>NW_026592510.1:23667477-23725902 GCF_907164565.1 Psammomys obesus
TGTGTGTGTGTGTGTGTGTGTGTGTGTGTGTGTGTGTGTGTGTGTGTCATATGACAACATCTGGGGTCAATCCTCAGTAAATCCAATTTACTTACACATGGTCTCTCACTAACCTGGAGCTCACCTATTCAGCTGGATCAGTGGCTGCTGGATCAGTGAACTACAGGGATCTCCTTGTTTCTGCCTCCCTGGCACTGGGATTACAAGCCTGCACCTCCACCTCAGCCAGCTTTTTCACATGGATTCAAACTTAAGTCTTCATGATTGGGAGGCAGGCATCTTACCGACCGAGCCATCTCCCCAGCCCCTTCCAGGATTTTAAAAAGTGAAATAAAAGTGTAGCTTTTGTTTAAGTATTTATTAGTAGACTATCCAAAATAGTTCATCACATTTCAAAATAAAAACAGCTAAGAAATATCTTCCATCATCAAGGCCCATTTAAATAAAAAGAAACATGTTGCATGGAGGATCACTTACAAATAACTATTGAATATGTGTTAGAATTCACCTCTACATCACAGGAAGGATTTCAGCTGTGGGTATGTAAACAGTCTTTCCCCATGTAAACTTGTACAACCACTTTGGAAATCAATCTGGCAATTTCTCAGACAGTTAGGAATAATGCTACTTCAAGATCCAGCCATACCACTCCTAGGCATATATCCAAAGTATGCTCAAGTACAAAACAAGGACATTTGTTCAACCGTGTTCATAGCAGCTTTATTCGTAATAGCAAGAATCTGGAAACAACCCAGATGTCCCTCAATTGAGAAATGCATACAAAAATTGTGGTGCATTTACACAATGGAATACTACTTAACAATTAAAAACAAGGAAATCGTGAAAGTTGCAGGCAAATGGTGGGAACTAAAAAAGATCATCCCGAATGAGGTATCCCAGAAGCAGAAAGAGACACATGGTATATACTCACTTATAAGTGGATACTAGACCTATAAGATATGATAAACATACTAAAATCTGTACACCTGAAGAAGCTAAGCAAAAAGGAGGACACTGGGTAAGATGCTCAAACCTCATTCAGAAAGGCAAATGGGATAGACATTGGAAGAAGGTGAAAACAAGGAACAAGACAGGAGCCTACCACAGAAGGCCTCTGAAAGACTATTCTGCAGGGTGTCAAAGCAGATGCTGAGACTCATAGCCTAACTTTGGGCAGAGTACATGGAATCTTATCAAAGAAGGAGGAGATAGAAAGACCTGGAGGGGACAAGAGCTCCACAAAGAGAGCAACAGAACCAAAAAAATCTGGGCCCAGGGCTCTTTTGTGAGACTGATACTCCAACCAAGGACCATGCATGGAGATAGCCTAGAACCCCTGAACAGATTTAGCCCATGGCAGCTCAGTGTCCAAGTGGGTTCCCTAGTAATGAGAACAGGAACTATCTCTGACATGAACTCAGTGGCCTGCTCTTTGATCCCCTCCCCCTCAGAGGGGTGCAGCCTTACCAGGCCACAGAGGAAGACAGTCCTGATGAGACCTGATAGGCTAGGATCAGATGGAAGGGGAGGAAGACCTCCCCTATCAGTGGACTTTGGAAAGGGCATGGGAGGAGAAAAGGGAAGGAGGGCGGGATTGGGAGGGATGAGAGAGGGGGCTACAGCTAGGATACAAAGTGAATAAATTTTAATAAATAAAAATATAAAATTCAGAATATATACTTCAAAAAGGGCAGGGAGAGGAATCTTTCCGCCTCTGTGGCTGGCTCAAATTCCACCCTTCTGTCAATTCACAATCACTCAAAATCAAGGGGGGAAGAAAGTAAGAAAGCTCAGGAAATTAAAGTGTGTGGAACAACTTTCCTTACAAAGTACCAAATTGTTATAATGCAGAAGACTTGGTCAGGAAAGTTCTAGCAGATGATGCCCATCTGTGGCTCTCCCTGACTCTCACAAGACAAGAGGAACTTGCAACCAAGACTTATATCACAGGACAATGCTTTTTAGCTTTTCTCTTTGATATATTCTTTTCAGTTTTCATACATACACACACACACACGTATATGTATACATCAAAATGCTGTATACATGTCTGTATTTATGTATATATATATATACATATATATATAGTACTTTGATAATGTCTTACATATACATTACCCTCTCTTCCCTCCTACTTCTACAGATTCAAGAATGTCTCCTCTTACGTTCGTGCCTTCTTTTCTATGACCTACTGAGTTTGCTGCAGGTTGTTTATATGAGTATAGTTGGGGTTATTTATTTGAGCAAGACAGATTTACTAGTGGCAACAACACTGAGAATATGACTTCCCAGTACCCGAGTAACAACATTCTGTGGTAAAATATTCATGGACCCTGTCTTGAACAGGTGATCGCAATGCTGTGAGTTCATAAGTGTAACAGTCAAGCCGTGTCCAGATCATTTCATGGCACTTTTTCCCATCCTCCAGCTCTTACCTTCTTTCTGTGGCCTTTCTGTTGGTGTTCCATGAAAGCTGAGCCCTCAGCAATCTCAGGACTCTGATTCGTCCTGGAAAGTTTTAAAAACTCCTTTCCCTTAATGAATTTCATTGAACATTTTTCCCGACGGCCCCAACAAATAAATTTTCCAAAGATATATTATGTATCTTTTCCTATACCAATGTTCATTGAAGAACCACACATCACTGAAACAGCTAGGATGTGCCTTTGTCCTCAAAAAGAATGAATAGATCTATGATGTTAGATGCTCGCATAGACCAATCTTTCCCAAAAAGTCAGAGAACAGAAGAACGCATAGTTTTGTGCCTTCCACAGTCTTTGAAGGACTTTAAAAGACAGCTGCCCTGGTTAACCTTAACTGTCAACTTGATACAATTTTGAAATATCTGAGAAGACAATCTCAAATGAGAAACTATCTAAAACAAATTAACCTGTGTCCATGTCTCTTGGAGAGTTGTCTGGATTGCTAGTTGATGTGGGGGAGTCCAGCCCATTGTAGGCAGCACTATTTCCTAGGCAGGTGGCCTTGAACTCTGTGAGAAAGCTATCTGAGGATAAGCCTGTCAGCCAGAAAACAAACTACTTCATTGCTACTGCCATACTTCTTTGACTGTGAGGTACGTTCCTTTATCGAAGGTACTGCTAACTGTAACGCCAGGTATCAAGATTCTATCAAGATTCTGCCTTGACTTCCCTCAGGGATGGACAATGACCTGGAATCATTAGATGAATAAATCCTTTCCTCTGCTAAGTTGCTTTCGGTTGGAATGTTTTGTAACAGGAACAAAAATGAAACTAGGACAGCCATATGGAAACTTACTACTTCATAGGCCACTTACAAATATGTTCGTCTAAAAAAGGAGAAGGTAAATATTCTTCATGGCTAGATAATGATGCTTTTGGAAGTGAGTTATACATAAAAAAAAAAAAAAAAAAAAACAGTGCCAGGTGGCACACCTCCTTAGAATCTGTTTCTTTGGGAGCCCTTTCCCCCCAACACACACAAAAAAAAGAAAAAGAAAAAAAACAGTAGAGATTTCTTACCATTCTTCATCATGGCCTACCAGAACTAGATGATAAGATTCTGTTGCCAAAGACACCATATATAGATATGATGTAGAGAAATCATGCTGGACTTGAGCTGCAAAGTTCCTCCCTGCTATCTAGTTTTCATGTGGCCAGAAGGTGCTAACAGGCTGCTGAGAGGGAAAAGTCACCAGCTTTGAGCTCTGGGATATTACCCACAAGGAAAGAAGAACCCACTGGTTCAACAGTGGCATGACTGTTTTGGGGGAAAACCAACTGTTCTCTGAGTGGATTTAATCTCCCCTCCATGGGAAAGAAAATTTGTTCCTGGTACTGTAAACCTTGAAAAAAAAAAAACAAACAAACATGGTTTGATGGGCTTGGAGTGTAATAACCCTATGGGAATTTATTTCTGTTGTTCATCTAAACTGCCTTCTAATTATTTACATTTCTACACATAAACAAGTACTACAGCTTTCCATAGAGAAACATTTATCTATTTATTTATTTATTTAGCTGTGAATTGTACTGAATGCAGAGAGTGATGGCTGCTCAAGGTACGGACAATAAATGACAGCTGAGTGTTCTGCCCTAACAAGACATTTATGAACACCCTTTCTTTCAAAAGCTCATAGGGCATCATGGAAAAGGGAGAAGGGAAACATAAATACCAGAAGCTCTGGAGAAACACATAAAATACTGTCTATCTTCTTGGCACGGCACAGCCCATTCCAATCATGACCCTAGAGGAGCTGCAGCTCTCTGCACTGGGTCTGCACAAGACTGGCCTTCTAAACAAAAAGTCATAGACTGAAGAAGGGCTCATGGGACCCTAAGCTTCCTTCTCAACTATTGGCTGGCTTCTGGAGAAGGGGCAGTTGTCTTCAGCTGCATACCCAACCGTGAGCCCCACCAGCTTCCAATGGATAATTCCACACTTGTAGTCACACAGTTAGCCCCGGTTAAATTCAGTGGGTCACAAAACAGAACAAAACCCACCATTATTGTATAAATGGACAAGCAGGAAGGAAGTGCCTTTGACAAAGGTGAGAGGGAGACTGGAGGAGGTGGGTGTGGAAGTAATCAGAATGTGTTATACACACATGTGAAGTTATCAAACCACAAAGAGTAGGAGGAATAATTTGGAGAGCAAAGAAATGTGGACATTTTTACATGCGTATGTGTGGTTTGCAAGTAATTACTTAGAAACCCTAATAACTCCCACTGGGACCATGGGACTCAGAAGAATGTCCATGCTCACATCCAAATTCCCTCTGCTAATTTTCGTATTAAGTTTTGGGTTCATAAAATAGCGCCTGTGGCCAGGACAGTTTGGGATAGGAAGAAGATGTGACTCCTAAGATCAGTCCTTCCAGGGTGAAGGCTAAAGAGATGAGATTGAAGTCAGCCATGCCAAATCTTCACATGGCTTTCACCTGCAAATGTGGTGTTTTCTCTCCCCCAGCTGCACCGAGGCCTTAATGATGTACGCTTACGGCGGCACACTGACGAATGTAGGTAAGGACACCGAACCGTCAGAGCGCGTGCGAAGCGCTGTGCAGCGTAGATGCTGGAACACTGTGGCTAAGATGCTGCAGAAATGGCTGAAGGTTTAACAGCTCTAAGCATAAATGTGACATTAAGTATTAGGAAGTCAGGAATGCCTTCTGGAGAAGGAGCAACAGACATGGGCTCAGTGCAGCAAAGAGAGAAGGAAGGTTTTGCTAGGAAAAAAAAAATAATTGAAAAAAAAAATCAGGCTTTGTTCCCATTTAGGATTTAGGATAATCCTTCAGGGATCATGAAACCTTTCTCTACAAAATAATTGCCTCCTTCTTAAGACCCCAAATTCTCTTTAAAAACTGTGGCCATACCAGAGGCAGATTCATATGCATATTTACTTAATCCATAGGCAGCCATATTCCCAAGCACACTGATCCAGCACGCAAGTCTTTGTTCCACTTGATCAGTTCCCACAAACTCCTTAAAACAAAAAGAACAAGTTGGCTCAAAGAGTTTTATGGAGAGGAATTTTACATACTGTGAATGTCTTTGTACGCAATGCTTCCTTCATAGGCAAGGAAGATGATACTTTCTGAAGAAAAAGATCCAAGTTAATTGAGAGCCTGTTGCCTGTTAGGGACTTCACAAACATTGCCATTTTTATTCTTTACACAGCTTCATGAAGTAAGTGTTGTGCTTTCTTAGCTTTACAAAGAAAACCAAAAGAACATAAAGAATTCATTCCAAGTAAGAAGAAGGAAGAAGAGACAGAATTCTAAACTAGTTATGTCTTGCTCTTAAGCCCTTGACTTCATCCTGTAGTTAATACAATCAAGAAGCCCCAGACAACACGGTTTTCTCAAGAACTACTTTGTAATCTGCATCTCTATCTTGCATCTTTGAGGCCAAGGCAAAGAGAAGAGCAAAATAGTTTCTTAGAGGCTTGGCCTGCAGCTCAGTAATAGAATGCTTACCTTCAATGCTTAAAGACCTAGGTTCAATGGCTGCAGAGATAAGACAGGTAAACACAAGTATTTATTTACATAACTTTTTTAAAACATTGCTTTCCAAAGCTCCCAAACATACTTCCTAGCTGGGCACTGAAACAGGAACTATATATCTGTGCGATTGTGCCAGGTAATTGAATCAAACTCAGATGCAAAGTGTATATCTCTCTCCTCTGAGTAGGGGTTCGTCCTTTTGGCACCATCATAAGCCTCCTCAGACAATGCTGAGGAACTGAAAGTCAAAGGCTGACTTCACAACTCACCTGCTAGGTGACTTTCTGCCACTTAAATCTCTAATAAATATTATCTCTATATAATGTTTGAGCTACAGTTGATCTTTAGGCTAGAACAGATTGTTCAGTCTTGGCTGACTTGGAGGGGAAAAAATGAAATAAAATTTCTCTCAGTTGTTTCTACTCTTCCGTCCCCATCCACAGCTTCATAATAAAAGAATGGACAGCTACCAAGGGAAAAGTGGTGGCTGTCATTGTGTCCACTTACGGTAGGGCGAATGCCAAAAATTATAAATGGCAAGTTGAAGAGACATTATCTGATATATCTTTCTAGGCAGGACAAAAAAAAAGGGAAATTCACCTTACCAACCATCTACATCACCCTGGTAAGGTTAGGTTTGGGGGAGGGAAAGAAGCAAGGATTGGAGAGAGAGTGGGGAGCTTTGTTCTTCAGATCCACTCACACTTCCGCAGAGCAGAGGGGCAGTGAGCTGATTAAGAATCCTCGGTCCTGCCAGACAATGCATGGTGTCTGAGCTTTCATTCTTTTATTTTTTTTTTCAGCCTATATGTATACGATGAGTGCAGGTAGGTGGTTTGAGGAATCCAGAAGAGAACTTCAGATTTGTGGAGCTGAAGTTGCAGGCAGTTGTGAGCGGTCTGGCATGTGTCCTTGGGTCCTCTGCAAAAGCAGCAAGTGCTTTTAATCTCCGAGGCGTCGCTTCAAACCCTGACCTTAGAGGTTTCTGCACGAAGAAGTCCTGCAAATGAGGATCATGTCTATAATATATGCCCCGTGCTACATGACCAGACAGGGGGGCAGCAACGTGATTTGGTTGCTCTTACTCTGAGCAGGGAAGTGGAGCTTGGTTAAGGTGTGGCTCAGGCAGTGTGATGGCAGTCCCTCTTCCTCCGACTCTGGAGTGGCAGAGAGCAGGCTGTGCATGTGCCTAGCTCACAGCCCTATATGCTTAGGGCCTGGATAAACCTTTCCCTCCCTTTTTCATATACACACATGCCTGGACCTTGGCTACTTTCTTCATTAATAAAACCACCTCTACAGCCATTCTTCGTCATCTTTTTATCGTTGTTGTTTCAATATCATCATTTATCTCCAAAATATGAGAATCCATAAAATGAAATTTTAAATTTAAAGGGCATCATTTGTGTGATATGGCATTGTAAGAAGTGAAAGAAAGGTGATGGCTTCAAATTCCATTGTGATGGGAAGAAGAAAAAAAAAGAGTGATAAAATTCAACCCTTGAAAGTGCTTAGAAAAAGTTAGTAAGAAGTTCTTTACATTAATTATTTTTTGACTTGTGTGTCCTGAAATTGATAGGAGATATGGAGTAGTAGAAAAACCCAGGAATGAAGATCCAAACGAAATTTGGTGGGTTTTTTTTTTCCATCCTACCACTGGCTTTCTGTATGACCGTGGGGAATTTACTTATTTTTATTGTGATGAATTTGTGAGATAAATGTATCTACCCCTTGAGCCTCAGAATGATGTTCAGAAACATTGTATTTAAACATGTGGTGGTTTCTAAAATGATAACATATCTCCATGCAGATCCCTATTATGTGATTGGAGAGTGGCAATTCACTCCAGTGGCTTTAAGACAGACAGACAGAAGACAGAAAGAAAGACAGAGCACACGTACATAAGAGAGTACACATGCCAGCGCCAAGGTATGGAAGTCAGAGGACAACTTGTAGGAGTTTGGCCTCTTCTTCCACCATGTAGGTTCTGAGAAACAAATTCAGGCCTTCAGGCTTGGCAGAATGTGCCTTTGCATGCTGAGCCATCTCAGTGACTTTTTAACTATAGAAACAAAGTGAAGTAAAATCAGACTATTTGAATTGACAGAGCTGGAGGAAGCCCAGAACCTGTTCTGTGAACCCTGCCATAAGGCGATCTTCCTTAGAGCTTCTAGAGAGAAGTTTTAGCAGGAGCCACAAGCACCCACTAAGTACAGTATGAAAACAAATGATCTAGCCTAAACCACAACTTGTACTAAGAACAGAGCCGAGGCAGGTTGGATCCAGTGCTTTTCCCAGGTAAGAGAGCAAGTACCTGAAGAACATGTTACAATGACGAATTACATAACTGTGTATGTTCTATCATTGCAGGATGCAAAATCTTTAGTGCTTCGGTAATATTAGCATTTCCTCCAAAGGTGTACACAGAGGAAGAAATGCCATTCAATGGCCCTGAGAAACCACACCAAGGTGACTGAATTTATTTTTTGTGGCCTTACCCAATCTCAAGAACTGAGCTTACTCTTGTTTTTCTTTTTATCTATGGTTTATATAACAACTGTGTTAGCAAATATTACTATCATGGTCACTGTGACCTGGGAGTCCCGCCTCCACACTCCCATGTACTTCCTGCTTCGCAACCTCTCTGTCTTGGACATCTGCTTCTCCACCATTACTGTTCCAAAGGTCCTAGTAGACCTACTCTCAAGAACAAAGACCATCTCTTTCAATGGCTGCTTCACTCAGATTTTTTTCTTCCACCTGCTTGGTGGGGCAGACATTTTTTCCCTCTCCGTGATGGCGTTTGATCGTTACATGGCCATCTCCAAGCCCCTGCACTATGTGACGATCATGAGTAAGGGGCGGTGTGTAGCCCTCATTGTGGCCTCCTGGGTGGGGGGCTTTGTCCACTCCATTGTGCAGATCTCCCTCTTGCTCCCACTCCCCTTCTGTGGACCCAACGTTGTTGATGGTTTCTACTGCGATGTCCCACAGGTCCTCAAGCTCGCCTGCACTGACACCTTTGTTCTTGAGCTCCTGATGATCTCAAACAATGGCCTGATCACCACATTGTGGTTTGTTCTTCTCCTTGTGTCCTACACAGTCATCTTGACAATGCTGAGGTCACACAAAGGAGAGGGAAAGAGAAAAGCCATCTCCACCTGCACCTCCCACATCACTGTGGTCACCCTGCACTTCGTGCCCTGCATCTATGTCTATGCCCAGCCCTTCACTGCCCTCCCCATGGACAGAGCTGTCTCAATCACCCTAAATATTATTGTTCCTGTCCTCAACCCAATGATCTACACCCTCAGAAACCAGGAGATGAAGTCAGCCATGAAGAGACTCAGGAAAAGACTCATCCTTTCTGAAGTAGAATAGTTCCATTGCTGATGATGGAAAAGGGAGACAAAATGGAGTCACATTATGTTTAATGTTGGAACTCAGCTATTCCCAATTAACTATGGTGATGTGGTATGTATAGGAGGATCTGGTTTATAAAATTGTTTGTAAGCATGGACATCAATAGAAAGTTAAGTAAAAAGAATTTAACCCTTGAAGAGAGACTAACAGAAAGCAAGAAATAAACATGAACTATAATAGAAGTGTCAGGATTGCCCATCAATGGTCTTAAGGAGAGGTTTTTGATTTTGAGACATATAGGGATCACCGTAGTCATCTGTCTCAAAATCGTAGGTATATAGGACCTATCTCTCCCTTTATTGGCAGTCATTCTATGATTTGGGGGCATCTACTATGAATTAAACACTAGTAATTTCCGTCTTCCATTCTAAGTGAACACACACTTGTTATAAATGGTTTTTAAAGAATCCATGCTATCATTCATTCCCTATGACTTTGTCGAAAGTGCCTGTGAACTTGATTTCAGGATGCTTTTGTAAAACTCAATAAATAAATACATATATCCAGTAATTTATATGCATATATCGATATATAAATAGCAAGAATCTGGAAAGAGCTGTTCTACATTTACATCTACCTTGTACATAACTGATTTGAGCGTTTGAAAAATAAACTTATTATCTAGCACAATAAATAAATATCTTGTTTTTGATATGTATACTGCTTTGTGGTGTCCTTTACTGCAGTATATTAAAATGCAATAAAGTTGTCAAACTAAGATATCTAATTCTCCTTTATACTTTCAATGTCTAAATGGAACTCGGCCCATTTACTTAAAGTAAATCTGACTTGAATCTGTGGGATTGGAGAAACAAAGGCCTGTTCTAATCTCCGCTGTGCAGTCTTCATTGTCTTTCCATGTACTCAGTGAAAACTCTGGTACTGCTGAGCTCGTGGGTTCACCTGACTGTTTTGTGCTGCCTCCCCACAATCTCACTCTACTGACTCCGCTTCTGTCAGAGTGGCCTCCTTCCACCATCTCACAGCTGGAGAGATGGCTGAATGGTACAGAGCACACACTGTGCTTACAGAGGACCTGAGTTCTGTTCCCAGAACCAGCATTAGCTTTACTCACAGCTACCTATAACTCAAGTTCCAGATGGATACGGTGCTGTCTTCCGGATTCCACAGGCGCCTGCCCTCACACGTGTGCACATATTCATAATTTAAAATAAATACTTTGAAAAGAAATACTACTAAGTTACTTTCTATTTTTAACTCTGGTTTATTTTGTTTATATTTTATCATCTAAAATAATTCCATAATTTAATTTCTTGGATTTTTATGAGCTTTTTTTCTCTCTCTCTTTTTTTTTTTTTTAGATTTATTTATTAAATACTCTGCCTGCATGTATGCATACACACAAGAAGAGGGCACTGGATCTCATTACAGATGGTTATTAGCCACCCTGTGGGAGGTGCTGGGAATTGAACTAAGGACCTTTAGGAAGAGCAGACAGTGCTCTTAACCACTGAGCCACCTCTCCAGCCCCAACTTTTTGGCTTTTTTTTTTTTTTGAAACATCTCAAAAACATGTAGTTTTTTTCTTTTCATGTAGTCCTGTCTGTTCTGGAACTCACTAAGTACACCAGGCTGAAACTTAACTCACAGAGATCCTCCTGCCTCTGCCTCGAAAGTGCTGGGATTAAAGTTGTGTGCACCACCACCCAGCTAATTGAGTTTGTTTTGAAACAACTTTATCTTCCCACTAGAATGTCAGAGGGATAGGCATCTCTCTCATCGTCTCTTTTCTGATGCCTAGAGGTATGCGGAAGCAGGAATGAGTGACATTGGGGAGAGTGGGAGTCCTGTAGCTCAGGCTGGTCTCCATCTCACAGTGTTGTGGAGGACGCCCTTAATCTCCTGATCCTTCTGCTTCCACCTGGAGTGCTAGGGTCACGGATGTGAACCACCGTGCATAGTTCATGCAGTGCTTGGCGCTGAACCCAGGGCATCTTTTATGCTGGAGAGGTATTCTACCAACCGAGCTAAATCCCCAGACTTCAGTAATGACATTAGTGGGTAAACACTAAATTTTATTTTATTTTTTCTGCATGTTCAATATAGTCTAGAGGCTCCGGAGTTCCTATAATATGGGTAATTTCCTTCTTGGTTGAATGGCAGTTCCTGCTTTATAATCATTGATTTATTCTTGTTCTGATTTTATTTTTAGCTTCAGATTTCATTCTTATATAACAAAAGATATTGACATGTTTATTCAAATTCCTCCTCAACAATTGTATTGCATGGCCCAAAGGCTCCTCTTATCATCTCATTATGCTTAAGTTGTGAAACCATTGATCTCTTTGACAAGGAGACCCTTGTCTCCTCCCTCTATTGATTCTCCTTCTTTCTTCTTAGAGGCTGCTTTTCATTAAATACACTTGATGATGGAAAGAAAAAGTCAAAATAAGCGTTGGTATAACACTGGATCACTGCTATAGGGCAGAGTTTGTGGCCCTTAAAAGGGCAACAGACAGGTTCATGAGCCTCTGCTTGATGAGAAGGTTATGAAACCAGTAGAGGCCCAGTCTTCCTAACTTCTTCACAGCTTGTTTCCATGTTATAAAGATTCAAATGTACCCCTCTGTGCTTCTGAAAACATGAAAACAGACCCTGGAAGTGTTTTAGATATGTGTTTTTTTTTTTTTTTCATGCTTTAACAGAGCAGAATAAGCTGAAAATGAGAGGATCCGATTGCTCTCATCATTGGATAACATGGACACAGTCTAAGTAATAGGGTTTTTCCATAAGGGGTCTCTGTTTCTTCACACAGTTTAGTAATTACCACCAAAATTCCATCACCACTGGTGAAACTAGCCACTTCGATTCCACATACTTGGCAACAGCTCTCATAACAGGCCTGAGAGTAAGGGATCAGGACACAACACAGTGCAAAGCTGAATATACAAATAAATCAAATAGTCCTTTCTATGGCCTCTAAGGAATTTGTACACCAGCCATATGTGTTGATGTCTGTGTGTGTGCACATGCGTCGTTTGATAGCATTTTAATAAATCCCATTGAAACTGCATCATCAAACCTATAACCAGTTAATGCTACTTTCGTGTCCAATGATATTCTCTTTGACATTCTTACATTAAGCCCAAGATTGAGGGCTTTGAGCATAAGACAGGGATACTGTCCAAGTCCAAGAACCTTAAAGAGGCAAATCCTTGTGTTTACTCTCTCCTGAAAATGGAGTGAGGATACTGAAATCTTCAATAATACCTCTTTTTCAAGGATTTATGTTGCTGCACGCTGCACTGAATTCGAATGATTTTCATTCGAAGTTTTAGGATCCAAGAAAATGGGTAAAGACATTTAACAGCCATCTGGGTTAAGGCTGTGAATGCTGAAATTCAGATGTTGTCATTGACTGTGTTTAACAAAACTAAACTGACTTTTAATACTTTTCAGGGACATCAGATACTTCAGACCAAAGGTGATTATCTCACCAACAAACACAACAAAGGTGGGTGTCAAGTATCGGAAATGAGGGTGTGCTTAAAAGCATGCAGAATTGTGGCACAGGAGATAGTCCTCAGGAATTTGTTGGGAGCCTTGCAGTTGCCTAATCTGTGGCCACTATGTGTTAAAATCAGTGTAACAGTTTCTGTCAAATGAGGTTCTTCAGACACATGCTTTCAAACACCACTGTGATACAGTATGAACCTGAAGTTAGGATTGGGGTGGAGGTGGACACTGTGTCTCCATCCTGTTTCTATCTCCTCCTCATTATGCAAGTTTGTTTGCATGAAATACAGATGCAGAAGACAGCAGGCTTAAATCACTAATTCATTCACCAAACAATACCTAAGAACCAGGGAATGCAGCAATGTAACATGTTTTAATGAGGTAATGAGGCAAGGGACAATCTGTTACTGCATTTCACTGCACGCTGCGCTGTACTGACCAACTGCGCCACTTTCTTTGTTCTCCGTGGGGCTGTGTCTTTTCATCCCTGGTTCATGTTATTATTTTCACCTGTTATTCTCCCAAACTATGACATTCTTTGACTCTTCTAGGAACCCTTCTTGTACCAGTCCTACACAGAACGCTGCTGTGGTTCCCATGGCTGTGGACACACTTAAATATTTGTACTGCCACCAGAACATTTCTCCAGAATAAAACCTTTGCTGAGCTTGTGTCTGTGCTGTTAGCGTGTTGTGTGTTAGCCCAGCCTTGGCATTACTGTGTCACAAAAATGTGTGAGGAAGGACAGAAGGACTCATTGATGAAACATATGTCTCTGAAATTCCTAATCAACTCAGTGTGAAGAATGCAATCTAATCTAACTTGATGGAGTCTGGCTCCAATTTCTGGACATAATTTCTACTGTGGAGCCTACTCCTGCAGATGTGTGAAAATATAGGTTGTTCTTCAGCTGACTCTAGATTTATCTGGAAATTTTATGATTGTTTAGACAAATAACTCCTTTGAGAATTTTTTTTATTACTTTCTTATATTGAGCTGAAGAAATAACTCAACCTGCTGAATTCTTGTACAATTACTGTTGTGATACATAATACATCAAATGGCTTTGCAACTGAAAGTAATCCCACTAAATTTCAGTTTCACAATGTAATAATGTAAATAAGTATGATCCCCTCCTGTAGGAATACACAAGAGAGCCATTCACAAGACACCTCAGCCTTTGAGATGAGAAGACTGCCAAGAAACCCTGACTCCACAGTTGCCCTTCCTCAGCAACCTACAAATGGATATGATGATGCAAAGAAGAGAGGGTCATGACAGGAGAGAGAGGCAGATCTCTAGTTGGCTCCTGTCCTTTGGCAGAGGCTGAAACTGGGAGCCCACGGTAAGACACAGGAAGCTACATCCTTCTTCAGTCCTCTGGCCTTGCATGTGAATCTCCCTTTGGCCCAGTTTCTTCCTTCTTCCTGATTGCTCTGATCAACAGTATCCACATAGTTCACACTGATGAATGAGAACTCCCGTTAGTCAGCTAATCTGTGGCAGAATATGGAAGAGTAAATCAGTGTTACATTGTCCTAATAAAGTCCCTGCACTGCGTCTCTCTATATAAGTATCACTCTCCCTCTAGGGAAAAAAAAAATATGTTTCAGGTATACAAAACTTCCACATGGTCTTTCTTCAAATGTGATCTTGAACAATGTAGAAAATTAATAATGTTAACAATATGGTTACATTAATGACATTATGCTATATTAATTATATTATATAGTATATTGACAAATATTATACCATACATCATATATACCATGTTACATATGGTAAATTAATTATTATAATATAATTAATAATGGTGACTGTTAAACACAGAACCTGAAGGTTTTTTTCCATCTTGAGCTCTTAAAAAGTCAGCTTGCGCTGTTAAAAAGTGGTTCCCAAAATAAGATAACTGACCAAGAGATTTGAATAGATTTCATTAAAGCAGAAAAAAATGATAAAGCATTAAAGTGTACCTCAGTGATGTTTCTTTGTTTCTTTTTTAAAATATGATGCTTAACTGTCACTACCTATTATAATCTTTTTCCTAACATTGATTTGTAGGGAAAGAATTAATGACTTATTTTGCAAGTGGCAACCTGATTTGATCTCCAAATCAATTACAATATTTAAACTGTGGGCATCTCCACCACTTTTAAGCCTTTTGGCAAAACAGAAGAACTCAATTTCATCCTAGAAGCTAAGGAAGACAAGATAAACAGCCAGATCCTTCAAACAAAAAGCAAAGAAAGAGGGTGACTTAATGGAGATGGAAAACTACACCAGGGTCAAAGAGCTTATTTTCCTTGGCCTGACCCAGAGTCAAGAAGTAAGTGTGCTGCTGTTTCTTTTCCTTCTCCTGGTGTATGTGACAACTCTGCTGGGGAACCTGCTCATCATGGTCACCGTGACCTGTGAGTCTCACCTTCACACCCCCATGTACTTCCTGCTCAGGAATTTGTCTATTGCTGACATCTGCTTTTCCTCCATCACTGCCCCCAAGGTGCTGGTGGACCTTCTCTCACACAGAAAGGCCATCTCCTTCAATGGCTGTCTCACTCAGATGTTCTTCTTCCACCTTATCGGGGGAGTGGATGTGTTTTCTCTGTCAGTGATGGCTCTAGACCGATACGTGGCCATCTCTAAGCCCCTGCATTATGTGACCATCATGAGCAGAGGCCGTTGTGTTGGGTTAATCGTGGCCTCCTGGGTGGGGGGCTTCATCCACTCCATCGTGCAGATCTCTCTCTTGTTGACACTTCCGTTCTGTGGACCCAATGTTCTTGACACTTTCTACTGTGATGTCCCCCAGGTCATCAAACTGGCCTGCACAGACATTTTCATATTTGAGGTGCTGATGATTTCCAATAATGGCCTGGTTGCTACTGTGTGGTTTACGCTGTTGCTGGTGTCATACACAGTCATTCTGATGATGCTGAGGTCACACACAGGAGAAGGCAGGAAGAAAGCCATCTCCACCTGCACCTCCCACATCACTGTGGTCACCCTGCACTTCGTGCCCTGCATCTATGTCTACGCCCGGCCCTTCACTGCCCTCCCCACAGATAAAGCCATCAATGTCACCTTCACAGTCATCTCCCCTCTGCTCAACCCCTTAATCTACACTCTGAGGAACCAGGAGATGAAGTCAGCCATGAAGAGACTCAGGAAAAGACTTAGACCCTTTGATAGAGAAGAGCAATAAGCTCCTCCTGTCCCCACATTTTGAAACATTTGGATGTGAAATAAGCTTTAATCTCTATACTTGTCATTTTTCTTCCCACAGTGGCTTAAAACATCCCCAAAGATCTCAGATTCATAGTTTGAATCCTCCTCTATATTTTCAGTGTGTCAAATATTGGCTCACAGAATCACCAAGTAGATCTCAGTGGAATCTGTGGAATATGAAGAAATAGATACACAAAAAGATAATTGCACACTGTAATCAGACTTGAGGTTTTGCATTGTTTTGTGTTTGTTTTCTGAGACAGGTTTCATTCTATAGTTCTGTCTGCTCGGGAACTCATTGTGAAGCTCAGGCTAGCCTCAAATTCCCAGAAACCTTTCAAGTGCAAGGATTACAGCTGTGAATCACTACCCCCTGCTAGATTTTCATGTTTGAAATTGAATTAATTTCTTGAACACATCCTCATGGAAGCCAAAGAAGACAGAAAGGATTGAGTCAGCAAATGCTGTCACCTGGGTTCCACGTGTCTAAAGCAACAGTTAGACTCAAAAACATGGTTAGAACCCATGCACACAATAGTGTGATTACAACACAATCAAGCAGACCTTGGAGAAACATTCCAAGTTCCAATCAGCCTATGTCATGAGGACACACAGAAAGTCCTGGCAGTGTAATCTCCTTCAGAAGAACAAAATGTATTTCATCCTCCCTCCTGTATCATCGTATCCAGGAAGACTGAAGACTGAAGTGAAATGTATTTAAAAGTCAATAATTTGTGATTGTCATAACTGATAATAATGCAGAATCGCTATGCCATATTTAACTTACCAGAAGCAGGCTTTGGAAACTGGCATTTCTTATATTTAGAAAAATAATACCATACATATATTGGCATTGCATTGTTACCCCTCCCCCCCCCAGGAACATCTGAAAGAGGCAAATACATTATTATTTCCAGAGGAAGATTCCGGGAATCCTCCCATTAGATAAAACAGTGTACATGAAAACTATGCCTGGACTAACACTAACAAGAGCAAATATTGCTACAATAGTTTAAGTCAGAATAAATTTTAATACCAAAGACTTTAAAACTAGAGTAATGAATAAAATGACATAAATGTAAATGTTTTGGAAAAACTAAGAATATTTTTGTAAAATGCTGTTCTGATTACTTTTTATCCACTTGACACAAGTTAGGGTCTTCTGGAAAGAGGGAACCTCAATTGAGAAAACGCTTCTATAAGACTGGCTTATAGGCAAATCTGTGGAACATATTCTTAATTAGTGATTGATGTGGGAAGGCCCATCCCACTGTGATCTTGCCACCCCTGATCAGGTGGTACATAGTTGTTTTCTAAAGACAAACTAAGAAAGCCATGCAGAACAAGCCAGTAACCAGCAGCTCCATGCTCTCTGCTTCAGTTCTTGTCTAGGTTTCTACCTTGAGTTCCTGCCCTGACTTTCCTGATGAACTGTGACTGAGACATATAAACCAAATAAACCCTTTTCTTCCCAAGTTGATTTTGGCCATGGTGTTTTATCACAGCAATAGAAAGTAAAGTAGGACAAATGTAAACAAACATGAAACTAAAAGTAAAGGGTAGACATAAAAAGAACAAAAAAACTCTAGAAAACTATAGTGAACTGAAATAGGATCACACATACACAGATAGAATGCACAAAAAGGTGATTGATAAACATGGAAGCAAAAATGAGTGAAGATAATAAGTGCTGAGTATAACAGTTGTTTCTGAAGAAAATAGTAAAAATGAAAAGAAAACTCTGTTTTAAGAGATAGTAGCCGAGAACTTTCGTGGCTGACAAATTACACAAATGCAAAATGTGTCAGAACAGAACACAAAGACTGAAATGAGACACTGCCTGGGAGGAGTCAATTGCAGAGTTAAGCGGGCAGAGGAGAGGTCAACAAACTTGAAAGTAAGTCCATTGAAGCTATCTGGCCTGAGTTTGGCAGGCACACCCATGTTTAGTCTCTGAAAACCCTCATCATGCAGGTAGCACAATGACCTTAGCTTATGACCTTAGTTTACTAGATGAAAGAGCTGCAGCAAGCTTTTGACTGGCCCCGTGCTGATCTGGGAGAATGCCCTGGAACGCTCGGACTGAGACGCAGTGTCCCCTCTTCTCTACTGTAAAAGCTTGAGAACGTGTCTGAAGCTCACTGAGGACATGGGCATGATTACAAAGTGGAATAATGTTAACACTCTAAGGCACCAAATAGATACGGGTATGAAACTGGAAGGTTCAATGAGTCAAGGTTCAAACCAGAGATGAAAACCTCTGTAAAATCATCCCAGAGACGTATCTGGTGATTGGGCTTTCTGAGTGTTGCTTCAGTCAACAATTATTTACTACTTTTTGTACGCGATGATAACAAATCAATAATAACTTTGAGAGAAAAACATGAATTGTATAATCAGAGAAACATAAACATAAAAAAGTAAAGAGAAATGAGGAGAGTCATTGACACCTGTGAGATACCATGAAACAAAACAATCTATGCATGACAAAAGTCCTAGGAGAAAACAAAAAGGGATATTTGAATAAGTATGGACCAAAACTCACAAGTTTTGTAATATATATATTATATATATATATATAATATATATATTATATTATATATCCACTTACACATACGTGTGTATATATACATATATCTATATATGTAAACATACACACATATATATATATACCCATCCAAGAAGTTACACAAACTAAAAGCAAACAAATGAATGACTACACTTAAAATACCATAACAAAGCTGGACGAGGTCCATGCCCGTAATCCCAGCACTCAAGAAGGCAGAGGCAGGTGAATCACTGTGAGTTCCAGGCCAGCCTGGTCTACAAAGCAGATCCAGAATAGACAAGGCTACACAAGAAACCCTGTCTTCAAAAACAAACAACAACAACAAAAAAAGCAAAACTGTCCAAAAGAAACTACTGAAAATACCCAGGAAGAAATAACATCACATCCAAGGGATATTCACTTTAAGAGGTGAATTCTCATGAGAAACTGGTAAGAAGACAACATGAAAACAAATTCAAACAACAAAGAACTATATTTCCACAAAAAAGTAGGAAAGGGTTAAACATTATCAGATAAATAACATAGATTGTATAAGCTCAGTCTCCATGTGGGTGCCCTAGTAAGGGGAGCAGGGTCTGTCTCTGATGTGCACTCTGTTGCCCAATCTTTGATCACTTCCTTCTGGTGGCGGGACCTTGCCAGGCCACAGAGAAAGAGAATTCAGGCAGTCCTAATGAGACTTGATAGTCTGGGGTCAGATGATAGGGAAGGAGGGCTTTCTGAGATATATGGAAAAGGGATAGGGAGAAAAAGGGAGGGAGGGTGGGACGGGGAGGAGACGAGGGATAAGACTACAATCAGGATGTAAAGTGAATAAATTATAAAAAATAAACTTAAATTATTAAAAAAAATAGATAATATATAACATCTTTTCCTACAAAAAAAATTAATGAAACTTCTAAATAAAAATGCTGGACACCAAAAGACATGGGCATAGCTAAAGACTTTCTAATAAAATTCTGGTTGCTTAGGAAGTAAGAAAAACACTTAACACACTGAACATTGTTAAATTAAAAGGCTTTTGAAACGAGCTCCATGACGGTGGAGTCCAGTGTGCATGGTGTCTGAGGAGGAGCTCAATGACTGTAGAGCAAGCAAGGGGCCTTGTTGCTGACTCTGATTCCCCTGCGAGAGGAAGGATTCTGGCTGCCATGTATGCCGTTCGAGCCTACAGTCCACGGCTCTGCTTGCCTTCCTGAGGAGACCTGCTGGACCTCAGGATCACACAGGTTAGACACCCCCATCCCAGCCACCTGTCTGTAGGTCCTGGGACACAGCCAGCAGCAGGAGAGCTGCGGGCTATTCGCTGAGATCCAGCCTCCAGCCCAAATCCCTATCCACCACCCCGAGGAGGGATGCCAAACCCAGGGCACACCCAGATTCTGGCCCAGGACTCCTCCTGTGGGCACCAGGAACCACCAGTCAATTCCAGGGACAACCAGATGACTAAAGGTTAGCCTAAGAACACAATCAACAAAAGACTTTTTTAAAGCAAAGGAAATGGCCAACTGAGTAAGAGGCAGCTTACATGAGGGTAAAAAAACAATTGCTAGTTATACATATATCATAGCATTAATATGTCTAGATTGCACAAGGAAAAAACTAAACAAAAAAATACGAGGAAGACAGGTATGGTGGCACATCCTTTTAATACCAGCACTCAAGAGACAGAGGCAGGCAGATCCCTATGAGTTCAAGGCCAGCCTGATCTACCAAACGAGTTTCAGGACAGCCAGGGCTACACACACACACACACACACAAAAAAAAAAAAAAAAAAAAAAAAAAAAAAAAAAAAAAAAAAAAAAAACAAAAAAAAAAAAAAAAAAAAAAAAAAAAAAAAAAAAAAAAAAAAAAAACTTGTCTCAAACAAGAAAGCGCATCTTACCCAGAGTCCTCTTTCTTGCTTAGCTTCTTTAGGTGTACAGATTTTAGTATGTTTATCCTATATTATATGGCTTATATCCACTTATAAATGAGTATATACCATGTATGTCTTTCTGCTTCTGGGATACCTCACTCAGGAAGATCTTTTCTAGTTCCTACCATTTGCCTGCAAATTTCATGATTTCCTTGTTTTTAATTGCTGAGTAGTATTCCATTGTGTAAATGTACCACAATTTCTGTGTCCATTCCTCCTTTGAGGCATATCTGGGTTGTTTCCAGATTCTGGCTATTATGAATAAAGTTGCTACAAACATGGTTGAACAAATGTCCTTGTTGAATACTTGAGCATATTTTGGATATATACCTAGGAGTGGTATAACTGAATCTTGCCTAATTGTCTGAGAAAGTGCCAGATTGATTTCCAAAGTGGTTGTAAAAGTTTATGTTCCTACCAGCAATGGAGGAGGGTTCCCCTTCAATCCTCACTAAGAAAGGCAAACCAGACGGACATTAGAAGAGGGAGAAAACAGAGAACAGGATGGGAACCTACCACAGAGGTCCTCTGAAAGACTGCACCCAGCAGGGTATCAAAGTAGATACTGAGATTCATGATTCATAGCCAAACTTTGGGCAGAGTGCAGGGAATCTTATGAAAGAAGAGGGAGATAGAAAGAACTGGAGGGGACAGGAGCTCCACAAGGAAAGCAACAGAACTAAAATATCTGGGCCCAGGGCTCTTTTCTGAGACTGATAGTCCAACTAAAGACAATTCATGGAGATAACCTAGAACCCATGCACAGATATAGCCCATGACAGCTCAGTTTTCAAGTGGGTTCCCTGGAGTAAGGGGAGAAGGGGTCTGTCTCTGACATGAACTCAGTGGCTGACTCATTGATCACCTTCTCCTAAGCTGGGAGGTGTTGGGGGGGATTGTAGGGGGGGCTGCCTTACCAGGCCACAGAGGAAGACAAGGCAGCCAGTCCTGATGAGACCTGATAGGCTAGGGTCAGATGGAAGCAGAGGAGGATCTCCCTTATCAGTGGACTTGGGGAGGGTCATGGGAGGAGAAGGGCGGGGTGGGATTGGGATGGGATGAGGGAGGGGGCTACAGCTGGGATACAAAATGAATAAATTGTAACAAATAAAAAAAAAGTTTTAAAAAAAGGGGGAAAAAACAGAAAGAAGGAAACAAAGATAGATAGATGTGGACCAGGTATGACAGCACACGCCCTTAATCCCAAAAATTGGAAGGCAGAGGCTAGTGGATCTCTGTGAGCTCAGGGACAGCCTGCCCTACATACTGAGTGCCAGGAAAGCTAGGGCTACTAGCAAGACCTGTCTCAAAAACAAAAACAAAAAGGAAAGAAAGAAAACAAATATCGCCAATTAAATGGAACAGATGTACAAATATCTAATAAATGCATGAAATAAAAACTGTTCAGCGTTCCTAGCTATCAGGAAACTATGGAATAAAACTACCTTGAGAGTCCATCTCAGCCCAGTAAGAACAGCCTTTATTAAGTAATCAAGAGACAACTGCAGAGAACGAATGTCAGGAAAGGGAAGCTCTCACTCCCTGCAGACAGGAGTGCAAACTGGTACCCCCACTCTGGAAATCAGTGTGCAGGCTCCTCAAAAAGCTAAACATAGATCTGCCATTTGACCCAGCGGTACCACTCCCAGACACATACTCTCTACCCTACAATAGAAACACACATCCATGTTCATTGAAATGGACCCAACCTAGATGTCTATTAAGTGATGAATGAATAATTAAAACGTGGTACATTTACACACTAGAGTTTCATTTAACTGTAAAAATACATATAATGAAATGTGCAGGGAAATAGAGATAACTGGGAAAAATTATACTGTGTGAGATAACCCAGGCCCAGAAGACAAAGAACACACACACTCGCTCTCTTTCACACATGTATCTTAATTTATTTTTGTGTTTAATTTGAAGTGTTTCTACAGACTGCAAAGGATTTGGCTTGGGGGAATGGAGAGAATGCAACCTAAAGGGAGATGAATAGTAGAGAGGAAATTAGAAGGTAGAATCCTGGGCTGATGAGGCTTAAATGGGGAAAAAAAATGAGGGGATGAAGGAAACGGTAAGGTGGGTAGTATCCAAAACTAAGCATGCAAGAGAACGTATATAGAAAACTGCACACCTGTAATCTATCTTTTGAACAGAGAGACCTCACATGGGTAAATACAACCAATTCCAGAGCTCTGGCTGACCAAAGGAACATCTCAGTGACAGCTGCAGAGTGTCTCCCTCTGACTTAGGTCAGGAAGGCTCCAGAGGCTTCCAAAACAGCACAGGACATCACCATTGCCCTCATCTGCCCACCACAGCTACACGGTAAGATCCTATCACTGCAGACAACATGCACCTTGATTACAGGACATAAGGAAATCAAGCTGGAACTGAACTTGAAGATCAGTCCCTGCTGCCTGCTGTTCATAATACGAGAAAGTGTCATGGCAGCTGCTGGAGGAGAACAGTTACTAGCAGTCTTATCCAGCTCTGAAGACTGTGACCTAAGATACTGATCTGCCAGGCAAAATGTGCCCACTGATACAATGATGGCATGACTGTCATGGAGGTAATTAACCACTCTTGGCTTGAACAGAAATTCCGGCATGGTATGAGAAACCTAGGCAAAACCCAAGCTTGGTTGATCATAGGCCCTGGGAGTGGGAATTACTACTAATGTTTTGATAATTTGACATGGTGTTGAACTTCCTTCTAAATATTTATATTTTTATTTATAGGCAAATTCTACTCTTAACCATGATCACAGAAGCATCTCCTTGCAGCGAATGGTGTGAATGCAGAGATTCACAGTTTCTCGGGATCCTGAGAATAAGTGGCAACTGAGGTCTCAGTCCTTATACCACCCTTTAAGGCTCACGGAGCATCACAGAAGAGGGAGAGAGCAGAAAGAAGGTAAAATCCAGATAACAGAAAGAAAGACTGCAAAATGCTACCTTTGAGGTATCACACAGCAATTTCGATCATAAGCCGACAGCAGCTGCTGTCACTTGCACTGGGCTGGAGCATGATTGGGCCTTTCAATACCCAGGCATAAACGGGAGTGGGTGAGGTGGGAGTCATGGAACATTCCCCTTCCCTTTATTGTCTATTTGGATGCTGAAGGAGAGGAAGTCACTGTCTTTGTTTATGTGCGCCCTGGTGAACCCACCAGGCTCTAGAGAGTTGATACCCATGATCATGCAGATAGCCCTGGTTAAGCTCAGAGGGTCACAAAGAAAAACAGAAAGTCCTAAGTGTGAGAAATGGACTTGTATGGTGGGGTTGACTGAGGTGGAAGGGATATAAAAAGGGGTAGGTGATTATAATCATACTATATTATATATATATATTATTAAGTTGTCAAATAATATGCTTGATTAATAAAAAGACGGGCCAGGCACAATGATGAGCATTTTTTTAACTTTTTACTTTTTATTGATTTTTTTTGTGAATTTCACATCATGCACCCCAACCCCTCTCATCTCATCCCTTCATATCCTTCCTCTGCCCTTGCAACCTCCCCCACAAAATAAAATAAAATAATATAGAATAAAAAAAAAATCTTGTAGTAGAAGTTGTAGCGTCACAGTATGTCACACAGTATACCCTCCTTTTGTCCACACATTTCTGCTTATAAGCATTTATTGCAATGAGTCATTGGTCTGGTTCAAGGCCTCTGGCTTCTGCTACATTATCAATATTGAATCTTCATTGGGACTCCTCTTGAATATCCTGTTGTTGCCCTGTGTCATGAAGATTCTGCAGCTTTGGGCAAACATAATAGACATCAAAAGTAGGAGAAGACAGGGAACAGGACAGGAGCCTTCCACAGACGGCCTCTGAAAGACTACCAGCAGGGTATCAAAGCAGATGCTGAGACTCATAGCCAAACTTTGGGCAGAGTGAAGGGAATCTAATGGAAGAGGAGGGAGATAGAAAGACCTGGAGGGGACAGGAGCTCCTCAAGGAGAACAACAGAGGCAAAAATTAAGAGCTCAGGGGTCCAGCAGAGACTGATGAATCAACCAAGGACCATGCATGGAAAGGACCTAGACCCCCTGCTCAGATGTAGCCCATGGGCAGCTCAGTCTCCATGTGTGTTCCCTAGTAAGGGGAACAAGGGCTGTCTCTGACATGGACTCTTTGATCACCTTCCCCTGGTGAGGTGGCCTAACTAGGCCACAGAGAAAGAAGATCCAGACAGTCCTTGTGAGACCTGATAGGCTAGGGTCAGATAGTAAGGGAGGAGGACCTCCCCTATCAGCTGATTAGAGGAAGAACATGGGGGGAAGAGGGTGGGATTGGGAGGAGATGAGGGAGGGTGCTACAGCCAGAATACAAAGTGAATAAATTATAATAAATAATAATCATCATCATAATAATGAAAAATGCCCATGAAAAAAAATTGGTCTATTCACCCAAGGTAAAAACACATTATACTCTAAAAAGAACATTTTTTAAAAATTTTTATTACTTTGAATTATGTATATTTCTGCATGTGTACATGACTACATGTGCCTGAGGAAATCAGAGGAGTAAGATCTTCATGCACCTGGAGTTACAGGTGATTTTGAGCCACTTAACATGGATGCTAAGAATCGAATTCAGGTCCCCTGGAAGAGTAGTACATACTCTTAAGCCATCTCTCTAGCGCCAGAAATTCTACTTATTTGTTTGTTTGTCTACTTATTTATTTAATGTACAGAAGCGTTTGCATGCATGTACTCTGTGCACCCTCTGCCTGTGCAGGGCCCACAGAGGTCAGAAGAGAGCATTGATCTTCAGGGACTGAAGTGTCAGATGATTCTGAGCCTGCATGTGGGTTCTGAGAATCAAACCCAGATGCTGGGAAGAGCAGGCAGTGCTCTTCTCTGATGAGCCACCTCTTCAGCCCCAGATTTCACTGTTTATGCAGGCTCCTGGCTACCATGGCTTCCCCCAGAGACTGTACCCTGCAAGCCCAAGCCAGAACAAATCCTTCTTTTAAATTGCTTTTGTCAGGTATTTTGACACAACATTAAGACAAGTAAATAGACATCCTTCACACTGTGTAAAAATAGTCATTAACTAAAATACGCTTTGGGGCAAGTCAGTTATCTCTGCCACCTATTGGTCCTTTTCTTCTCCTTGTATCTGCTGCTTTTCATTCTCTGTCACATGATGACAGAGACAGTAAAAGTAAGACTGAGGAGTCACTCACCCCTGGATCAAAGTGAGGAAGCAGACTTCATAGCCTTTGAAAAAACAACAACCAAAGACTCACATTTCAGCTGTGTTCCAGGGCACAGCACCCTACCATCCGGTTCTGTGGAGCAGGGCTTTAACACAAAGCAAGTGCTATTATGTCAACGGCTTTACCAATGCCTCTCCGTGTTTCTACTTACACACTTAGCACTATCTAGTGCTCTCTAAAATGGATGGTTTTACGTAGCAGGAGTGTGGAAATGAGTTGACAGGTGTGCCTTTCTGAGTATCCTCAATGGCATTCAGAAGAGGTGGATATCCAGGCTCACAAGCCGTATTGATGAGGAGGCTAAATTATGGGAAACTGCTTGAGGTCCAGTTTTGGTTTTCTAACGTTTTTACTTTATCCATGTAAGAAATATGGACATTTAGGGGTTAGAGAGATTGCTCACTGGTTAATAACACTAGAATTGACCCAGTTTCAAGTCCCAGCATCCATGTGGTAGCTCATGTAACTCATCCGTAACTCCAATTCCAGGATGTCTAGCACCCTCACTTCACTCAGACATACAGGCAAGCAAAATAACAATGCACATAAAATAAATACTATTTTAAAACAGAAATATGGGTATTATAATGTATGATTTTTGTATTTTTATATAATTTTAAAGACATAAAGGAAACATATTAGACACAGGGATTAGCATGTTTTAAAAAAGAGCTGCTTAAGCTTTAGAATTAAGGGCATTCGATTTTTGTCTTGATATCCTGAATAAGAAATATTGTGTTTTTCCCATAATGATCTCTGTTTACACATGGGTGTATCCGTTGACAACAATTTAATAATCCCCACTGAAACTCCACCACCAGAAGTGAAACTAGCCAGTTGATTTCCACTAGCTTGCCCAGCTCTGTTTAGTTTTCATAATAAGCCTGAGACTAAGGGACCAGGACATGACACAGGAGCACAGTGAAAAAGGTTAAAGATACAAATCAAACAGATTTCTTGTATTACCTCTAAAGCATTTGGACACCAGCCAATATATGTCAATACGTGTGAATGTGTACGTGCATGTTTTGATAATATTTTAATGACTCCCACTGAAACTGAATGATCAAAACTACAGTCAATCAGTTCCTTCTGCTATCTCATCCAGTGATATTCCCTTTGCCGGGCTTACATTAAGCCTGAGGCTGAGGGATTTGAATATAAGACAGGGACACAGTAGAAGAACCTTAAAGATGTGACCGCTTGAGTTTGCTACCAAGGCAAATGGAGCAAGGACACTAAGACATTCAGTCACGCAAAGGGCCTTACCTCCAGAAGCATGTCTCTCAGGAATTAATGTCAACAGTTGCGGTACAGGGGACCTAGCATCGCATCATTTTATATGAACTTTTAAGATAAAGGAAATAGGTAAAGATACTCAGCTGCTAGCTAGGGTTATGTGACTATTGAAATCGAGATGTTGTCTCATTGATCGTGTTTAACTAATTTAACTTTGAATATTTTCTAGGATATTAACTATTTCAGGCCAAAGACAATCATCTCACTGACAAACAACAAGGTAGGTGTTGAGTAATGGAAGGGGACATTGTGTTAAGAAAAATTCAGAGGGTGGCCTGAGTCTGAGACAAGTCATCGGGCACTTGAGAGCTTTTCAATTGCTTATTGTGTGGCTGTGACATGTTAAAATCAATGGAAAAAGTTTTCTGGTAGATGCAATTCTTCAGATTGTTTTTCAAATGTCCTTCAAATAAGAAATATAAAGATACATGTATTGAGCTGGAGGGGGGAAAAAAGAGAACAATGTATCTCCACTCTGTTTATCTCCTTCTGCTTATACAATGTTTCTTTCACAAAATGCATAGCCAGTATGTAGGATGATTAGATCAATCATTAACAGTACCTAGGAAGCATGGAATTCAACAATAAAACACTGATTGATGATATCCAAGAAATAACATTACTAATAAGAGCCTCCTTTCATCCACACACCCCCCCCACCAGCCCACTGCACTGCATTTCTCTGTGCTCTCTGTGTGGCTGTGACATTTCACCACTGCATGGTGTTATTTCTCTACCTCTGTTGTTGGAATTCATCCAGACAGTGACAAATATTTGTCTCCACTGTTGAAATTTAAAGCTTCCTATAACTGACCTAAATAGAGCTCTGTGGTGCTTCCATGACACTGGGGCACCATTGCTTGGTCCCCACAGCTGTTGATGCACTAAATATTTGTATTTCCATCAGACTGATTAAGACCTTCGCTGCGCTTGTGAGCAGTGTAGCTGACATGAGTCCAGTCCCAACTGTACTGTGAGGACCACAACTGTGTAAGAAAGTATCCATTGATTAAATGTATACTTTTGAAATTTGTAATAAACTTAGCGTCATGAATACAATCACACCTAATTTGGGAGAGTCTGGCTCTATTTTTGGACATCGGTTTTAGATGCACAGTCCTGGGGTGTTGCAGATGTGTGAGAAAGTGGAGTGGTCTATGATGCACCCAAGTTTATCTGGTAGGTGCATGGCTTTGAAAATAAACAGCCAGTCAGGAAGTATTTTTCTGGTATCTTTACACTAAAGTTGAGGTGAAGAAATGACTCCGACTTACTGAATGCTTAAAGAGTGGTGATTGCAATAAATAGAATGGCTTTGGAGCTAAATATAACTACGTTTAAAGCTCATGTTCCCAATAAACAACTCCTGTGATTTTGTAGAGGTAGAGTTCCACTTTTCATTTCCTCCTCATCCAAGTAAAAACTGCTTCTTCACAAGAATGCATGGAAGAAACATTCACAAGACACCTTAGGCATGAGATGAATAGACCCTCGAGGCCACCAGGACTCTCCAACTGCTTTTTCCCAAAACCTGTAAATGGATCTGGTGGCTATACAGACTGGAGAGGGAAAGCAGGAATAAAGGGGAGGAGAGGAGAGGAGAGGAGAGGAGAGTTGACGCCTATGTTTTGACAAAGGCTAACATTGGGAACCTGTATTCAGACCAGGAAACTTCATCCTTTTTCAGGCCTATGGCATTTTACATGAGTCTTCCCCCAGTACCTCCTACACACACACACACACACACACACACACACACACACAAAGAGAGAGAGAGTGAGAGATATTCCTCCTCTTCCCTGCTTGATCAAACTGATACTGTTGACAGCTCACAGTTCACATCTGAGTCCCATTATTCGTTTGGTTGATAACAGAATAATGAGGGTGTGAAATTACTGCCCCAGTATCTGCCTCACCACAGAGGCACTGCCTTTTTCACTAAGCACATGAACTCTGCCTCTAGTGAAGAACAAATCACGTTTCAGAAGAAGTCCAGAATCTCCACCTACTCATGTTCAAGAGCCTCCCTGGACAATGTAGAATGCAAGTGATACTAACAGTAACAAATGAGGGACAGTTAACTTGAAAACAGTCCTTCCCCTTTGTACTCTTAGAAAAGCCAGAGTCTTTGACCCTCAAGTAGCATAACTGACAAAGAGAATTTAAAAAGATGTCATTAAATCAAAACAAACTGAGGGGAAAAAAATAGTTTACTGAGACCATTGAAAGTTTGATACCAAAAGCATGGTAAACTTTTTTCTGTTTTAGACATTCTACCTAAATGTCACTACTTAATGTATTTTGTTTTCCAGTGTTGCTCTCTAGGGGAAAAAAAAATTATTGAATGATTTTCTGTATGGTAATTGAATTTGGTTATCTAATTAACTGCAATATTTAGAAAGTGGACAACCTGATCAATTTCAGGTACTATTGCCATAAGAAAGAGTTTCTGAATTGTACCCTAGAAGCTAAGGAAGACAAGATAAACAGCCAGATCCTTCAAACAAAAAGCAAAGAAAGAGGGTGACTTAATGGAGATGGAAAACTACACCAGGGTCAAAGAGCTTATTTTCCTTGGCCTGACCCAGAGTCAAGAAGTAAGTGTGCTGCTGTTTCTTTTCCTTCTCCTGGTGTATGTGACAACTCTGCTGGGGAACCTGCTCATCATGGTCACCGTGACCTGTGAGTCTCACCTTCACACCCCCATGTACTTCCTGCTCAGGAATTTGTCTATTGCTGACATCTGCTTTTCCTCCATCACTGCCCCCAAGGTGCTGGTGGACCTTCTCTCACACAGAAAGGCCATCTCCTTCAATGGCTGTCTCACTCAGATGTTCTTCTTCCACCTTATCGGGGGAGTGGATGTGTTTTCTCTGTCAGTGATGGCTCTAGACCGATACGTGGCCATCTCTAAGCCCCTGCATTATGTGACCATCATGAGCAGAGGCCGTTGTGTTGGGTTAATCGTGGCCTCCTGGGTGGGGGGCTTCATCCACTCCATCGTGCAGATCTCTCTCTTGTTGACACTTCCGTTCTGTGGACCCAATGTTCTTGACACTTTCTACTGTGATGTCCCCCAGGTCATCAAACTGGCCTGCACAGACATCTTCGTATTTGAGCTGCTAATGATTTCCAATAATGGGATGCTGACCACACTGTGGTTTTTCTTGCTCCTGGTGTCCTACATGGTCATATTATTATTGCTTAGGTCTCATTCAGGAGAAGGCAGGAAGAAAGCCATCTCCACCTGCACCTCCCACATCACTGTAATCACCCTGCATTTTGTGCCCTGCATCTATGTCTACGCCCGACCCTTCACTGCCCTCCCCACGGATAAAGCCATTGGTGTCACCTTCACAGTCATCTCCCCTCTGCTCAACCCTTTGATCTACACTCTGAGGAACCAGGAGATGAAGTCAGCCATGAAGCGACTCAGGAAAAGACTTGGACCTTCTGATGGAACAGAGAAGTAACTTGTGCCTGTTGCCGCCTTAGATGTTCCTAGCGTAAATAAACTGTTTTCTATGCTTCCTTCTCCTTTCCCTTATTCTGATATATTGAAACACATAAAAAAAAACTGTCAAGTTGATAGGTCTCATCTCCCTTACTTTTTCAGTGTTTTCCTTTATTTTTTCAGTGTTTGAAATCATGTCTTAACCACTGAGGCTGTAGTTAAATCCTGCTGAAAGCTGTGAGGTTGGAGAAAATAAACAAATGCAAAATATGATTTCAACGTCTCTTAAGTCTTTAGCATTTGTTCCCTCCATGTTTGGTTTTATTTTCTGACAGGATTTTATCCTATTCCCCAGGTTAACCTGATACTCACTGTGTGTCTCAGTGTAACCCCAAACACAGCAACCCTCTGTACTGACAAGTTCCAAGATTGCAGATGTGAGCCAAAACACCAACATAGTTTTGATTACTTAAATCTAACTTTATATTTGTGTGTGACAGTACGGTTTTATTTATAGACACTAAAATCTGAATTTCTTAGCATGCTCATGTATTCACTTTGTTTTTTTTATTTAATTTTTAAATTATTATTACTTATTCACTTTCTATCCCAGCTGTAGCCCACCCTACCCACATCTCCTCCCAGTCCCACCTACCCTCCCTTTTCTTCCCCTGTGCCCCTCCCCTAGTCCACTGATAGGGGAGGTCCTCCTCCCCTTCTATCTGACCTAGCCTATCAGGTCTCATTAGGACTGGCTACATCATCTTCCTCTGTGGCCTGGTAAGGCTGCTTCCCCCCAGGAGGAGATGAACAAAGAACCAGCCACTGAGTTCATGTCAAAGACAGTCTCTGCTCCCCTTACTAGGGAACCCACTTGGAAACTGAGCAGCCTATGGCCTTCCTCTGAGCAGGAGGTCTAGGGCCTCTCCATGCATGGTCCTAGGTTGGAGTATTGGTCTCTGCAGGGCCCCCTGGGCCCAAGATTTTTGATATGTTGGACTCCTTGTGGAGCTCCTGTTCCCTCCAGGTCTTGCTATCTCCCTTTTGAACAGATATTTCTTCACTGGAACCAAAAGAAGTGGAACTGATTTAATCAGGATGTGCTGCGATTTTACCTTCCTGAATATCCCTATGCATCTTCACAATGCACAGTCAAAAGATAGACCCAAAATCTTTGTTAGAACTCAGTGACAGCCCAAAGACAAACTAAGGCTTCTCAAAACACATTCACTCTAAGTCCTAACCATTGTGTTTTGTGACTATGTGTAGACAGATATCGACAGAGATGTTTGCTTCCAATCAAACATCAAAGAATACACATTCTACTCCTCAGCTATGGAAGCTTCTCTGAAACAAACCATGTCCTGAGACACAAGACAAATCTTACAAATTCAGAAAAACTGAAGTAACACCATGCATCTTCTCTGATCACAAGACCACAAAACTTAAAATCAACAGCATATGGACCTCTAGTAAGTATAAAAACTCATGGAGATTAGACAACGTATTTCTGAATGATGAATGGGTCAAAGAAAAATTAAGATTTTCTTGAAAATAGAAAATGAAAACACAATGCAACAAAACCTGTGATAAACCTTAAAAGCAGTTCTAAGAGGAAATGTGCAGCTCTGAACATTTCCACTTAAAAATCAGAAAGGGTGGGGCTGGAGAGATGGCTCAGGAGTTAAAAGCACTGAATGTTCTTCCAGAGGACCCAAGTTCAACTCCCAACATCCACATGGCAGCTATATAACCCCAATATCTGACACCCTCACACAGACATACATACAGGCAAAACACTAATGCACATAAAATAAGAATAAATTTAAAAATTAGAAAGGGCATAAATAAATGACTAAATGATGCAACTCAAGAATTTGGAAAAATAAAAACAAAACACTAACTCAAATCCAGAAGATTGGAAGAGAAACAGAATTTAATAAACCAAAACAGAAATTAATGAAATAGAAATAAAGAAAACAATACAAATAATCAATGAATCTAAGAGATAGTTCTTTGAGAAGATAAACAAGACTGACCTTTGGTTCAAGTAACCAAAAGAAAGGATTCAAATTAACAGAAGCAAAAATGAACAGGAAAACACTACAACAGATATCAAAGAAATTCAGAATATTATAAGTTGAAAATCTAAACAAAATGGATAAATTTCTGGATCCAGCCAAACCACCAAAGTTAAACCAAGAAGAGATCAGCAACCTAAACAGATCCATAACAAATGAAAAGATTAAAACCCTAGTAAAAGCCTCTCAACTAAAAAAAAATAAAATTTCCAGACCCAGGTAGATTCACAACAGAATTCTACTGAACTTTCAAAACAGACCTACGACTAGTACTTCTTATTAAAAAAAAAAAATCTATGTCACTTTAATAAGTGATGGTTTAAATTTTGAATACATATAACTTCTATGACCCTGGTTCCAAGAGATCTGGCTCTCCCTTCCGGCCTCCACAGACACCAGGCATGCAGATGGCGCACAGACATGCATGCAGGAAAAAACATCAACACATATGAAACAAAAATAAATAAATCTTTTTTTTTTAAAGAATAAAAGCTTTTAGTCAGGCTGTGGTGGCACACGCCTTTAATCCCAGCACTTGGGAGGCAGAGGCAGGCAGATCTCTGAGTTAGAGGCCAGCCTGGTCTACAGAGCAAGACATGAATAATGATGTTCTACTAATGAGAATTTGCATATAGGAGGAATTGAACAAGCAATATTTTTTAACTCCATGTAAACTATATATTCACATCTAGGAGAGAACTTATCTCAGGGTAAAGAGAGAAGATACACTTGAAATGTTCTTGATTTTGGAATAGCCTTCTTTTTCTTGTTTTATTTTGTTGGGGTTTTGTTTGGTTTGGTTGGTTTTGTTTTGTTTTGTTGTTGTTGTTTGAGACAGGTGTTATATGCTGTCAATCTGGCCTCACACCCACTAAGTAGTCCAGCATGATGACCTTAAACCTCTGACCCTCCAACCTCTCAGGAGCTGGGATTACAGGTGTACACATCACAGTTAGTCTGTAAACCACAACACTCAGTTTATGGAGTGTTGGGCATTGAACCCAGGTCCTTATGCAAGCTAGGTAGGACTCTACCAAAGCAGCTACATTTACAGGCCCTGTTTCAGTTTCTTACTTTTCAGGCATAGAAGTAAGATTGTGTTCATAAAAGAAGCTCAAGTACTAACGTTTAGCTCAGCCTTACAGCATTTGCCCAGCATGTATAAAGCCCTCCGTTCCACCACCAATGTTGGTGAATAGATAATAATAAACTGTAAAATCAGTCTCTATACAGCACATTCTCAGTTGATGGCTTATGGTCCAACTTTGCCCATTCTGGCTGTCTGATCACTGCCTGTGAGGCAAATCATGTAAATCATCTTCTCAAATAATCAAGTGTCTCCCTATATGCTCAAACATAAAGAACCGTGCATAGAAGGTCCATGTGGTGGCTTGAGTGAGAATGGCCCCCATAGGCTCATATGTTTGAATGCTTGGTCCCCAGTTGGTGGAACTGTTTGGGAAGGATGAGGAGGAGTGGCCATGTTGGAAGATGTGTGTCACTGGTGGTGGGCTCTGAGCTGGTTTCAAAAGCCTCTGCCCTATCCAGGTACCTCTCTCTATCTTGCCATGGCCATGGTGTCTTATCACATCAGTAGAAAAGCAACTTAAGACAGTTGATTTGACTATGCCTTGTTGCCTTTATACAGTCTTACTAGGTAATCTTCCCACACAAACCCCACCTCAATCAGAGTGGCCACATTCTTACCAACATTCACCATTTTTTTTACTACACTTTCAGTGATAATAACTTACTCCTAAGTTACTTTCTATCCTTACTCTGCCCTATTTTTATCAATAATTATTTCTATACTTTGAAATAACCGATAATCTTTTTTATTTTACAAATATTTGTATCTTCACACTAGAATATGTAAGACCTGGGGTCTCACAGCTCAGGAGTTTAAGATCGCGCCCTTCCCAGAAACTCCCACAGACCACGACTCGTTGCAAAAGCAAGAGGTTTATTAACCATTGTGCAATGGGGTCACCCCTGCCGGTCAGCAAAGAGTGGCACCAGGAGACAAAGGCTTTAGGTTTTTAAAAGAAAAATTGCGGGAAATTTGAAGTTGCGGCTTTGGCAATTTAGGATTGGATGAGGAAGCTATAAAGTAAGATAATTGGTTAGTCTTAGGTACTCAAGCTTGGCCAGTCCTGCCAAGTGTGGATGCAGCTGCAATTGAAGGTGGGGGTGGTTAGCTCATCCTTGAAGATTGGGGTTGCAGACTTTTGGCTGGAGGTAAGGAGCTACTCAGAAGAAGGATTGGGGCTGTCTGGGTTGGTTGCTAAGAAACAGTATCTTGAAGACAAGGGTCTGGTCCTTCTTTTTGCTGAGTGAAGGTCATTGCTTGCTTGCTTTTTTTCTATCTGTCCTCACAGATAGGGTCACATTTCTCCATTCTCTGGAAAGGTACTAAGAGGCTTTAGCTTAACCTGAACCTAAAACTCAAAACTATAGGCTTTAGAAGACATACAGGTTACAAAGTTAGTCTTACCCTTTCAAATATCAGTAGCATCAGGGCAAGGCTATCTGACTCATTGTTTCATGCCTGATATCTAGAGGTATGTGATAAATAGTAGTTAATGGCACTTTGCTTTTTAGTGAAAACTAGATTTTACATTTTCTACATACTGTTGCTGACATGACTTCTTCACCATCGTGGATTCTGTCCTCAAAGTGTGTGACAAAATAAATTATTTCTTCTTTAAATTTTTTTCAGGTATTTTGATGCAACAATAGTAAAAGTAAGTTGAGAACTTCTACACTTTGTGAAGTTATTACTTAGCTTTTAGGCCATTTTTGAGGAGTGTTTGCCTCGACCCTGAATTTGTCCTATTTCTTTTGTGTGTGTCTGCTTCTCTGTTTTCCATTTCCTATAATGTATGATTAATGTTCTAGTTTCTTTTATGTTGCTGTGAAAAAGTAGCCTGACAGACTTAGAAGAAACAGGGGTTTATTTCAGTTTAAAACTTCAGGTTGCAATCCATAATTCTTAGGATGTCAAACAAAGAATCTCAAACAGCTTGTCATGTCACCTGCACAGCCAAGAACAGAGAGAAATGAATACATGCCTGCTCACTTGCTTGCTTACCTGTGCCCAGTCTTCCTACTTTTATATGTAAAGGTCAGGACTCCCTGCCGAGGGCATGTTACCATGCATAGCATTAATTAACTTGGTAAGATAATCCCCCAAAGACATAACACAGGTCAACCCAATGTAGACAATTCTTCATTGAGACCATTTCCCCAAGTGATTTAGATTGTGTCAAATTGGGAATTAAAACTGTCACAATCCACCATTTGTCAACTTGACACACAAACTCACCACTTTTGAACAATAACCTTCAACTGCTTTGCCCGAAGATCACAGAGCTTTCTCATAAAGCAAAATATAGTTCAACTTTAAAAGTCTAAATTTTCTGTAAAATTCAAAGTCCCTTAACTGTGGGCCTCTATAAAATTTAAAATGGTGTATAGTTCCAGCATATGATGTCACAGAGTAGAAAAAGAGGAAAAGCAGAGCATCGCAAGGAACAATGAGACCAAAACAAAACCAAAATTCAGCAGGGAAAATATCAAGTCCTGTCAATGCCCACCACCTAAAGCTTCTTTTCTGAGCTCCAAATGGCTTGTATTATTTCAATAATGTACAGGATATGTCGTGTCTTCTTCAGTCTCAGTCTGATCAGCACATGAAGATTCTTAGCCAAAGTAACATCCCTTATCTCTGTTTCTGATGGGCTTTCCATTGCTTTCTAAAATCCCATGAACCAGGAATGAACTGTCCACATTTTTCTCCTTATTCTTATATTCCAAGATTCCACTACAATGGTTCATTAAACAGAGTTTCCAATATTCAATAGAGTTTTCCACCTCAGTACTTTCACATGTTTGTATTCTTGTCTAGTATTTCCACCAAATACTTCTACATTCTTCCCACAAAAATAGCCCAAGAGGAAACTGGGGAGATGGATCAATGATTAAGAGGACACACTGCTGTTCCAGAGAACCTGGATTCAATTCCCAACACCCAAATCAAGTTATTCACAACTGCTTGTAACTCCCACTCTAGAAATTTCCAGAAACTTCTGGCTGCCTCAGGCGCCTGTATGCCTGTGGTGCACATAAACTCACACAAACATACAAAAACATATATGTAAATAAAAATAAATTTATGTTTTTAAAATAGTCCAAAGCATAAAATTTTTATGATTGGGACTATCACAGCCACAACCCCACTCCTGGTACAATTTCTATTTTAGTTTCATTTCTGTTGCTGTGAAAAAAAAAGTACCCAAACAAAAACAACTTAGGAGAAATGAGTTAATTTCAGTATATAATTCCAGGTAATAGTTCATCATTGTGGGAAAGTCAAAGTAATGAAAACCTCAAATAGCTGTCACACCACATCCACTATCTAGAGAAGAGATAAATGAATATATGTCTGTCCACTTGTTTGCTTGCTTGCTTGCTTGCTTGTGCTAAGCTCAAGTTCTCCACTTTTATATGACTAAGGAACCCTAGTCTCTGGAATGGTGCTGTCCACAGTGGACTTGATCTTCCCTCACCAATTAATTAAGCCAGTCCCTCATAGACATGCCCACAGGCCAACCCAATGTAGACACTCTCTCATTGAGACTCTCTGTAATAGAAGTTTGGGTTCTTTTGTAAACTCAGTTATGTTATATAAATATGTTTTTGTTTTAACTCCAAGTATGGGGTTTTAGTTGGCCTATAGTTTGTCCACAGCTGATAATTGTTTCATTCAAGGCATGGCTATTGCCAGCTGGTAACAGCCTTCCACACACGGCATGGAGACAGCATAGAGAGGACACAGAGAGGGCATGGTCTAGGGTTCTGAGGCTATAAATTGAGAGCCAAAAAAGTAGTGCAGCAGGTGATGTTGGTGTGTGGTGAGTAGCAGTTTAGAGAGACCAGAGAGACAGATGGTGTGGTGTTTTGGAGAAGAGAAACGCTTTGGGGTGCAGCATCTTGGAGGACACTGCTGGCTGTGTTTGCTGTTGATGGAGATTGGCATAGAGCCCTAAAGAACCCATTGACCCTAAACAGCCTGGAGAAGTAAAGGGGCCCTCTCTCCCCACTCACCTTGGGAGGTTGAGGCCCAAAGACCCAGGAAGACAATGCAGTCAGTCCTGATTGAGACCTGATAGGCTCATCTGATAGGGTCAGATGGAAGGGGAGGAGGACCTCCCCTATCAGTAGACTTGGAAAGAGGCATGGGAGGAGATGAGGAAGGGAGGGTGGGATTGGGAGGGAATGAGGGAAGGGGCTACAGCTGGGATACAAAGTGAATAAACTATAAGTAATATAAAAAAATAAAATTGAAAAAGAGCACTACCATTCTCTTCCCAGGTGGTTCTAGGTTGTGCCAAGTTGACAATTAAAGCTAACCATCACCATGACTGAGACAGGAAGAGAGGAACTAATGACTCAGTTCTGGGGGTGGAAGGGTCACACTTCATCACCCTAGAAATAACAATAACCAAGAATTCCTATCCCAAATGCCAGTACATTGTTTCTTACCATTTCTATTTTGTACAGTAATAGAATTAATAACAACAAATGCTATTGTATGAACAATTGTATTAATTTATCTCTATCTGCATGTAAATATAGGTCTATCTAGCTACCCCCAAATGAAAGGTTTAAATGGAAAAATTGTGAGAAATGGTTAACAGGTGTGTTCTTATTAGCACACTCTATAGCAACTTGAAGGTTCAAGAGCTGGAACTATTCTCTGCTTATAAGGAAGTAAAGAGTTCTGAGACTGCTTAGAGTTTAGCTCTCTTTTCTCGTTTCTTGACAGCTTCATCTATGATTATCCATTGTAACATACAATACATGTATGTGTATATATACATATACACGTGAATGTACATATACAGACATAGATATTCAAACACAGAATATTTTATGTATTTGAAAACATGAAAAAGACCTTGGAAAGTTTTTTAGGCAAATGATCTGGCAGGTTTCACAAAAGCTGATTAAGCTAAAAATAGGGGATTTTATATTTGGATACAGACCAAAACGTTTGGTTATTTTTTTCTCTGTGTGTTTACATGTAGATGTATACTTTACCAATAAGTTAATAACTCCCACTGAAATTCCATCACCACCAGGGGAAGTAGCCAGTTGATTTCCACTTTCTTGCCCAACAGTAATCCCCTGCTAGCTGCCATAATAGGTCTTGGGACTAAGGGACCAAGACACTACACAGGGGCCCAAGTGAAAAAAAAAAAATTAGAAGGTACAAATCAAATAGATTTCATTTATTGCCTCTAAAGAATTCTGAACACCAGATAACATATGTCAATATGCACATATGAATGTTTTGATAACACTTTAATGAATCCAATTGAAACAACATCATCAAAATTACAGTCAGTCTGCTAATGCTACTTCCATATCCAATAATGTCCCCTTGCCACTCTTACATTAGGTCTGTAGCTGCATGATTTGAACATGAAGACAGGAACACAATGGAAGAACCTTGAAGCTGTTCCCTGTGTTTGCCCTTTCTCTCTTGAAAATGGAGAAAGACACTAAAACATCCAATCATACAAAGGTCTTTACCTTCCAAAGCACATTTTTCAGTAATTAGCCTTTGTACCCTGTTGCACATGGCACCTAATAACATCATTTTTCAATAAATTTTAAGAGCAAAGGAAATGGATAGAGACATTAAGGTTATACATATTGAAATTGAGATGGCAATTGCTGTGTTTTAATAATCTGACTTTGAATATTTTCTAGAGACAGTAACTACTTCAGACCAAAGATGACCATCTCACTGACAAGCAAAACGAAGGTGAATGTTAAGTACTGGAAGGGGGAGGGATTAAGAAATAGAACCGTGATGCCCTGAGTATGAGTTGAGTTTCTGTGTACTTGTTGAAAGCTTTTGAGTTGTGGCGTACTGTGACTGCCACATGCTAAAATCAACGTAAAAGGAGCTTCTTCCAGATGAGGCTGTTTGCAAATGCCCTTGTGATACAAGATGAGAAACACATCAACTGAACCTAAACAGCAGGTAGAAAACAGTGTGTCTCCCATGCTCTTCCCATCTCTTCCTCCTGACGTAACTTTCCTTACATAAAAATGCAGATCTGTGTAAGTCTTAAGTGATAAATAGAATTAAGACCAATATTTACCTAATCAGTAGAGTAAAGATTGAATAATTAACTTTCTACAATGTTTTGCATATGAAAAGCATTCCAAAAGAGTCTATAACTAGGAAAGTTTTTTTTTTTATATTATGAACAAAAAGTTAAAACTATTATTTAAAAAGAAAAGTAGCTTCAGTTATTGTCAGAAGTGATCTGCTTTTTATGTTTCATATGCCTCCCACCAACTCTAGCTTATTTTCCCTCCCAACACGTCTCACTTCTTTTCTGGAAGCTTGAGGACCATTCTACCAGAGTTTAAGAGAGAAGCCACAAGACAAGCAGGTATAAATCCTGGCAGCTGCCAGAAGAAGGAAGGTGGACGAGGGAAAGAGACAGAGTCCTGCCTTTTGAGTCAGAGCAAGTGATGGAGAGCTGTAAGCAGCTGTTAATGGGGATCTTCAGAGAAACAGTGAGAAATCCTGAGTGTCAGGGCAAGCATGCTTGGGGTCTTGGTCAGTCTCCAGAAGCAGAATAGAAAGGACAAAAAGGCAAAGTTATGATTTTTGACTCAGAATTCAAAAAATAGGCAGGCTTAGCAATGAATATCTGCAGAGTAATTGTTGTGTCTCACTTTTCACTATGTCTCTAAGTTTGCACAGATCATTCTTTTTTCTTAAACTGTAAACACACTAGCAATATCACCAAATTTTTTGTTACACATTTTATTTTTTTTAACATGTATTATTTTTACTTGTCAGTGGGATTCGGTGTTGTATCATATAAGCTTGTAGCATGCACTAAGTCCAGCCTCTTTCTATCCACCCTTCACACATACACGCACATGCACTTACACACATACATTCTTTTCAACCTCCATTAATAACCCTCCATACATGAAAGGTAGAACATGAAGCATTCGTCTTTCTGTGTCTGGTTTATTTTCAGCATAATTTTGTCCAATTCTATCTATCTATCTGAATATATTTGAACATATCAAAAGAGTAGTCTGTGTACAAGGCAGAAAAAGGACTACAATACTAAATTTTCCTGAGCGTGGTAGTACAACCTTCTAAAACTAATATATGAGAGTCTGGGACAGGAGGATGGAAACATCAGAGCCTCACTGGGCTACGTACATAGTATGACCCTATAATTCCTGAGGATCGCCTGTAACAAACTTGTAAACACAAAACATTATTCTTTACTGACTTACTTTATTATTTGTGTGTATGCATATGCGCATATTGCGTGAGTGGTCATGAGGCCCATAGGAGAGCATCGCATCCCCTGAAGCTAGCATTACAGGTGTCTGTGAGCTGTCCAGTGTAGACGCTGAGAACCATACTCAAATCCTTTGCAAGAGCAGAATACGCCTTTAACCGCTGAACCAGCTCTCCAGCTCTCGGGCATTAGGGAAAGAGGCAGAAGCATGACCAGTCCAGTATGGAGCAGGAGGTCACTGTCCTTTTCTGGTCTCCATCTTCAAGCAAAAACCACAAAATTCCGTCACGGCTCTCAAAATACTCTCTGTCAGAGTTGAGGGCCAAGTTACCAAAGAAATTAATTGTTCCTGCTCCCCATAGGGAAACATTTCACAATCTTACATGAGACCAAAGAGTGTAGTAGGCTTAGATGAATCACTGGTCAACAAAAAAACAATACCTCGGATCCACAGAATGTAATAACAAAATATTGAAACATTGCCACTGAGTTAATAAGGCAAGTGACTGTCTACAACCAATAAAAATTAAAATTCTAGTCAGGTGGTGGTACACACCTTTAATCCCAGCAGAGGCAGCAAATCTCTGTGAGTTCTAGGCCAGTGTGGTCTACACAGTGAAGCCCTGTCTTGGAAAAAAGAAATTAATCTCCACTTACAGTACTGGGCCAGCTTTGGTTCCACAGGTCTCTGTGCATTTAAATAGTGGTATTTTCCATCAGACTGAACATCGCTTCAACAGACCTTTGGGTGGGGTGTGGGGGGGGTGTTGCTGGATGAAATGCAGTCCCAATCTCGCTGTGAACATCATAAGCTATGCAGCAAAAGACTGAAGAACCTGTAGAATGTATGCATTCCCGCTTCCTAATAAACATGGCGTAAGAATGTAATTGAATCTGACTTCAGGGAACATCAGTTTCTTCTGCGTAGTGTTACTGGGGAACTACCAGCGAGTGAGAAAATGGGATGGTCTTGTGCTGCTTCTGAATTTATCTGGAACATTGTGGCTTTTTAAACAAATAATACATCTTGGACTGTTTTCTGCCGGCTCTTACTGTAATCTTGGGATGAAATTTTAATTGCATCCTGCTGGTTGTTTAAAAAAAAATAATGGTGGTTATAAAAGGTGCAATGGCTTTGGATTGGCCACATCTTTAATTCAGACTCCCAAGTGTACTATTGTGAGTTTGGAGGAAAGAGCTTGCTTTTCATCATTTCCTTCCTATTTAGGGAATAAGTAAAACTGTCTTCTTCCTATGACGTATTCTATAACTGTTCAGACACCTCAGCCTTAGGCATGAGGAGACTCCCGAGGGCAAGATAACCCTGCAATGGCGTTACCTCAGCAACATGTAAATGGGTCTGACAGTGGTGCAGAAAGTAGATGGAGGAGGAACACAGCAGAAAAAGGAAGTAGATCTCCAGCTGGCTCCTAGCTTTAGACAGAAGCGAAAACTGGGACACCCGCATTAAGACCCAGGAAGCTGCACCTTCCTACCCTACTACTCCCTTATGAGCGCCTCCTACCTTACACAGCTCTCTCCTCCTCCTTGATTGGTATCTTCAGGATCACAGTCAGTGAGAGCCTCCATCATTCTAAGAGTCGAGGGAAGAATTAAAAAAAAAAAAAAACTGTCCTCCAATGTTTCCTACAGAGGTCTGTGCGTAAACTTAGAATTGTGTGCAAACTTAGATTTCTCCCTTTAATGAAAATAAATCATCTTCCAGAAAAGTTGCAGAATCTCCAATGTGCTCTTTTCCAAGTGCCTTCCTGAACAATGTAGAAAGCAACTGAAAATAATTATAACAAATAAGGGACAGTTAACGTGAAGATGGTCCTTTCCCTTCAAGCTGTTAAAGAAGCCAGAAGTTTGACCCTGAAAATAGTGTAACCGAGAGCTTAAAAAGACATGGCTACTAAATGCAATCTGGCGTCCTGGATGTGATCCCGAGGTAGAAAGGACTAAGGAACCTAAATAAAGTGTGGACTTTACTTAATGATAATGTTTCAGAATGTGGCCCATGGGTCCTGACAAAGGTATCGTGGTCTCATTAATGGTGAGGTTTTGTGTGAGACATACAAGAACGTTCTGTAACTCTCTTGCATCTGTGATGAAGCTACTCTAAAATTCGGAAGTTTGTTCTCTTAAAAGTACTTGGCACACTAGGAATCTCAATGAAGACTGCTCTTATTTCTGTATCAAGATGTTTCTCGAAACATTCCATTTCTATGCCTAAGGCTTTTAACAGTGGGAAGAAGGTAATGTTGGAGACTGGAATGATGCTGAAAATCAATGTTCTGCCAACTGACATTAGGAGTGCCTCCTCTATTTGTTCCATTTAAGTTGGCTGGAGAGTTTGTCATCTTGAAAGAGACACCTCTAATAAGTTATAGGTAAAAAGTAAATCCTTGTGTTATTTCAGTCGTGGTAATCCTGAATCAGAACTCTTCTCCAACAAGTAGTCCTGCAAAGGTGAACTGCTGCATCTACTGAATTTGGTTCTAGTTGTAACTGGGAAGGGAGAGCTGGATCTGGACTCTGACTTAAACTCAGGGAGATTTCCAGCCTAGAAGGAAATTGAGCCATGCTGCCTGGAGGCTGGCTGGGGCCAAAAGAAGAAATTGTGTGTTTGTTTGCTTGTTTGTTTGTTTTATTAAGTTTATTTATTCACTTTATAGCCCAACTGCAGCACCCCCTTCTCTTCTACTGGACCCACCCTCCAGCCCTTTTTCCCCTTTCACCCTCCTCTTTTCAGAAAAGGGGCGTTCCCCTATGAATCTACTCCAGAAAATTAAGTCTCCTCAGGACTGAGCAAATCCTCTTCCACTGAGGTCAGGCAAGGCAATCCAGCTAAGGGGAAGTGATCCAATAACAGGCAACAGAGACTATGTCAGAAACAGCCTCCTCTCCACTTTCTGGGGAACCCATATGAAGACCAAGCTGCCCATCGGTTACATATATGTAGGGGGCCTAGATCCAAATCATGCATGCTCCTCGGTTGGTGCTTTGGTCTCTGTAAATCTTCATAGGCCTAGGCTAATTGACTCTGTTGATCTCATGGAGTTCTTGTCCCTTCCATGTCCTTCTGTCCTTCCCAAACACTTACATAAGGCTCTTTGAACTCTGACCCATGTTTGGCTTCGAGTTTCAGCATGTTTTGATCTGCAGCTAGGGAGAGCCTCTCAGAGGAGAGCTACCCTAGGCTCCTATCTGCCAGCATAGCAGAGTATATTTAATAGTGTCAGGGGCTGGCTCTCTACCTTGGGGTAGGTCTCAGGCTGGACCAGTCATTGGTTAGACATTCCCTCAATCTCTATTTCCTCTTTATCCCTGCACTTCTTGTAGACAAGGTAAATTTTGGGTTGAAGGCTTTTTGGGTGGGTTGGTGTAGCCCTCCCTCCACTAGACCTGCCTGGCTAGAAGGTGGGCACTTCAGTCTCCAAGTCTCCTGCTGTTAGGAGTCTCAGCTAGAGTCAAGCCCATTTCCTCCCAGGAGCTTACCCTGTCAGAGGTCCCCAGCTTTTCACAGAGATGCCCCTCCTTAGTTCTCAGTTTCTCTTCTCTCTCTCAGCCCTCTCACCTTCTTCCCTCCCCACATCTGATTCCCACCTTTGTTTTCCTCTCCACACCTTTTCCTATCCAGTTCCCTCTCTTCATCCACTTCCTCTTTCTATTCAATTTTCCCTTCTGAGTGAGATTCAAGCAACCTCTTTTAGGCCAAGAAGGAGATCTTCACCAGAAAGTAGTTCTGTACTTTCGATTGGACTATTATTGTAAATTAGGGTAAAGAGCTTAAAACTACAAATCCTGCCAAGCATGGAGGTGCACAACTTAAATTCCAGCACTCAGGAGGAAGAGGCAGGCAGATCTCCACAAGTACCAGGATACCCTGGTCTACACAGTGAGTTCTAGGACATATTCAGGGCCACTATCTAAAACCTTTAGATTCTAAAGACCACCAAACCACTAAGATAGCTGTCAAATGGAAGCATGTTTGTCATTGTGCTACCATGCTTTATTAATTTTTTTAAGTGGTTGAAGCTTCAGCCTGCTTCAACCTCTCCCTCACATGGAGGATGCCTTGTGAACAAAAACTGCTGAGATGCGAAGTGGAAAGGACCTTCTTCCAAACTTTATGTCCCAAACCAAACCTCCTTTTTTGATGTAGTTGGGACACAGGGAATTGACACTTTTAGATGGTGCACAAAATGTGCATTCCATACTATCCATTGCTGAATAACATCTTAATTACTCCCACTGAAACAACCTCACTGTCAACAGAACTTTTCCACAGCCACATCTGCCATAATCCCTCTGATACTTCTCACAGTTGCTCTGGGACTTAGAAGTCAGTAAGTACAATGGAACACGGTAGGTAAGTGTGGAAGAGCCAAGAAAATGCCATCTGAGTCTGCCCTTTGCCACATCAATTAAATGAGAGGCCACCGAAGCCAGCGGCCTTCAGAAGGTTGCTAAGAGAATCTTCTTAAGCCAACAGTCTCAAGGCCCATGTGACCACTGTTTAAGATGCTGGAGTTCTTGAAAAAAGGTTGAAGATCTTAAGTAAGTAATGGAATTCTACAGCTTTGTGAGCCTGTGGTGTCCTGTAGATATGAACATGTGTGAGAAGGTAAGAGTGAGATCGTTAAAACCTGAATGTAATCATCCCAGTGACGTATGTACACAAGATCCTATATTTCATAGAGTGTTCTGTAGTAAATAACACAGATTAGAAATATTTACAGAGAGGACACTTTGAAATGAGACATATGGAAAAGAGATCAGTTTGGCTCTTGGGAGGAAGTATTCTTGGTTACAAGAAACTACTTGAGCTGCATTGAGACTTTTCTCAGACATTCTTGTCTATGTAGGTGGATCTCCTCTGACTGAAATCTACACAAGTGATTCTTATACTAAATTTTAGCCTAAAAAGAAAAATAATATATTCCAAACCTTCAGGAAGTTTGAAAGACTAATACAAGGAGCCAGAGAGATGACTCAGCAGATAAAGAAGCTACCCAGGCAACCCTGATGACCTGAGTTCAACGCCCAGAACCCAAAAAAGGTGGAAAGAGAGAACTGACTCTACAAAGTTGTCCCCTGGCACTCACACACACACACACTCACACATAACAATAATAATAAGTAAATAAATAGTTAAAAATAAATCTTAAAAGACTAATAAAAGTAATGTCTACAACCCTTTCTTAGATCTACAAAAAAGAAATTGTTATAGCAATGATTTCCTTCCCTATATCTCCCAATACCTTTGTGTTTAAACCATTTCTTCCCAGATGAAACTCCAGTTCACAAGCAGCTCTGAGTATCTGAGTATCTGAGTATTTGGCCCCCTTGCCCAACTTCTTCCCATCCCCATCACTCCAGTACAGCTCTCATCTCCTCTGTGCAGCTTTTCTGAGTCTATTATTTAAAAAATAAATCCTCCTTTTCTTACACTTAACACATCTATTTTTTTATGGTCCCTTCATTCCCAAATAGCTGTTAGATTTTAATGATTTCCCACTGTGTATAGATTATATTCCTTTTCTCAAATAACCTAGAACTCTGTCAAGGCTCCGTCAATATATGCCAAATTGTTAAGTGGATTAAAAATCACAGGATCAAGCAGAAGTAGGGAGACATTTTAAAAAAAAAAAATGGTTTTGAACATAAAACTAACTCCTTAATCTGAGTGATGGCCTGCCTTATTTCCTCCCACAGAGCTGGTGTGCTGTGTCCATGAGGGCCAGAATGGAAGGTTCTGGTGGCTAAGTCATCTCCTTAGCATCTCTGGTAACTAGAGAAAGTTGGTGTGTGTGTGATCATCTAGTGCATGGCCATCTCTCTGAAGCCAAGCATTTATAGCTCAGTGACCATTTAGCTGATCTAAGTTAATCAACATAGTTTTTATTATCTAACTATCCTGTATGTTAAGACCTTCACATAGTAATCTAATCCCTACAACTTCCCTTCACCATGACCTCCATTCCACAGAAATGGATACTCAGTGAGGCCACACTGACTCTTGAAAAGACAAAATCAAGTCTTTTTTTTTTCCTCTTTTTAAAAATTTTTTTCTTCACAATTTATTCATTATACACGCCAATTGAAGCCCCCTCCCTCAACTCCCCTAGTCCTACCCTCCCTCCCTTTTTCCCTCATCTATTCCCCTAGTCCACTGAAATAAAGGAGTTCTCCACCATCTGCCCATAGCTTGTTAAGTCTCATCAGGACTGCTTGGATCCTCTTCCTCTGTGGCCTGGCAAGGCTGCATCGTCAAGGGCAAGTGATCAGAAACCAGTCAACTGAGTTCATGACAGAGGCAGCCCCTGATCCCCTCACTCAGAGATCCACATGGAGACTGAGCTGCTAATCGGCCACATCTGAGCAGGGGGTCTAGGTCCTCTTCATGTATCATCCTCCCACCACTCAATAAGAACATTTGCTCAACCATCTTCATAGCAGCTTTATTTGTAATAGCCAGAAGCTGGAAACAATCTAGATGTCCCTCAACAGAGGAATGGATAGAGAAATTGTGGTACATCTACACAATGGAATAATACTCAGTTATTAAAAACAAGGAAATCAGGAAATTTGCAGGCAAATGGATGGAACTAGAAGAGATCATCCTGAGTGAGGTAACCCAGAAACAGAAATACAGGCATGGTATACATTCACTAATAAGCATATATTAGCCATATAATGCAGGACTACCATCTACAGACCTAAAGAAGCTAAATGCTAAGGAGGACCCTAGGGAGGATGCTTAAATCTCATTCAGAATGTCAAACAGGATAGACACCAGAAGCGGTGGAAGAGAAGAAACAGGATGGGAGTCTACTATAGAAGGTCTTCTAAAAGGATTCACCCAACAGGGGATGGAAGCAGATGTTAAGACTCAGGGCCAAACTTTGGGCAGAGTACAGGGAGTCTTATGGAGAAAGAGAGGGGTGGGATTAGCGGGACATGGAGGGGACAGGAGCACCACAATGAAACCAACAAAACTAAAAGATCTGAGCGAAGGGGGTCCTGCAGAGACTGATGCACCAACAAAATGAAGTCTTAAACCTTAGTGGCTCTCGCTCCAGATGCTGAACAACTTCCAGTCTACTTAGATGATGCCAAACAAGCCAAACTAAGCATGTGTTCTTTTGCCATACAATGCCCACCACGTTCTGCAACATTCATTGTCTTAAACTTCCTTAAGAGTGTATTTTCTGACGTTGTTTCAGGATGCATATCCTGAGACATACACAGTTCCTCTCTTATGTTGATGTGTTTGAAGAAGCTGTGTGTGTGATTAAGACAGTTTTTCTTTAACATGCACATAATGACATTTTCTATTAATTAAGGATGCTTTAAATACTGATGTCTTATGTGAACTGATTCCTTCAATCCTCAGGAGAATGATACAAAGAGGGTGTCACTGGCAGTGTGTGACACTCACAGAGACTGGGGTTAGATGGTTAAAGTAACTTTGTTAGGACAGCGAGTGGCCCATTTTGGCCAGTCAGTGTGCCATGGTGGGGGAGGGCACCATCTCTCAGTTAGGAAGCTTTAAGAAATTTGTTTTTAGTCTTCCAAATTAGAGTGGCCTTACAGAAGTCTGCATAAAGAAGAAAAAACTTGAAAGGAAAGTGAGTTACATGGAAACAAAAATTGTCATTGGAACTGAAAAACATACTCCAAAAATGGAAGGAAAAGGGTGATATTTATTTTTTTTCTTTCTTTCTTTTTTCTCTTTTAATACTAGAAAAGTGGAGATAAACTCAGAAGAAAGAAATTCAGAACCATAACAAGATTTCTTCAAATAAAAAAGTAACTAAAAAATAACACAGTTATATGGTAGGCACTTATTTCATATTTCAACTGCTTTCAAAAGTAGTTTTACCATTCCAGCCTGTTCTTGATACGTCAGTCTTTTCTACAGTAGTTACTCTACTGGATGTGTATTGCATTTTACTTGTACAGTAACTTCAGTCACACTGTGGTTTTAACTGGCTTTTTATTTTAGACAGTATCTCACTCTGTATTCCTAGGTAACCTGGACATCCTATGTAGACCAAACTGGCTCATACTCACTGAGATCTTCCTGCCTTTGCCTCTGCCACAGTTTCCCAAGCACTGGAATTAAAAGCACGGACCAGCACACTCACCACATTTGTCCGACTGTTTTAATGGGGTTGGCTGTTTTGCTACTTGTGAAATTTAAGAGCTACAGCCATTCCATTCCTAGCTACCTCCCTGAGAGAACTGGAAGCATATTTTCCTAAGGCCACACAGCTCATAGCAGCTGTATGTGTAACAGTCAAAAAACTAGACCAGAAATGTTCACCAAGTAAATACTTAAATATACTGTGGTCTCTCCATACCATAAAATGAAAAAAAAAACAAAAACAAAAACAAAAAAAAAACCAAAAAACCCAGCAGCAGTGTGCACAAATCATAGCTGAGTCTCATGAGTAAAAGAAGCCAGAAAAAAATGGATATAAATTTGAAGACTCAATTTGAAGAAAATTCTAGACAATGCAGACAACTGCAGAACAACAGAACACAGTTGTTGCTTGAAACAGAAGAAATAAAGGCCTGTTACAGAAAGGTCATATGCTAGATAGGCCACTATCCTAACTGTAGTGATCATGACACAGCCATATGCAGAGTCAAAACTTACCAAGATGTACACTTCAAATATGTGTGGGCCACTGTGCAGCAGTTGACAGATCAAAAATAAATAGATAAATAAATGAACAAATGAATAGAACTGATTGTAAGAAAGAAGCTAAGATAATGAACGAAAGAGTAACTGAAGGGCCACTCTCCCACCTAACGTAACTGAAAGCAAAGGTGTAAATAATGATTTGCTCCTAAGGATGAGAGAAATAAAGGAGAATGATGATCTCAAATTTTCCTAATTCTTCATAGAATGAAATCCATGATTAATTCCTGTAGAAGTCAACTCAAGGTGCATTGTTTAGTAAATAGAGCTTCTTAGAACTATTGAATTGGAGTATCCAATCTAGAAAAAAAATCCTCACAAAATATAAAATGTTTTTCTAAATACAAAAAAACTAAATAAATGTAATAAAATGTTCTACTTGTACAAAACAGTTATTGCTTTACTAAACACACACACACACACACACACACACACACACACAAATCGACTCTGTATCTCTAACACTACCAATACTTGAATACTTGTCTTTCATCTGTTTGCCTTGAATATTTACGGCTTATATAATTAGAATATTGCTTCTATACATCCTAAAAATGTTTGTGATTTACAGATGCAAATAATTAAACACATGCTTGCATAATAAAATGTCATTCAGGACATATTGCTGTGACAGTTATAATAATCTTGAAGTAGCAATCCATGTGGTAACAGTACCTTGTTATATTTCAATTCTGATACTTGCCTCTAAGAACCTGAGTTTAATAAGAAAAAGTTAACACTTGCTAAAATAATATTGTTAATTTTTCCAAGATGTACAAGAAAGAAAAATCGTGATTCCATGGAGTTGAAAAACGACACCAGAGTAAAAGAATTTATATTTCTGGGTCTTACACAGTCTCAACCCCTGAGCCTGGTCTTATTTCTTCTCTTATGTTTTGTGTACATGACAACTCTGCTGGGTAATCTCCTCATCATGGTCACTGTGACCTGGGAGTCCCGTCTGCACACCCCCATGTACTTTCTGCTTCGAAACCTCGCCATCCTGGACATCTGCTTCTCCTCCATCACAGCCCCTAAGGTCTTGGTGGACCTTCTGGCGAAGAAAAAGACCATTTCTTACACAAAGTGCATGTCACAGATCTTTTTCTTCCATCTGCTTGGTGGGGCAGACATTTTCTCTCTCTCCGTGATGGCGTTTGATCGGTACATGGCCATCTCCAAGCCCCTGCACTATGTGACGATCATGAGCAGTAGGAGATGCACAGCTCTCATCGTGGCCTCCTGGGTGGGGGGCTTCGTCCACTCCATTGTGCAGATTTCCCTCTTGCTCCCACTCCCCTTCTGTGGACCCAACGTTCTTGATACTTTCTACTGCGATGTCCCACAGGTCCTCAAGCTCGCCTGCACTGACACATTTGTTCTTGAGCTCCTGATGATCTCAAACAATGGCCTGGTCACTACCCTGTGGTTTATCTTCCTCCTGGTGTCCTACATGGTCATCTTGACAATGCTGAGGTCACAGGCAGGAGAGGACAGGAGAAAAGCCATCTCCACCTGCACCTCCCACATCACTGTGGTCACCCTGCACTTCGTGCCCTGCATCTATGTCTATGCCCGGCCCTTCACTGCCCTCCCCACAGATAAAGCCATCTCTGTCACCTTCACAGTCATCTCCCCTCTCCTCAACCCCTTGATCTACACTCTGAGGAACCAGGAGATGAAGTCAGCCATGAAGAGACTAAAGAGAAAACTCACACCTCTTGAAAAGTAATAGAAAAAGAAACCCCAATTCTTTTTTTAATTTTTTATTTAACTTTTATTAATTATACTTTATTCATTTTGTATCCCCCCATAAGCCCCTCCCTCCTCCCCTCCTGGTCCCACCCTTCCACCCTTTCTGCATGCATGCCCCTCCCCAAGTCCACTGATAGGGAAGATCCTCCTCTCCTTCTTTCTGATCTTAGTCTATCAGTTCTCATCAGGAGTGGCTGCATTGTCAGGGTTCTAGGTTATCTCCATGAATAGTCCTTGGTTGGAGTATGAGTCCCTGTGTTCAAATTTTCTTGTTCTGTTGCTCTCCTTGTGGAGTTCCTGTCCTCTCCAGCTCTTACTATTTCCCACTTCTTACATAACATTCCATTCACTCTGCCCGTCAGTTGGCCATCAGGCTCAGCATCTGCTTTGACAGTCTGCAGGGCAAAGGCTTTCAGAGGCCCTCTGTGGCAGGTTCCGAGGTTGTTTCCTGTTTTCTTCTTCTGGTTTTCAGAGGCCCTCTGTAACAGGTTCCTAGGTTGTTTCCTGTTTTCTTTTTCTTCTGATGTCCATCCTCTTTGCCTTTCAGGATGGGGATTGAACATTTTAGTTAGGGTCCTCTCTTTTGCTTAGTTTGTTTAGATGTACAGATTTTAGTGGGTTTATTCTATGTTGTATGTTTATATGAGTGAGTATAAACCCCAATTCTTGTCACTAAGAACTCTTCTCATTATATTTTCTGCACATTTATATACAAGCTCACATAATTGTCAATTAACCAACTACACTTTCTAGGAAACCATTTGCTTTTCTACTTACATTAGTAGCAATTAGTAGCCCAAATTTCTACATGGCACAAAGTAAATAGTCTTACAGGGTCAAATTGATTACTTTATTTGTTGTTTAGTTGATTAGTTTTGAGACAAGGTCTCTCTGTGTAGCCCTGGCTGGCCTTGCACTCATAGAGATCCACATGTTTCTGCCTCCTAAGTCCTAGAATTAGATGCATGAGCCAGGCTTGGCCTATTTCCTCTTTCTTTCTTTCTTTCTTTCTTTCTTTCTTTCTTTCTTTCTTTCTTCTTCTTTTTCTTCTTCTTCTTTGAATAATTTGTTTTATTGTTATATGTGTGGATGATTTGTCAGAATGTGTGTGTGATGCCTGTGGAGACTAGAAGATGGCGTTTGGATACCCTGGAAATAGAGTTACAGGTAGTTGTAAGCTGTTGTATGAGTGCTAGAAACCACACCTGAGTCACCGGAAAAGGCAAGTAAGTGCTCTTAACCACTGAGCCATCTCTCCAGCCCCTGATTAATATGTTTTCAATCAAATGCCAAGGTTATGATATGTCAATCAAAAAAAAAAAAAACTATGTCATTAGCCTGGACTCCTTTTTCAAAAGGCAAAGAGCTAAAGCTGGTAGTTTTACGTGTAATGCAGTACTTGGAAGGTGGTAACAGGGGATCAGGAACTCAAGGCCCCAACCTAGGCTATGTGGGAACTATCTCAAAACACCAATCAATAAAAAGAAGGAAGAGGAGACAATCCAGAGATGAAGTTATTTGCTCAAGGTCTTTAGCCAAGCTAGGCACAGAGATGTCTTTGATAGCCAACTTGTTGGTTTTCTGTCACATGATTATAAGTTCTTACATTGTTGGCTCTGCTACACAAAGCTGTATTCCTGTTCTAGAAGGCTTGTATGCTTGGTGCCTCTGAGGTCCACATTCATGGGTGTGGCTGTCTTGCCAGAGGTTGGGAAATTTGATTGTATTTATTTAAACTCTTAGTGGACTTGAGCTTGTGAGGTCGTTCCCAGATCATGATTACCCTCCTGAATTCCTGCCATGAACCAAGTGTGATATGTGCTTCATTTTCACCATGAACTAAAGGTATTGAAGATCATCCAGAATAGGACTTGCCAGTTAGACATCCTAGTGATGAGTTTACAGAGGAGCAGAACCTTGAGGATCCCATACAGGGACCAATCCATCTCCAACATCCAAGGAACTTTTCGGTTGTGGACTTACTAGGTCAATCTCAGGTTGGTTTCACTATTCATATTGCTGCTCCTTCAGGGGTGAGGGGAGTACAGCAAGGAATTCAAATGGAAGAGACAAGAAGGGAAGGAGGGAGAGAAAAGAAAAAGATAAAACTCTTAGCCTCCTAATTTTTAAAAAGATTTTATTTATTTATTTATTTATTTATTTATTTATTTATTTATTATTTATACATTATTCTGCCTGCATGCCAGAAGAGGCCACAGGATCGCATCATAGACGGTTGTGAGCCATCGTGTGGTTGCTGGAAATTGAACTCAGAGCCTTGGGAAGAACAGCCAGTGTTCTTAACCTCTGAGCCATCTCTTCAGCCCCCTCTATTTTTTAATCTGTTAGTATTTGTGGAAAGGCCATATAGACTAGTGTTACTGTCTCAGAATGCTACTGTCTGGGAAGGCATTAAAACCAGGCAGCTGAAAGTGTTACCTTCAAAGTCACAGGCACCAGGTCATTTATCTGCCACCTGAGCATATTTTTTTCTCCAAACGTCATTCACTGCTCATTTACATGAAACTAATTAAAATACCTGTCTCACAGAGGGTTTTGGGTTTTTTTTTTTATTGGTTCTTTGTGAATTTCACATCATGCACCCCAATCCTACTCATCTCCCCATTTCATCATGCCAGCCCTCCACCTTTACAACCTTCCCGCCAAAGGGGGAAAAAGTCTCATTGTGGAAGCTACAGTATGTCACAGTGTATCCCATAGTATACCGTTTTGTCCACAATTCTTTGAGTGCAAATGTTCATTGTAATGAGTCATTGGTCTGATTTGAGGCCTCTGGCTCTGCCATGCTATCAGTACTGGATCCTCTGGGACTCCTCTCGGATATCCTGTTGTTGCCCTGTGTCATGGAGATCCTGTAGCTTTGGACCTGTAGGACTGGCACCATCACATGCTCCAGCAATTCATTAATGAGGTAGATGTTGGGGTGGGCCAACTCAAAGCCCTGGATAGGGTCTGAGAGGTATCTGAGCTGGTCAGCCAGCCAGCTCTCCCTCACCCACGCAACCTGAGTGAACTCTTCAGCCTTGCTCCTGCTGTATCATTCAATGCCACAGCCACAGCAAGGGGCTGGCTCATGCATGTCCATGCCATCAGGGCCAGCTCTACTGTGCTTCCCAGGCAAGGCCTAGGAGTGCCTCTGGAGTGCTGCAACCAGTGAGGGACACGGCCTATTTTCCCACTCTCATAACCCTGAGGCCAGTTCTCCTGCCTGTCATAAGTAGTGAGGGACAGGTTGGGGAGGAGGACATCTCTCCTTCCTTGTCTGCACAGCAGACAAGTTGCAGGGTTTTTAAGGGGTTTTGGTGGTGGTGGTGGTGGTGGCAGTCATGGTGGTCATGCTGGTTGTGGGATTTTATTCGAGACAAGTTTCTCTAGCTGTCCTGAAACTCACTCTGTAGACCAGACTGGACACCTACACATAGAAATCTGCCTACCTCTACCTCCTAAGTGCTGGGATTAAAGGTCTGCACCACCACCCTATTCATAGAGTCTTAAGGTTCAAATGAGATTGTATTTATGAAACATAACAACTCTCACATAGGTAATCCTTATTAATAAGCAAATGTCACTATTATATCATCTCTATTTCTCTACCTAACAAGCTTTCTGCTCCTGCCCACGTGCACACAGTAATTTGTCACTCTCTTATATGTAATTCTTTCACATTACTAAAGACAGACAGAATAGAAGAAATTAAGAAGCATACTGAATTCAAAACATCTATATTCATCTTAAAATCACCAGCTGTCTCTCATTAGAACATGACAATAGACTTGCTTGTCATGAATAAAGCTCAAGAGGCATTGTCTTGGGCTATAGAAATGGCTTAGTGATTAAGATCCCTTGTTGCTCTTGCAGAAAACCAAGTTCAGTTCCCAACACCCATGTGATGCTCACAAGCATCTGTAATTCTGAATCCATTACAGATGGATTCTTCTTCATTAGAAGGCATTAGCACCATGAGCACCATGAGCACCAAACATTTATGCGGTACATATGCATATATGCAAACAAGTGAAATGTAAATTAAGTGTATGTTTATATCCTTTCGTATACATGAAAAGTAAAATAAATATATCTTTAAATAGAGATGCCCTAAAGTTGATGAAAGATACATCACAGGAGAATTTTATATCTTAAAAAAAAAAAAAAAAAAACAACTATGAATTACAAATAAACCCTCAGGGATGGTAGGGCCTTCAATAAGTAAACTGCTTACCTTGCAAGAGCAAGGTTTTGTAATCCCAGAACTGAGGAGACAGAAACAGGAACATGTCTAGAGATCACTGGATGGCCAATCTGGCCTATTTGGTGATTTACAGCCCAGTGAAAAACCTGTGTTAAAGGAGAGGATGGAGTCCCTGAGGGTGTCATCTGAGAACACATGGGAGAGAGCCAAACCCAAGGAAGGTTCTCCAAAGCATGGAGAGTGTGGAAGGCAAACTTGATGTGTCTCCCTTCTGACTTTCTCTTGGCCCCATAAATATTTAAGATGTTTGGTAATGAGCCTCAAATGTCTGCTGGTCCCCGTCACCTGATCGACGCCATCTAAATTTTTATACTATTATATTACTTCCTTAAGCATAGAAATTCTAGGAACAATTCACTCTTCCCAAATCACTGATCTTAGGATCCTGCTGCTATTGCCCTAGTATCTTTGGTCTCTAGAGCAGCCCTACCTGGACTGGAACTCATAGACCAGGCTGGCTTTGAACTCATAGACCTCCACCTGCCTCTGAATCCCGGGTGCTAGTATTAAACACGTGTGCTGCCATGTCTGGCCCTCGGACTTTTCTTTAGGAAATTGCCTAAGAAGAGTGCACACCCTACAAGCCTGAGGGCCCACTTCGCAGCAGTGTGCGTGTGAACTGTCACACACTCTGGCTCTTGCAATCCACTCAAATCGTGTCTTTCTCTCTATTTTAGAATCTGACAGCACAAAAAATCTGAACATCTGAGTCATTCTACCTCAGTCGATAATCCCAAGAAGTCAGGAATCCTGAAACCTTGCCATATGTTTATCTCTGGCGACTCCCACGAACCATGTCAAAGCACACAACATGGCCTGACTGAGTGCCCTAGGAAACAGTGATTTCGTCTGATAGTACAAACATTTATTTGGAAAATGTAAATCTCAAGTCGAACTGCATTTTTTTTATTTAAAAAAAAAATGTGTGTTTTTACCTGTTCCATTGAGCTATATTCATCAAATAAAGTTATTCATATTTTCAGTGTACAATGTGAAATGGGTTGCGGTATGTTTTGATGGGTTTTATGTTCTGTTCTAAAGAACCTCAGAAGGGTCAAATGAAGTGGTGCAAAACTCACGTTTAAAATCTACTTTGGTCACTTCGTTGTCTCGCTCAAATGTTGTAATGATCAGCACCTCTGAGGACCCACAAAAAAAGAAAAAATATCTATTTATGAGGTAAGTAACTTGATGAACATTAAACCCTGTCACCCTGCTGCCCCCCTAGATTCTTTGGGAATTTTGAATCTCAGCTATGTCAGTTAAAATAGCTGCACAGGGACTGTGCACATATTACTTTAAAAAAATAAATTGGGTGTATGAATCTACATAATCCAGCCCAGGGAACTGCAGCCACAGAGCTCTCATGGTTTCCATCAATGCGCTTCCTGCTTATTCCATTTCCCAGCTCATTTCAGGCACAGTAACTTTTGACCAAGAGGAAGATCTCAGCGTTTCCTTCCTGAGGCAAAGAGAACTGTCTCCCTGGCTTCCTGGGAAGGAAAGGCCACTTCCCAAAGGAGCGCTGACAGGCCTGGGTGAAGTGGAGGAGCCGCTGGCGTTTTAAAGATTCCCATGGGAGTTCCACTGTATTGGTCACAATGCATCTACATTGATCCCCCAGAACATTCACTTGGCTGCTTCCTACAGAGGGCTTGTGGTTGGGGGAGCAGTATGAGCAACCCGAACCTGCAGAGCAGAACAGGAGGACCAAAGCTTTGTTATTCCCTGAGTTTGCTCACCGACCCACGCCATTCCCCACCCTCTGTACCCCTACACCCCACATCCGCATTGCCTCCTAGCCCCAGCCCCCACAACCACGTCTCTCCAGTCTATAAGAAGATAAGATCAGTAGCCTTGAGGCAGGCAGGCTCTGTGTTACACGTAGAATTTCTAACAAGCATGCTTCCAAGATTCTAAAACATTGTTGGCCCTTCCTCCAACAATAAGGTGCAGTTAAACCAACAATGAACTTCCGAAAACTGTTGTCTACTGATTGACTCTTCAGAAATGCCACGAGTGTACAGAATGCTCCAAATAAAGCCAGGGTCCAAACGAAACAAGGGTGTGTGGTAGTTTCTCCCCTGAGGAGAAAGCGTAAGCGTAGCTTACTCAGCCCTCAGGAGGACAGCTAGGACAGGAGGCTGTCTCCACAGCTCACTCGGCAGGACTTTGAGGCGGTGGCTCCTGAGCTTCATATGTGGAGTCTCATCAGTGTTACTCCTTGGTCAGGAATGAAACTTAGAAGCCTTGAGTGAGAAGTTTTATTGTATTGGGGATGAAACCAATTGCACGAGCTGGACAAGAACTTTACCACTGAGCCAGATCCTTAGTCCCAGTAAGGGGTTTTAGTGATTCGTTTTTCTGTATGATCGTGTGCTACCGATGATGGGTTATGCTCCTAAACTTTAGGGTTCGATGAAGAGGAGGGTGCTTGTGGGACAGTGAAGTAGCGCAGTAGGTAAAGGCGCTTGACACCAAACCTGCCAACCTGAGTTCAGTCCCCTCGACCCACGTGCAACTGACTTCTGCAAGTTGTCCTTTGACCTCCACATGTGAGCTGAGGCACATGGACATGAATAAATACACACAATAAGCAAATAGATAGATAGATAGATAGATAGATAGATAGATAGATAGATAGATAGATAGATA
>NW_026592510.1:23725912-23768825 GCF_907164565.1 Psammomys obesus
ATAGATAGATAGATAGATAGATAGATAGATAGATAGATAGATAGATAAATGTAATTTTTTTAAAAAGTAAAATCCTTCCAAAATTAAGAAATAGAAGAACCTCGGCATAAAGGACATTTTAGAACATGAGCCCACTGCAGACAGCAAGGTACACTTTGCTCAGTGGGACGCTGGGGCAGAGGGGAGTCCTTAGCTTCAGATTCATATCTATGATATGTGCTGGATTGTTTCCAACAGATGCTCTGCCATGGGCCACGGGGTGGTTTTTTGTTTTTGTGTTTGTGTTTGTTTTTGTGACAGGCTTCCTCAGTATAGCTCTAGCTGTCCTAGAACTCTCTCTGTAGGTGAGGCTCGCCTCGAACTCACAGAGATCCACCAGCCTCTGCAGCCAAACAGCCCGGCTCCACTAGGTGGTATTAAATATAGTTTCAAGAGCCCAGTTTTAGAAGAATTGGGAAATTATAGTCTTTATCCATTCTTGTCCTAGTTAGGTTTACTATTACTATGATAAAACACCATGACCAAAAGCAACTTAGAAAGGAAAGGGTTTATTCAGCTTACACTTCCACAGCATGATTCATTGTTGAAGAAAGTCGGGGAGAGAAACTCAACAGGGCAGGGACTAGGAGGCAGGAGCTGATGCAGAGATCGTGGAGGAGTGCTGCTTGCTGGCTTGCTCCTCATGGTTTGTTCAGTCCACTTTCTTAAAAAATCCAGGACCACCAGTCCAGGGATAGCACCACCTACCATGGTCTGCAGCCTTCCATCAATCACCAATTTTTAAAATGCCTACAGGCTTGTGGCAAGGTGATCCTATGAAGGCACTTTCTCAATGAAGGACCCCTTCTCTCTCACAACTGTAGCTTGTGTCAAGTTGACATAAAACTAGCCAGCACAGTTCCTTTGTTCCCTTTCTGGTTTGCTTGTTTTTCATTGCAATGTGTAAAATCCTATGCTTTGAAGGTATCTTTCCCAGTCTGTAAAACGCCATATTTTAACAGCCCTAGCTAGATCAATTATTTGCAAAAGGAGCTCAGGATTGAAGCAGAGTCTCTCAGAACCCATTTCCGTGTTTTCCCTTTGGAAAGGCATGTGGCTGCTGCCAGTTCGTTGTGAAAAAAGTGTGTATAGACTCCAGAGTCTGATTTTTGACACTGCTCACCCACCCCCAATGCCATCACTTCTGACTTCCTCTCCTGCTAAATCACTGGCAGCCCTGCCTCTCACCACACGCAGGCTTCCAGCACCATGTTCTTACATAGCATACTACTTTGATTTGATGTGCAAATAATCTTCCTGAACCTTTCTTTCACAGCAGTTCTGGTGTGGGGGGAAGAGCAAACAGTAAGAAGAGTTCTGGTTGCAGTTAAGTAGCATTTGGTTTTGAAATCAGACAGATCTTTTTTTAATTTTTTTTTCTATTCACTTTACATACTGATTGTTGCCCCAGCCCTCCTCCCCTCCCAGCCCTATCCCCTCTCCCTCCTTTCCTCCTTCCACTGCCTCCTAGCATATTCCTCAGAAAAGGGGAGCTCCCTTTCTCATCCAGCTCATCAAGCTGCATAAGGACTGAACTCATCCTCTTCCCCTGTGGCCTGGCAAGGCCATCCCGCCAGGGGGGAAGTGATCAAAAAGCTAGCAAGTGAGTCCATGTCTGATGTGGTCTCCACTTCCCTTACTAGAGGACCCACAGGAAGCGTAAGCTGCCCATCTGCTACATCTTTGTAGGAGGCTTAGGTCCAGTTCATGCATGGTCCTTGGTTGAAGTTTGCACAGATCTTGACTGGAGACAAGCTCTTTTGGGCTTTGAGACATTGGTCAACTGGTTAATCTTTTCATGCTTGCTTTCCCCGTACATATTATGTACGTAATAAACCCGGGGTAGAAATATCAGGGTGTGCTCACACGAACGGTGCAGGTTTGGGGAGAGATAAAGCGGCGCAACATTGAAGAGAAGAATCGGCAGCTTAGAGCGCTTGTTGCTCATGCAGAGGATCCACGTTCCATTCCAGCACCCACGTGGTGCGCACAACCATCTGTAACTTCGGCTCCTGGAGATCTGAAGCCCTCTTCCGACCTCCTTGGACAAGCTACTAGTGTATACATACGTATGTACATACAATCAAAACACTCAAGCCTGTAAATAAATAAACCTAAACATTTTTTTCACATCCTAAATGTTTGCTAAAAGAAAGCAAAAAAAAAAAAAAAATAGGGAGCAAGATTCTTCCTACCATTTTGTCACACTGAAACCTTGCTAAGTGCACTTAGAGCTTATTTCTTATTAAGTAAGAAATAAGATGGCAGAATTTCTTATTAAAAAGGACAGTTTGATCTTTTTCTGCAAAAGCTTACAAGTACCTCTATTTCTAGAAATTACCTCCTTACAAAAAAGAACTTAAGTTTGTTTATAGCAAGGGTGTATGTACTCTGATATTTTGGGGTATTTACCTTTGCTTGATCTTTGAGGGGGGAAAAAACGCTGAGGGAAGAAACGGCCATTTCCATTGTATCCTTAGCTCCCCTGGCAGGCGGAGCACTTGACAGGCGCGCACGACTTTGAGTATGATCTATGGCATCACAGAGACCAGACATAACGGTGCACGCCTATAACCCCAGCACCTGGGAGGTCGAAACAGCAGGAGCAATTCAAGGTCACCCTCATCATCTCACTTACACAGCCAGTCTGAGGCCAGCCGGGGCTAGGAGTCCTGCCTTCAAAACTTTAATTAAGTGAGTTAAGAGATGGCATTTCCTTACTCTCTTCTAGCCTCCAAGGGCACTGAACACCTGTGGTATACATACATACATATACATACAAGCAAAGCACCGACCCACATACCTGAAGGATAAATAAACGTTTAATTTATAAATTAATTAATTAATACAGCTCACAAAATAAAACTTATGTCTACACTCCAGATTAACCAGGGATGACTTAGAGTATTTCCTCCACTTCCCAGCTGTGCTAAAGACAATGTAAAGAATTCCGGTTTTCCTGGGATTACTGTGACCGTCCCATATGACATTTATTCTCAAATCATGTTAAGGATGCAAACATCAAAATGGGATGGACAAGATGGATGCAGTGATGCACGCCTTTAACCTCAGCACTCAGGAGGCAGAAGCTGGCGGATCTCTGAGTTCGAGGCCAGCCTGGTCCACAGAGCAAGTTCTAGGACAGCCAGGGCTACATAGAGAATCTGTCTGCGGGTGTGGGAGGGTGAGAGTTAGAAGAATAAAGATGTCCTGAACTAAGGCCAGTGGAGAGAGGCATGAAGATCTTTGTTTTCCATGCGAGTGAATGAATAAGAGGGTGCTTCGTGGAAAAGTGTCATCTTTTAATGGTTCTTCCCCAAAGACTAGAAGAACAAAATGAAATTAAATCAGAGAAATTAAAACTAGATTCAGGAGGGGAAAAAAAATCTATGTGTGGATAGTGAGGTTAGCCAAATAATAAAAGGGCCTGAGAAGACCTGAAATCCATCTGGAATCTAAAGCTGCAGCTGGTGAAGACTGTCGTTGACACATGAGGAAAATCAACCTGTAAGAGTGGATGGTCCATTACATCTGTGTGCAGGTACTGCAAATGCACCTGCACTTTGGTCTCCGAGGCAGGATCTCTGATTCCAGAGTGTTCTAATCAGACTGGTATAGCTAACCATCTTGGCCCAGGGATTCCCCAGTCTCTGCTTCCTGGTGGCTGGGATTACCGGAAGTCTACCATACCAGCTCTTCCTGGGTTCTAGGACACCAAGCTCTGAGCCTTCCTTACTCTTACATGACAAATCCTGAGTCATCTCTCCAGACCCCCAAAGTCATACTGTAGACATGCCACTAGGTGTTACAGAGGAAATAGTTATAGATTTACTAATTTTTTTTGAGACAGGGTCTCACTGAGTGGTCCTGGTTGATCTGGAACTTGCCCAGAGAGTACACATCTCTGCTTCCTCGTGGATGCGTCATCGGAAGGCCACCGTACCTTCCCAGCTCTTGCTGGGTTCTAGCACTTCAAGCTTTCTTACTCTTGCGTGACAAACACTGTATCCACTGAGTCACCCATCCAGACCCCCAAAAGTCACTCTTGAGACATGCTATTAGGTGTTACAGAGGAAATAGTTACACATTTGTTAATTTTTTTTTTGAGACAGGGTCTCAATACATAGTCTTGTTTGATCTGGAATTCGCAGAGATCCTACTACCTCTGCCTCCTAAGTGTTACATGTTTCTCAATTTAACTTATTCCTTACGTATAGAATCCACTTACATATACAAAAATGCATGTGCATCTACAGCTCAATAAATTTTTACACAAATTAAAAATGTCTTTGTGACAAGCACCAGGTAAAGACACATTATCAGCTCCTTAGGATCCTCCTTCAAGGTGCCTTCAGTTGCATCGACATTAAAAAAAAAAACAACAAAAGAATCTTTACTCTTTGGTACATAGGTTATTTAGGAAAATAGTGTCTGGGAAAGTCACTCTTACAGTTAGAAATAATGTTCATCAGTCTTGTTGCTGTAGTGTATTGTGTAAGCTTAACAATCTTATTCTCAGTCGGGGGTTATGTGTCCTTTGCTGGTTTCAGGAGATTTCGAAGGGTGCTGATGTGAACACTCTTGCAAATCTCTTTTGCCAAACATATATTTCCTGGGAGTATAAATATATATCCTTAGAGGAAATACATGGTCACAGATCCCTAGGGAACATAAAATGTAAATATACACACATGTATGTGCAGACTTATAAATGGCTACACCAATCTCACATGCCACATGCCTTGTATAAGGGTTCCAGTGGTCCCAAACTTTCATCCTCACTTGGTATTTTTATTTGCTTTATTATTGTTACATTTTCTAATAATTTTCTTTTATATTTTTTATTCTAGACTTTGTGTGTGTGATCATTTGTTGTTGTAATTTTCATCTATAACTTCACACTAATAAAGTTGAACTGATATTTAGATAGCCTCTCTTGTGCAGAGGTAGTCCCTAGCTGCTCCACTGCTTTGAGTTAGCAGCAGAATCTACCTGCTTAATGACTTACGTATACAAAAATGCACTCGTGCGTGTTAGTTCAATAAATACAGGTCAAAATTCTGGGTAATCTTTCAAGTAATAGCTGCATCCTAAATTGTAATCACAGAACCTGCATTTTATAGATAGGTAGGTAGGTAGATAGATAGATAGATAGATAGATAGATAGATAGATAGATAGATAGATAGATAGATATTAGCCAGGCAGAATGGCACACATCTTTCATCTCAGCACTCAGGAGACTGAGGCATGAGGGTGTCTAAGTTCAAGGCCAGCCTTCCAAGTCTACAAAGCAAGTTCCAGGATAGCCAGAGCGTCACAGAGAAATCTAGTATCGAAAAAGAGAGAGAATTTTCCCTCCTTAAGTCCAAACCACGTTCCACTAAAAAGACAACACTAGAATTTAGACCATGTAATACAGTCTATGTACTGTTATTCGTCCAGAAATGCACTTGAAAAGGGATCTGTGGCCTGAAGGATCAAGGAAATTATACCACAGTGAAAGAATGTGTGTGTCTTCCTGGAGGTTACTCAATCCCAAGAGCTGAGCTGCATCTTATCTAAGTGACAACTCTGACAGGAAACCTCAACACAGTCACCATGAATCTCTCACATCCCCAAGAGCTTCCTGCTCCACAGTCTGTTTGTGACATCTGCTTTCCTTCCATCACACTTCACGATCAGTCTGTCAGGGAGAGAGCCATCTCCTGAAAAGGCTGTCACCGGATGCTTTTCCATTTTCTTTCAGCTTCCTCAAAAGAACTCCTTAGCTGGAGATCTACTTTCATGAGCTGGTCACCTAACCCACCTCTATTAAAGTGACCCTTTGTTTATTTGGTTACATATTATGTAATCACCCTTCCTGATACCAAAAGAGCTCACAAGTTCTAGAAAAAGAATGTTACAAATTATTGCAAAATATGAAAGAAATCTGAAAGCAATTTAATAGGGAAGATTTACAAAGAAAAAAGAAGTGGAGGTGATGGAGAGTGTCAGCAACACAGGGGAAAGTGTTTACTTTTTGGCCATAAAGATCATATCAACTCAGGAGTCTTAGGTTGGACATGAGCAATCTGTCAGGTGAGAGATACCATCTCAAAAAGTAAGACGGAGAGCAATCCAGGAGGACACCCACTTGCAACCTCTGGCCTCCACGCCCATTAGCATGTGCACATGGACATACATTCACATGCATATACACAGGAACACTCACACACACACACACACACACACACACACAGGAAACACAAAAGCAAACAAATAATAGTTTACATGGTAACCTTAAGAACAAAGAAAAATGTGTTTTTCAGTCTCTATGATACTTCTGAATAAGAAAAAATATATATGATAAAATACCCAATATAAGGAATTGTATTCTCTTCTTCTAAGTTCCTATCTCTTTTTGGGGGGAAGGGGGGAGATTGCATTTTTATTTATTTACTTTTTATAATTTTTATTTTTTGTGTTAATCACAGGTTATTTACTTTAGTTCCTGTCTCTTATGCACATGGACTTGTTAGCTCCCTCTGAGCCTATTAAGCAAAGATACCTGGGCTCTGGGTACAAGATCTATGAGGATTCATCCCATCCCCCGCCTACAGCAGGAGACTCTCAAATCCAAATTGTTTGTTTGCCTACATCTTCTGATGTTCCTCTTGTAATAACTCCCAACAGAATTTTCTCCCAAGAGGAAAAGTCTGGCCACTGAACTTCAATAATTATGCCCAACAACATTGTCTTTGGTGATTCTTTTGTGGCTGAAGTGGAGGTTGCGGCACTCAGAGCAGGCTTGCCATGGAGAAGCGTGTTACAGTCAGGCAGAAGAGATGTTAAGAGAGAAGACACTGAGCTGCCAACCCTCAGGTGTGTGTCTTCCTTAAGGAGAAGTAATCCTTGACAAATTACCCATGTTTAAGGTCAGTTCACACCACCAAATAGCCACCTCTGCTTCTTGGGTAGGAATTAGAGGTGGGGGTTTTTAATGAGGCATCTGTACTAAGCTAAGACTTTGCAGTGAAGTTTATATGTCTGATCATGTCTGAGTATGTGTGTCCATGCACAACCAACTCTGAAATATTACTGTGGTTTAACGAGAAAGGGTTCGTATGTCAGTGACACTTTCAGTGGGTATGGAGAATGTTGCAGAGAAGAATAACTTCACGTTCAAGACAAAAAAAAAACCTATTTCATTAGTGTGTGTTTTCTCCAACATATTGGTAATAAAGTACTAGGGATTTTGAGTTGTTCTTTCCAAAAACTAACAAAGGAAAACTTCTCATAACCAGTTTCTTTATTCTGCTCCAATGTGGTCATACATCCTCAGAAGTTCTCATTAATTACCCCGGTTTCTATTTGTTGTATCTACCATTGAACTTTGAAGGCTATTGGTTGAATTGGTGATTTGATCACTTTCAAGATTGATTCCTTTACAGAGCCTCAGGCTACTGTCCCTGTGCAGTTTTTAAGATAAAAGCAAATGGCATGCTTTTAAAATCATCCCCTCGTTCTCTTTCATGTGCAGTATTTCAACTACACACATCCCACCAAACAAGTTTTCACTACTTCCCAGGTCACTGATCTTCCACAGATAGGGCTCAAGGCTCAGCAAAGGCTTCTCATTTGCAATTCTTTCTGGTCCAATTCAACCACCTGAACTGCCCCAAACGCCCAGCAAATATGTTGCAAGGAAGCATCTATTCTGAAGACTCCTTATCAAACCCAACTGGAACTCTGAGTAATCCAAATCCACAGGATGCATAGCTTGGAGTGGGGGATAGGGGTGGAGGACAAAACTCCTCCTAACCTCCATTTCTTCATCTGCAAAACAGTATCTAGGCTTACTTCCCGTGCTTCCTCCTTTGCCTTTGGATGGCCCTGGCTGTTAATGGTAACCTACCACTCCCTCAGCCCTGTAAGATGCTCTCATTATGACATAATGTTAGCCTGAGAATTGCCTTTCCTAATACCTTATATCTCTGTATTGCTATTATGTCTGTGTTGATCTCTTCAGTTACAGCTTATAAGCAAGAATAAGAGGCATAATAGAAATCATAAAAATAAGCTAGTTTCTTTTTTAAGTATAACTCTGTGGTAGTTTAGATACTGCATAATAAATAGATATAGAAAGCTAGACAGGGGGTGGGAACTTAGCTCAATGGTACAGCATTTGCCTAGCATGCTGAAGTCCTGGTACAGGGGTAAGAGTCTCTTGATAACTACATTCCTGTGTTTTACTTAATCCTTAAGCAACAACCATCAGTTGAGAGGGCAAAAACAATGGACAATAGCTTTTAATTTTTTATTATTTTTTCTGATTGTGTTTCTATATATGCATATATTCAAACAACATTGTTACATATATAATTGTTAGATAAGCAAACAACAGATATAGATATATAGATATACACACACACAATATGGAAATGTTCTTCAGTACTGATTCATTTCTGAGATTCATTTCTTGTCAGCCTTGAGAATTTTTATAAACAATTAATTCATCCAAGTCCTGGGATTGAAGGTGTTACTATGTGCCACTATGCCCTGCCACTGACTTTTTTTTTAAGAGAAAGTAGTGTGAAGAAACAGTTATAAATACATTTGATCCCTTCACTTCTCTTTATACTTAGTAATGGAGCATGGGGGACCTCTTAGGGGCAGAGGTTCACTATCTGTTGTGGTATTAGTTTCATTATTAAAAGTTTAAAAGTTTATTAGTTTTTGTTGTCTCTGCACACCAAGAAATAGAATGTATAGGCCAGAAGCAGGAACTTAGCTCCCATGACAAGAAATCCATGGGATTTATTGTTAGTATTTATTTTTAAATGATGCACACAATAGATATCATATGAAAGAGTTTATTTGGGGGAAGGGAAGCAGAAGAGAGTTAGGATCTCATGAGGGCAGATAGACAGAGAGACAGAAATGAGGGTAGGGGACACCCCAACAGAGAAAGGGGAGAGAGCAAGAGAGGAGAAAGAGAGAGAAAAAAGGTAAAAGACAGGGGTCCTTTTATTCCAGGCCCCTGGCAGCGGCAACTACTGATGAAATTGTTATGCGCAGTTGGTAAGATCCCCAAAAACCACCAGGAATCGACTCTGCTGAAAAACATATGAGGATCTTTTTATTACAAGCTCAAGCCTGGGTCACAAAACTTTCTGTAGAAGTAGGAGAGGAATGCGGTGGGATGGCCTAAAGGAACAAGGTTTTTAAAGGGAAAAAATGCAAGCAGGAGTTACATGATTAGGTAAGGGAAATTGACTTTTGAAATGATTGGTTTACTTTAGGCATCAAGACTGTAAACGTTCTGGCCTGGCCATCTGGGCCAGTTTCCTTGCAACTGTATCTCTAGTGGGCAGGAAAAGAATGCAGTAAAGCTAGTTCCTTTCCCCAGGTGGCTGGACATGTCTTCACCTGGCTGGCCTTCACCCAGGCCTATGCTCCAAACCCCAAACTAATACCCAAAAACAAAAAACAAAAAAAAATTTTTTTCAATTCTTTGTTCTCTCAACATCACAGGTGGCTAAGCTAGTGCACTAACATTTATAGGGATTTATTTATAGGATGAGTTCATTGTTTATAAAAATTCTCAAGGCTGATGACAAATGAATCTTAGAAATGAATTAATATCAAAGAATATTTCTATAATATATATATATATATATATATATACACACACACACACATTGTTTGATTGTGTAACAATATTGTTTGACTATATAAAAAAAAGCACTACTAGAAGCCTCTGGGCCTGAGGAATGTTCCCAAGAGGGATTTCAAAGTCTCAGAAATTCTCCTCAATGAACATGGCTGCTCCTGAAACCCAGGCGAGGCTGGTAAGAGACAAGACTCTAACTTCAGTGCTAACAGCCCTTGACCTTATAAAGTCCTAAAAACTAACTTGTGGTCCGGGACAAGAATCTCTTGAGTAGTCACCTAGCCCACTTCTATTAAACCATTCATTGTGTTTATTTGTTTATGAATGTTTTGGTTGTCTCTCCTCATACCAACACTTCTGTGATAGATAACTGCAATGTTTCATGATAATTGTTCTTCGATTTGCCTAGATGGTATTGAAGAGACGGGCTCAGCAGTAGAATATATTTATGTCTGAATTCACTCTACAGTAATAATCAGATAGCGACTACTGGAAAACATTCAATACAATAAATTATTACATTTAACAGCACTTTCTTTTTATTTCCTCTGTTTTCAGATAGAGAAACGTAGAAACACTGAATGACTGAGAAACAATTAAACATCTAAAAGCAGCTGATAGTTTCATAGGCTTCATTCAGTCCATGGTCACACAGCCCCGTCCCTGCAGTAACTTCTCTGAACATAATTTTACAGTGGGAATGTAACCGAAGAAGAGGGGCAGCTCACCTCAGGGGTACTAGGAAATAGCAAGAGAGGCTTGGGCCAGGGTATCAATAACCACTCAATTCTACCTCCTGAAGGCCCCATTACTATGGAAAGTAGCCACTGCCTTATAAAGGCCTTTCTCCTATAACTATTTCCTGGAAATTCTTGATCTCAGTAGCTTTTCTTGCTAACACCAATCAACCTCAGGTTCATCATCAGCTACAAAGCCTGACCAGCTGAAGTCTATGACCAATTAAGGGCTAAGTGCTGGCCCAATAAGTCATGCCCAGAATACAGTGTTGCCACCTCCCCAAGTAACTGAGGACAACCCAACTGAAAGCAATTAAACAGTAAAGCCCTTAAGCCTAGAAAGGATAAGACAAGTTATCTAATGTTGTGCTTGAATTTCAGTGATGAGAGGCTAAGCCTCCAGTTCCTGTGCCTTTAAACATTGGACCATTGCTCCATCAGTCCCTGAGGAAGGCATCAAAGCTCATGTCTCCCAAACAATTGTCTTTTCTCTCTACCTTGCTATTTTCTATCACAGTTCGAAATTTAAATTTAAGAAAAGAAAGAGCTCCTTATGCATTATCTAAATGGCTTCATGGGATCTAGTTTACAGTAAGTCTTGAAAAGTATTTACACCAAAGAAAATAAATGACCATCTCATAGACTACAAATGTTTGTAAGCAATAAAATTTTCTGAACTATTGAAAGATTAACAAATAATTAAGAATGAAACTAGAGAATTAGATTTGCATGACCTCAGCCTCAAAGGAGGCTAAAATGGGAAAATTAGCAAAACAGAAGTTTAGTGTTGATGGGGAAAAAAATCTGGTAAAATCCAGAGCGTTCAGTGGTTGGAGTAGGGTCAGAAGTCATCCTCAAGAACGGACTATGGAGTGGTGGGAGATGAACACTGAAAGTAACCAAATATTAATTAGAAACAAGTAGTTTGTTTGTTCCACCCAGGGCCAGCAAGGTGACTCAGTGAGTAAAGACACCACTAAACTTGATCATCTGAATTCAATCCCCAGGACCCACGTGGTGGAAGGAGAGAACTGACTCCCACACTCTGACCTCCAGGAGTGTGCTATGGCATGCAAGGACACACACATACACACACACTAAATAAATACAATAAAATTTTTGAGAGCAAAAGTAATACCTGTAGCACAATCCACATTCCTTTTCTTTTTGATGACATACTTTTCCACGACAAAAGTATTTCCTCCCCAGGCGACAGAAGTAGAGGGAACATGAGCCAATGGAACAGAGAAATCACAGCAGGGTGAAAGAATTTGTTTTCGAAGGACTGACTCAGTCCCAAGAGTTGAGTTTGGTCTTGTTTCTTTTCCTGTTCTTGGTGTACACAGCAACTGTGCTGGGCAACCTTCTCATCATGGTCACTGTGACCTGGGAGTCCCGCCTCCACACCCCCATGTACTTCCTGCTTCGCAACCTCTCTGTCTTGGACATCTGCTTCTCCTCTATCACTGCTCCAAAGGTCCTAGTGGACCTACTCTCAAGAAGAAAGACCATCTCTTTCAATGGCTGCTTCACTCAGATTTTTTTCTTCCACCTGCTTGGTGGGGCAGACATTTTTTCCCTCTCCGTGATGGCATTTGATCGTTACATGGCCATCTCCAAGCCCCTGCACTATGTGACGATCATGAGTAAGGGGCGGTGTGTAGCCCTCATCGTGGCCTCCTGGGTGGGGGGCTTTGTCCACTCCATTGTGCAGATCTCCCTCTTGCTCCCACTCCCCTTCTGTGGACCCAACGTTGTTGATGGTTTCTACTGTGATGTCCCACAGGTCCTCAAGCTCGCCTGCACCGAAACCTTTGCTCTTGAGGTCTTAATGATCTCAAACAATGGCTTGATCTCTACCCTGTGGTTTGTCTTCCTGCTAGTGTCCTACACAGTCATCTTGACAATGCTGAGGTCGCACACAGGAGAAGGCAGGAAGAAAGCCATCTCCACCTGCACCTCCCACATCACTGTGGTCACCCTGCACTTCGTGCCCTGCATCTATGTCTATGCCCGGCCCTTCACTGCCCTCCCCATGGACAGAGCTGTCTCAATTACCTTTACTGTCATCATCCCTGTCCTCAACCCAATGATCTACACCCTGAGGAACCAGGAAATGAAGTCAGCCATGAAGAGACTCAGAAAAAGACTTGGTCCTTCTGAAAAGGAGTAGATGCTATAAGTCTCCAAATAGAAAAATCAGAGAAACTGACATGAACTCAATGGCTGGCTCTTTGATCGCCTTCCCCTGAGGGTGGGGCAGCCTTACCAGGCCACAGAGGAAGACAATGCAGCCAGTCCTGATGAGACCTGATAGGCTAGGGTCAGAGAGAAGGGAAAGGGACATGGGAGATGATGGAGGGAGGATAGGATTGGGAGGGGATGAGGGAGGGGGCTACAGCTGGAATACAAAGTGAATAAATTGTAATAAATAAAAAATAAATTTTAAAAAAGATTAAAAGAAAAATCAGAGAAAGCACCCAGCTGACCTTCCTACTCAGCTCACATCCCAGAAGGAAAAAGCAAAAGCTCAAAGCTAAAACTCAGCTGATGGCCCAGGAGGAAAAAGCCTGCCAGCTCACCTAACAGCCCAGGAGGAAAACATTAAAGGCTAAAAACCAAAGAGCCAAAGACTTGAAATCCCAAAAGAGCCAAAGGCCAAGGAGCTGAAGAGCTCAAGAGTTAAAGAGCTAAAGCGCCCTTCTTCCTCTTCCTCTTCCTCTTCCTCTTCTTCTTCTTTTTCTTCTTCTTCTTCCCCTCCTCCTCCTCCTCCTGCTCTTCTTCTTCTTCTTCTTCTTCTTCTTCTTCTTCTTCTTCTTCTTCTTCTTCTTCTTCTTCTTCTTCTTCTTCTCCATGCTGTCTTAAATACCTTTCAACCCAAAGTCCCTCCTTTCTGTTAATCCCTGTCAGCTAGTTACTTGCTCTGCCTCTTGACCTAGGGTTAACTTTATTAAATCCTGTATACAGAAAGCTCTCTTGTATTAAAGGTGTGTGCTAGGGGGCTGGAGAGATGGCTCAGACACCGGCTGCTCTTCCAGAGGTTCTGAGTTCGATTCCCAACAACCACACGGTGGCTATTGTTCCTTTCCCAATACCATTTAGAAATTTTAAGGTTAATAAATCGCTGTATAATATATCTTTGGGGGCCTTTATTACCCCTTTCTTTGTATTAACCATATCTTTACAGTGTGATTAGCTCTTTCTATAGCTGCTTGTCCTGTAGGATTGTGCGGCATGGTATACCCGCAATATCCTTTATGTTGTAATGTAATGGGGGAAAAAAAGAACTGTTTAATTTTACTAGAAACATATGCAGGAGAATTATCAGTCGTAATTTATACAGGTATCCCCACAACAGCCATAACTTCTGATAAATGTATAATTACAGAATCAGCCTTTTCAGAACTTAAAACAGTTGCCCACTGAAACCCTGAATATATATCTATGGTATGATGCACATCCTTCAGTTTTCCAAACTCTGCAAAATGAAACACATCCATTTGCCAAATTTAATTTATTTGGGTACTTTATTGGTTACTTTGTGCAGGTTAATGAAGTTTGGTTATACAAAAAAACAAGTGGGGCCTTTCATTATGATTTCCTTAGCTTGTTGCCAAGAAATAGAAAAATCTTTCTTCAATCCTTTGCTGTTAACGTGGTGTCTCTTACAAGATTCTGCGCCTTTTAGCACATTTCCAATGAAGAGCTAATCAATTTCATCCTTGCCTTGTGCTAGAAGGCCTGGCAGTGCTTTATCGGATCTGATATGTGTTATATACACTGGATGATTTCTATTTCTAGTTACTTGTTGTAACGGAATAAAGAGCGAAGTTAATTCCGAATCACCTGGAATACGTTCAGCAGTTTCAATCTTGCTGCATATTGCGAGACAGTAACTACGTTAAGAGGTTCAGGAAAATCGCATGATACCGTAAGAATGGCATACACCTCTGATTTTTCTGAACTGAATCACCTAAGGGACAAACCTCTGGAATGTCTGTGAAGAGGTTTCTAGATGGAAAGTGTGAGTGTCACACTTCAGAGTCCACGGGTGGAGACCCAGATGAAATAAAAGGAGAAAAGAAGCAGAGCACCAACATTCATTTTCCCCCGTTTTTGACTCGGGGTGCCGTGAGACCAACTTCACCCTCCCGTCACCATGATAGCCCATCGTGATGGACACTCATAGTGGGCCAGCCCTTCCTTCTCTAAACTACAGCTGTCGGGAGTATCCCCACAGCAACAAAACAAGTAACTAATGCGGTGGCTTACCAGGCTTCCCGCTGAAGGCAGGCCCAGATGTTCGGATATAAAAGTGGATACATTGGGGTGGGACAGAAGGCTCGGTGATTGAGTACACCGAGCTCTTTCAGAGGTTCCCAGCATCCATACCAAGTAACTCACAACCACCTGTAATCCCAGCTCCGGGGGACCTGACTCCCTCTTCTGGCCTCCATGGGTACTGCACACAAACGGGGCACATTCTCACAGAGACACATAAATGTTATTAAGGTGTGGGAGTATTGCACATGAACCAAACTTACAAGACTCTTGACAGAAATGTGCTGTTTGTTTAGAGGTTGAGGGCAGAGGGAAGGCTATGTGTCTCTGTCACTTTTCTATTACTGTGAAAAGACACCACGACCAGGGAAACTTACAAAACAAAGTGTTTAACTTGGGGCTCATGGTTCCAGTGAGTTAGAGCCTATGACCATCATGGCGGGGAGCATGACAGCAAGCAGGCATGGTGCTCCTCATAGCCCACGCCCAGTGACGTAGCCCCTCCAACAAGGCCATGACTCCTAAGACGACCCAAACTGTTCCACCAATTGAGGACCAAGCATTCAAAAACGGCCTGTGGAGCCGTTCTCGGTCAAACCACTACACGATGCCTGCTGTGTGAGGCCCAGGGCACATGACAGTCTCTCAGTCTCCTCAGCCCCTGAAGGCCCTGGGTACCGCTTGGGTTGTCAGTGAATGTCTGTTTTTCTTCCCTTCCTTCTCTTTCCTTCACTGTGTCCTCACGGGCGTGAGAGACTTCTTCACTTTTCATATGCACAAAGCAGAGGCTTTTTTAGCACATAGGTCATATCTCTGTGTACTGTTTAATAATTCCTTTGCCTGACCGATAACCACTAAGATTGTTCTCCTGTACCTTCTAGGAGCAGTGCCTGCTAGCTTCCAGTTTCACATCTTTCTCTATGATTAGTCCTGCTTCTTTGAAGTTTAATCAGAATTCTCTGTTAAGGCTCCCACGAGCAAATGTGCCCGTTGTTGGAAAACCTTCAAAGACAAGATCCCAGAAGCCTTTTCTTTGTTTGATGAATGAAACTGAATTACAAAGGCACTTGAATGAAAGTTACTTCATAAGAATATCAGACTTTTGAAATAACACTATTTAAACACATTCAAGGACATGAGTGATGAGCCTCCTCTAGACTGGGGGATTGTTAGACTGTCTCTTTGTCTGAATTTTAGTCAGGCTTCTCAAAGCCACTTCTCCAAACGGCCTCGAGCCTTGACTGTGAGGTGGGAGGAAGGAGAAGCAGCCCAGTGACCCAAAGGATGGGAGTCAAGAACACATTCAAGGGAAGTCAAGGCACCATGTCCTGAGTGGGGGTAGGAGGACTCGAAGAATGACCATGGGGTGGAGGGGGCGCTCATGACACGGCTCAGTGGTTAAATGTTTTTACGTAGGACCCAGATTCAGGTTCCAGCACCCACACGGAGGCTCACAACCATTCATAACTCCAGCCTTCAGAGGATCCAAACCAGACTTGCATGTGGTACAGACACATACATGCAGTTAAAACATTCATACACATAAAAATAAATTAATAACTTAATATTTTTAATAATGACAGTGGTGGCTGTAGAGATGGCTAGGCAGTTTAAAAAAAATAATAAAAGACTGGAATTCAGATTTCAGCGCCCTTACTCCAACTCCAGGGGATCAGACGCCCTTTGCTGGCCTCTGTGGGCAACTGCCCATGTGTGTGCCTGTACCATACACACACACAGACACACACACACACCTACACAGAGTGAAAACACAAAATGAAAATAAATCTTTTCATAAGTTGAAAGAAAAAGAGAAGAAGGAGGAAGAATGACTGACTTACTAAAGATTATAGGGCCAGGCACCATAGTTTCTGTATTTGTTACTTTATGACTGAAAAAGAGAACCTGAGGAAGGAACAGTTTGCTTTGGCTCATGGTGCCAGAGCACAGTCCATCAGGCAGGGACGGAACCGTGGCAGGAGCTTGAGGCAAGCAGTCAGGATGCAGACAGTGACTGATGCTGGCGCTCAGCTGACTTCCCCCTTCTTTATTCAAGAAGATAAACGCAACGGTGGCTCATTTTGGACAGTTTGTGCTATGATTTGGATTACGTTCACCCAAAGATCATATGTTTGAAAGCTTAACTCCTGGATCCCAAAATTGTTAGTTTATTGGAAAAGAGGGTCTTTAGAAAGATGTCAAAGTTAAAATGTGGTCACTGAAATGGGGCACTGACACATTATGACTGGTACCCTTACCAAAAAAAAAAAAGGTAATTGGGACACAGAGACACACATAAAGGAAAGACAGTGTTGAATGATATCGTCATTGTTCGGCTCTTAGGCAGGCAGCCATGTTGTTGGGGTATCATGGCTTCCCCATCCTCTCTTCCCTGAGACACAATCCCCCAGCAGACTTCTTGGTCCTTTGGCACTTAGAAATTTTCTATACCCTCTTCTTTGCTGTTCCTTCAACTTCACATGCAATAGCTGGACCCACTGGGCCTGGCTCAGTTACTCACTGCGTTTGACCAGTTGTGGTTTTCCCTAAAGGTTTCTGTTGGCTGCAAAGAGAAGCATCTTTGACAAGGGGTGAAAGAGGCACCTATCTGTGATTATCAGGATAAGTATTTAGAATGTGGTTAGGAATTGTGCCGGTAACGCGGCACTAGTCATTTCTCCTCTAAAACTGGTGCCCTCCCTAGCCCTGGGTAGGGAAAAAAATCTCATGGGGTTCTACCCTTAGACAGAAAGCTACAGGGCAACTAATGACTACCAAGAAATAGCCTCCCTGTATTTGCTTATCCAGTACAAAGTGGTCACCCCTGAAATTATATAACCAACACTAAACACACTCAGCAGATTGTATTTATATGTTTATATGCAAATGTGTATCTGTGTGTGCGTCTAACAATAACAAGTGCAGAAAAAGACGCCTTCAATCCCAGAGAGTGTGAGGGGGCAGAGACATGGGAGGACTTGAGAGTGAAAAGGGAAAGAGGGGAGTGATGTCAGAGCTTTATTCAAATTTCACGAAAGGGGGAGGTGCTGGCACACACCCTTAATCCCAGCAGAGGAGGCAGAGGCAGAGGAATCTCTGAGTTTGAGACCTGCCTGGTCTACAGAGTGAGTACCTTATATGGAAAACCTTATATAGAGAAAAAGTTCACAGAAAGAAAGCAAAGACAGTGTGAGGATGCAGAGGAAAGACACGCCAAAGAAATCAGCCCACCACACCCAAGATCTGACACGTTCGGCAGTTAGCAGGTTCCAAAAGGTCCGTAAGGAGGAAGGACCCAGTGCTGTTCTCAAACCCTGCGCCAGCCCCTCCGCTGAGCCCCTCCCCACCTGCACCCCAGGAGGGAGGATCACAAAAGAAACTCCTGACAGCTGAAAGGAAGAGGGAGGCTTGTGAATTGCTGTCCTCCGTGACATTGATTTCCCAGTGAGCACGCCTATCCGCAACGTCAGTATGAGGCCAGCAGGCTTGTAACTCCTCAGAGCTGATGGCGGCAACTTCTTAATCCTTGCCAAGCAAAGACACGCAAGGAAATCAGCTTTTAGAAGGGGTGCAAGGCGGGGAGCCTGACACCCAAAACCTACCTGCAGACACCCAAAACCTACCTAACTGCTAAAAGCACTTTACAGATAAGGCCACGAGGGGGCAGTGTCACCGGCTCCGGGGGCTGGAAGACACCTACAAACACGCAAAGACTTTCCCGCCCAGAAAGCAAACCCCGGGAGGAGGAAGGAGGGGGTGGGATCGAGTCAACTGCAACGGAACGAAAAATGAAGAAATAAAAAGCGTTAGTGGTTCCACTGGGGCTCGAACCCAGGACCTTCTGCGTGTAAAGCAGACGTGATAACCGCTACACTATGGAACCACGTGTCGAGGTGGTGCTTCTGAGATGAGATAATAAAAAACAGAGGATTTTGGTAAAGTTAGACCGCGACGAGCACTGAAAGTTCACAGATTGCAATTAAAGGAAAAGGGCTTCAGAGCGAAGCAAGATTTTCCAACGCTGGAAGGAAAACGGGGGCCTTTCCAAGTCACCACTCAGGCGAGACCCGGGCCACAGCGAGTGACCCAGGCTGGCCGGAGAAGTCAGTACGCGGAACACCAAAACAAAGGGAAGAAAAGGAGAGACGCGCACACGTGGTTCCACTGGGGCTCGAACCCAGGACCTTCTGCGTGTAAAGCAGACGTGATAACCGCTACACTATGGAACCGAGCGGTGGCGGGCTGCGTCGGATGGATTGACTAGATGCGCAGACGTCGTGACGCTGGCGCCAGGGACGGAAATGTCTGCGTCCCGGGCAGAACCGTCCCACCGGGACCTCGGATCCCCCGGCGCCGCCGGCCCGCTCGCTCCCCGCCGCACCCTGCGCTGTGGACGGAGAGAGCGAGCGAGAGAGAGAGAGAGAGAGAGAGCGAGAGAGAGAGAGAGAGAGAGAGAGAGCGAGCGAGAGCGCGCGAGAGAGGGCTCCGCCCGCCACACGCCGCTTCTGCTCTGATGTAGGCAGCGCGGGGACGCGGAGATGCCTGGCTCTGTGGCGCAATGGATAGCGCATTGGACTTCTAGACCGATGGAGGCATTCAAAGGTTGTGGGTTCGAGTCCCACCAGAGTCGCTTTTGTTTTATAGTATGAGGGTGAGGAAGGAGGGAAGGAGGAAGGCTAGGGAGAGGGACGCGGAGCGAACGCAAAGCCCGGGCCTCGACGGCGCCCGCCGCGAGCGTCCCTTAGGACGAAGGGAAGCCGGCGGCGCTCGGCCCCCGCGTCCGGCCGCCCTGCTGCGGCCGCGCCCCGGCGCCTGCGGAGACGTGCACAGGCCCCGCCCGCCCTCCGGCCTGACCTCTGCTTTTCCGTTACCGCTTCGTTCTACGGTTTTAGGGTCCTCGGCGCGTCTGGGTCTCGCCGTAACGGCCCCAGATGCCGACCAGTAAAGCGAGGTCCCCCCAGGTACCAGAATGGCCGAGTGGTTAAGGCGTTGGACTTAAGATCCAATGGATTCATATCCGCGTGGGTTCGAACCCCACTTCTGGTAAACGTGCTTTTTCCTTTTCCCGCGGGGCCGCAGGGGCGGGACAGGCTCGGCGGCCTCCAGCCCTGGGCACCTCCGTCATTTTAGTCCCCCCGGTCGGTCCCCGTGTGAGCACAGGGAAGGAGGACGGGCGTGGGGTCGCCGCAAGGCTTCCCAAGAAGGGCGGCGCTGGGCCCAATTTTGACTGTGGATAGTCTCGGGAAACGAGCATCGCCAAGAGCCCGGATAGCTCAGTCGGTAGAGCATCAGACTTTTAATCTGAGGGTCCAGGGTTCAAGTCCCTGTTCGGGCGGAAGTTGTTTTAAGTGTCCTGCGTGCTGTCGTTACTGGACAAGAGAGAATTAAAGTGATCAAGCGCTTGAGCCTTAACGGCAGAGCTCACGAAAAGCGAGAGTTGCGCCAGCGTAGCCGGCTACTGCCTCGAAAGGAGGAGGGCATGTTTTGTGTAACTTTGTTTTATTCCAAACATCCAACTGAAAACACTGCACACCTGCCGTCCCGAAGACTGTCTGATCCTCAGTCAAGGCGAAGCCTGGAAGTCAGGGCACCAAAACTGTGTTTCGGATGAAGACACAGAATCTGTAGTCTCCGGCTAGGAACTCTGGCCTGATTGCCGGGCGCCCGGAAGGGCCCTGACTTAGGCTGTGGAGGCGAAGGCTCTCAGGGCTGTCCTCAAGCCTGTCGTTGGAGCGTGCAGACTTAGCAAAGGGGCAGCATGGGGGCGACAGCTGGGGGACACGGACCCAAGACTGTAGCTGGTGCCTCAGGCGTGTGCTGCTGTGGGCGCATCTCCGGAGCTGTTCCTGCTTGCAAGAGAGCATCCCTAGTGGGCTGCTGATGTTCTCCTGGGAAGGGGGCCTCAGAGGGGCGCCAGCGCGCAGCTGGAAGAGCCCCCCACACGCTGGGCCACGAGGACCCTGCTCCCGCCCACAGCCCTTCGCCTATGATCTGTAAAAGGCCCGAATAACCGAGGTGACTCCGCCGATGTAATCGACTTTGGGTTTGTCGTATGAACCTTACGGGGAGAGGAGGAGAAGCAGACCTTGACCGGGGCAAACACTCGGTCGACAACCTGTCAGCTTCCGCCGTCTAAGATCACTGCCGGGGCCCCTGTCCTCTAGGACCTTATCATCTAAGGACCAAAAGGAAGCTACAGCAACGACATTGCTGCCTCGCATTCCCAAAGACAACGATCCCTGCCTCCTCCCAATACTGGCTTACTTAGGGTACTGGAGTTGGGAAGGGACCCCAGATCCCAGAGACAGACATACCGACAACAAAACTCAACCCTGCTGAAACCCGGGATCGAACCAGGGACCTTTAGATCTTCAGTCTAACGCTCTCCCAACTGAGCTATTTCAGCGAAGATGGAGGGCCCCTGCGCCCTCTCCAAGGGAAATTTGAAGGAAAAAGGAAGTCAGCTCACCTCACCTCCAATTTTTGAATTTTTAATTTCATTCTTAGAGGTGTGTTTTATTTTTAGCCCTACCGTTTTTGGAACAGCTAACTCCTGTCACGTTAGGACCGTCTGCCGCCTCCCCGGTTGCCATCGCATTTGGTTCCTAGGCTTTCTCTGCCCCTATCCAGGGTCCCAAAGAAACAGGAGTACCGGTGTCTACAGCCTGGCCTGAAGGCCCCAGTCAGCCCTCACGTCTGCCGGAAGGTCGACGTGATCGTAATTCTCAGATGGAATAACCAGTTTGCCCTCAGTCAGCCGGATCTGCCCGAGGCCTAAAAGGTCAGGCTCGAGACGGACTTCAGTGTCCAGTCTGTCGCGAAGGGCGCATGCGAACTATGGCTGAAGGGAGGCGTGAGGAGGGCTCAGACGGAAGCAGTCGGGGTTCTGCACCAGCCTGGCCTGCAAATGATGGGAGCGAAGAGCGGCAACGATGACTCTAAAACTGTGACGGTGAACTGCGCTCTGGTCGCTGTCGCCCCTTACCCTGTCTGGTCCCCCTCCCAGCCGCACTAGTTCATTTCTCTCCCACACTCATGTATTGGCTTGTCTGTTTGCTTGTCGTCTTGTGTTTGGGTTTGGTTTCGGGTTTTGAGGCCTCCCCGGGCCGTCTGTGAGAGCATGGATGGCGGCGCTGTCTTTTACACCTCCGCGGGCGTCTCAGTGGATACGCGACTGAACACAGCCAATGCTCCTTCCCCTAGAACCCAATCTCACCCTGAGAACCCAATCTCACCCTCCTCTTTGGATGAGTGGCCGGTGCTGTTCCTTTAACAAACGCCAACCAACCCAGCAAGCCTCGGGGCCGTGGGCCTGTGGTTTTGAGTGCGTTGTGCACGTCCTCCTTCAGAACGGTTCCTTACCCGTTTCGACGTACGTCTTAGTTCTGTTTTTATTTCATCCCTGGAGTAAAGGCTCTTGGTAATTACCATATGCACCTGCTTGCCGGTGGACGCTGCTAAGCCCGTGGGTGAATTCTGGTCTCCTTTAATCATCACGGGTTTATGAGGTGGAAGCCAAGGTAATGGTTCCTTCTTAGCCGGCTGCGGCTAGTGGGAAGGAGAAGGTCACTGCGGGGTCGGCGTGGACCCTGCGTGACGCGTCCCAACGAGGCTCGAGGTCCCCCTCCATCTTCGCCCTTCCTTGCTCAACAGGACACTCTGGGGACCAGAGTGGTGGGTTTGTGGAGGGCGCCTGGCTTATTCTGAAGGCATCCCCACCCAGTGGCCCGCCTGAAACAAGGAAGAGTCAATCTGTATTAAGCGAGCGGCGTCTTGGATGTGCACTGGATTTTTTAGATTTCCGCCAGCCCCTTGAAGGCACCAGCTTCAACACCTCCCGGTAATCGGGGCAAGGGAAAGATTTGGTGGGAGGACGGAAGCCGCATCTTTTCCACCCGTGAGAATGAGCAAGCACCGTTTGTGGCCAAGGCGGAGCGGTTGCTGGCTTGTCTGAGCCGGTGTGTAGCCCGCTAAAACTAGTTGTCCTAACAACTCTTTAAGGCAAAAACTCACCGCCCGAACAGGGACTTGAACCCTGGACCCTCAGATTAAAAGTCTGATGCTCTACCGACTGAGCTATCCGGGCTCACGGGAAGCCTGCTCAGTTCAGTATGTGAAGACTCCTATTGATTTTTCTGACTCACTAGTATGCAGAGAACGATTACATTTTTTTCTTTTGTGTCAAATGCAATTTCCAAGAACATATAGCGTGAAAGTGGGAGGGAGACAGAGTGGATTATGGAGTGGTAGTAATGTGTTTGCCTCCCATCTGGATAAACACTTCTTAAATCACACATACCCCCCACTTACTGAGAGCTTTGACCTTTAACCCTGAACCCTGCGTTCTGCAAAAGGCCGCCTGCTAACAAATTGCCACGCAACTTGTTTCTTCCCCTAAACCCAAAGCTGTCTGCCCTTTCTTCCAACACACGACTCCTAATTCCTCCCCCCTATCCCGGGCACCCAGCTCAAAAAATACAAGCAGAAAGCACAACAGCCGAAAAGAGCCGACCTGGCATAGCAGCGGTCAGAGCCTAACCCTCCCAACCTGCCCCATCCCCGGGCCAGCCCGGCGCACGCGCAGCTCCAACGCCAAGGTTTCCCTGCCTGCCAGCCCCCTCCTCTCTGATACCCCAGTGTTTTCTTTTTATAGCAAATCTTGCCGCAACCTCTCAGTCCGCTTGGCTTTTGCTAGTGGGTGATCTTCCCTTGTCAAATGAATTGTCACCCCCCCTTTCTGCTCCTCCCTATTCCCAAGGGCCTGGGAAGGAGGACGGATAATCCCTGTTTTGCTACATTCTCCGAGGACGACGGTCTTTTAACAAAAGGGGAAAAAAAGAGGAAAACAAGCAAATGTATTGGCACATGCATTTCACAGAGACACGGGAGAGATAGATACTTAGGGAATAGGTGATTCTTCAAGAACCGGCCCAAAGTCCAATTTATATAGCACCTTCAACAAGAGAAAAATAAAATAGTTAAGTAATTTCGGGTGAGCGACAAGATAGAAGGAGAGCACCTTGTGTCACCAGAATGACAAATGGTGGAAAAGTAAACATTTAGAAAATTAACCGTGGATAAAGGTAGTTAAGGAAGTCTGCTGTGTAGATTCCTCTGGTGCAATCTGCAAGCTGATAAGGGTTTAAAAATATCTTTAGTTGACCAACCTTTGTCCTCAAGATAGAGAGAGGAGGAGGGAAACCTTTGTACATTATATGTCCGGCTTGCATGCGATTCGGAAAAAGGGTAGAGAGTTTTTGGTTGTATTGGCTTCTTAATCTACTATGGCTCAAAATAACCTTTATGCCAAAGCCGCAAGTTTGGGCGTCGCGTGGTCTCCTCCCTACCGCACACTGGAGAATAGAAGCGCCGTCTTCTCTGGGGTGCGCCCTGTGACCACCTGCAGAGTGGGTGGATCAGGGCATCCGAACTATGCCTTACAGGCTGAGGGAGGTTATTCAGCTGTCTCTATGCTTCTTGCTTGGGTCACAAGTGCTTCTCACGGGCGTCCCCCCTCCACTTCCGGTGAAACCTGGACAGGGGAAGGGGTAGCGTTCCCTGGGTGGGAGTGACCCCCACTTTTGTTAAAGATCCCAACCTTCCTCCTACCTGTGTGCAAGAGGTGCTGAAGCAAGCTGTCAGGTTGCCCCAGAGGGACGGAACTGATCGGACTGCAGTTAGGGACAGAGATGAAAATAGAATTGGAAACAGAGATATTTTAAGAACGTAGTTCAAACGGTTGCGGGAACCTTAAATTCAAAACCTGGAGGGCCCCAAACTTCCTCAGTGCCCCTAGCTCCTGTTACTGACAGAACCAAGGCTGCTGCTCTCCACCTTGGTCAGAGCAGCTTCTTTCCTCAGAGGACAGCAGCCAATGAGGAGATGCATAACTGGTCACGGGGCTGAGACCAGGAGAGTGTGACTGCTCAGATCAACAGGTCATCTCCAGCAACCCCACCGCCACCGAATGCTTAGAGGACACTGAGGAAGAGGAGGCAGAAATGTTGCAAGAGTTGGGGGATGCAGAGGTGTGCTGTGCTATCTTTTTTGAGCATGACCTGGCTATCACATCCGTGAACTCCCTGCAGCTGTGGTTGCCCAGGAAAGGCCTGCACGCAATCCAGCCAGCCCCAAATTCCGTACGAGATAGGTAGATGCTTTCCAGCTCCCGTACCATACTGAAGCTATCAGCAGTGGACAGTTGCTGAAGGAGGGAGAACCAATCTTCATTGAGAATGTGGCCACAGGGAGGGTTCCCGTGCTCCAGTGCATGACCCCACACCCAAGCACATAACCTCCTGGCTTTACTGGGAGAGAGACAGACAGACAGACAGACAGACAGACAGAGACAGAGAGACACTGAGAGGTTAAAACTTGCCAGTGGTGTGTTGGAGGGATATGAACGGAGCCGGAAGGGAGAAATGTGGGATGGATATGATCGTATTCCATTGTATGCATATATGAGAGCCTCAAAAATTAAAAACCTGTAGGGCAGACTGACAGCCTAAACACATGCAAGCACCATGATACGGTGAAGCAGTCTCCGTTCCAAACAAAGGAGCAGGGCAGTCAGCCAGACATTCAGGCAGGTATTCCTGAACTCCAGGGTTTTAGAATTCTTTTCTCCTAAGAGATGTCTTTGCTCTTTAGGGTTTCAAATGAGTGCACAGAGCAAACTAAATGACAGAGAATAATTGACCTTGCTCAAAGTAGACTGATTTGAATATTATTTATGGCTTTTACTTTTTTTTTTTAGTTACAGCTATTTTATGAATTGTGGGGGGAGGTAAAGGTCAGATTTTCAGCAATCAGTTTTCTCCTTCCACCAAGAGGACCCTGGGAAATAAGCTCAGATCCTCAGACTTGGCTGCAAGCACCATCTCGCTGGCCCTGATAATATCTTTTTAAAGCACACTCGCATGCTCGAGAGAGCGCGCGCGTGTGCGCGCGCGCGCGCGCACACACACACACACACACACACACACACACACACTCCACAATAACATCTAGGCTGGTGTTTAACCAGATAAACTAAATAAGCAAGCACTATCTATCGCCCAGCTAACTTTGACGCATTCAATTACTCACAGATATGAATGAGTAATTTATGTGACATCCATAATTCAAGGTTCAAACTGTCCAGATTATTGGATGACCATTTTGATTTGCTCTGGTCATCACTGCCATGTCAAGAGTCTCTGACCAGAAAACACCTCTTTCCACCCAAGAACCTAATGATTTGGTGAATGAAGCCCTTTGTCATCTAGCCTCTTGGCAGACTAACGGGACAGGTAGAGTAAGAGTAGGTTTGCAGAAAGCTGGGGGGGGGGGGGTTGTTGTTGTCTTTGTACCATCGTGTGCATTCTTAGAATGTGAGTCTTGGATCTTCTTCTTCTCTGCCCATGTTTTATTTTAGCCTGGCACCTGGCTACCAGAAGGCTCTGCTTACCTCATTAAGCACCGCGTCATTGGTTGGGACGTTTTGGCTTTTGTTTGTTCAGCCTCTGGAGGCCCAGTACATGTGTAGGGGACTGGAGGAACTGGGAGGTGGGTTGTGAAGGCGTGAGCCAATCAGCTCAGAGATGCAGGTGTACTTGTAAACCATGAGGCAGTGAACGCAGTTCTCCCTCCTAAATTCAGTTTGTCTTGAGTGTTTGGTGTCTGGTACCTTTGCTGGGACACAAGGTGAATGAGCATTGAAGTGTGTGTGTGTGTGTGTGTGTGTGTGTGTGTGTGGTGGATGGGGGGGGTGTCCGATGGACAGGAGGCTTTACACAGTGTTTTTCAATGTAGCAAATGAATATACAGGGCACCAGTTACACCCAGATTCCATGGGGGTGGGGGACTGATGTTTGCTTTATATGTTCCTCGAAAAATTTGCTTATTCTCAAGGATTATGTCTGAAATTCACATTTAATCTGGCCTGCTGAATCTGGCTAGTACAGACCTAAACCAGAAAAAGACTTCCTTATTCCCGGCACTCCATCCACAAGCTGCCTGCTAGTCCTGGTTCTTGCTCCCTCAGATGAACAAAGCCTGTGCGCCAAAAGGGGCCAGGCTGAGAGCTGGGCTTCACAACCTTCCGGGCTGTAGGGCCCAGCTCCATCACACCCCATGCCCAGCCTGAGCCGTAATTCTCATAGCTGGCAGGCATGCACTGTATAGGAAGCCCAAAAGTAGGGTGAGGTCATCAAGAAATGAGCTGTGCTCAGTTGAATGCAAATCAGAGGACACTAACTATACAAAAATGAAGAAGCTCATGATGACCCCTCAGCATGAGACACAACACATCACAGAAGGATCTGCTAAGCACACTAAAATCACTGCTGAAACCCGGGATCGAACCAGGGACCTTTAGATCTTCAGTCTAACGCTCTCCCAACTGAGCTATTTCAGCTGTGCTTGTGGACTCTTTTTTTAAAACTGTGTAATTATAATGAGGAAATACCGTTTCTTGGTAGTAAGTCAGGTAAGTTCAGCCAGATATTAGGTATTCACAGATGTTAGTTACAAAAAAGATGACGCAAAGACCTTGTTTACTACCTGGGATCTACCACTTCTCAAGTTATTTTTTTTAATTTTTTTTGTCCTGAAATTTGCTTTTCTTCATTAAAAATACTTAATGATTTTCTTTTTAAAATGTATTTATTTAAAAAAGTTTTTAATTAATTACAGTTATTCACTTTGTATCCCAGCTGTAGCCCCCTCCCTCATCCCCTCCCAATCCCTCCCTCCCTCCCTCCCTCCCTCCCTCCCTCCCTCCCTCAACTACTTCCATACCCCTCCCCAAGTCCGTAGATAGGAGAGGTCCTCTTCCCTCTGACCCTAGCCTATCAGGTCTCATCAGGACTGGCTGCATTGTCCTCCTCTGTGGCCTGGCAAGGCTGCTCCCCCGTCAGGAGGGGGTGACTTAATGATTTTCTTAAATTAAATTCAAAGAATATTTTAAAGCAGTGAGGCTTGCCTAGGGCCTCCTGCCTGCTAGGAGGTGCTCTAACACTGAGCTGCAGCCCCCTTCCATTTCATGAAATTTTGAAATTGTAATTCACCATAGTTACAGTTACATGCTTATTAATTCACACACAGCATTGACTGCATGGGTATGACACAAGCTAATCAGACACACACAGGGAAGTCGTGTAAAGCAACATTGCAATAACTATATACACATATACTAATATTTTGAGGAAAACAAATTTTATAAGACCAAGGTGTGGCTTTCATTTTGTTTTAGTTTTGTTTTTCTTGTTGAGGTTTTGCCTTGCTTTTACAGATGTCATCGATGTGACTGTCAGAAATATTTACACAATGTCTGGAAAAGTTTGGGAAAGGCTCAGAATGCGAGCTACCCCTGAGTTTGATTCCCAATAAAACGTATGCACACGAACGCACACCGCACGTTTGCACACATGCGCACACTTGAGAACGCACACTCATGCACACATGCCCTTGCCATTTGCAAACTAGTCACATGATGGAGACTTTCCGTGTTACCTCAGTAGATATGATAGGTACTTGAGAAATGGACTTGGCTTGTGCTGGTGCTATCCCACTGGTCTCCAATTCACAGAAGTACGTTCCTTGCATTCACTTACTCTGAAGTGTCCATAAAGCTAGATTCCATAAAGCTAGTTAAAATAACCCAGTGTTTTCATACTAAGTCGGCTCATAAAAAGGGAGACCAGGAGCTCATTGTGAGGTGGAGTGAACAGATGAGCTCGGTCTAGAACTCACAAAGACCACGTGGGGAGTGATTGCAAATTGCCCTTTTTTAAGAGAGTGAGGGAGGAGCACATCCCCTGTAAGTATTAGGTCTCAAACCACAAAGGGCTGAGGTGCCTATTTAACATATCAAAGCAGATGCTGGCCTACAGGTTCTCCCTGCATCCCTGGGTCCCTACCTGTTACCAGGCCCTCCAGGCTGGCACACCTACCCCCACACACACCTTCTACCCTAAACTTCTCCAGCCCAGGTACTGGGGCTGGGCGCCCCTTCCCCCCAGCTGCCCTTCCCTGTATAAGCCATTTTGGCTACCCCTCTTCTTTTGGGCTTCCTGGCTGCTGCACCTGACTCCCCTCCCTCCCTCTCCTCACATGGCCCAGGGTCTTGTCCGCTCTGGGATTCTCCCAGATGTCCCCTGCCTCTGGCTATGTCTTCCTTTTGTCTACAATAAACTTTCTCTTCCACTATACCTAGAAACAGTCATGTCTGTTGTGTCCCCCCCGCCCCATTCAGAATAGAGCTGCCATGCCTCAACTAAATGCCATCAAGGTTTTTGCAGACACAGCAGCCTTGTTTAAACATCACCAGTTTGCTTTCTCTAGGTAGTTGTAGTAGAGAAAATCCTCAAGTAATGCCCGCCTGCCCAGTCCTCCACACATCACCATCCACCCCAGGAAAGAAAACTACATGATCAGTGGGACCACTGCTACGACAGGGTTTCCCTTTTAGGGTTAGGTTAGCCTATACAGCCAGCGCACTGACTCTAAAAGAGCCAATTATCTATTAGTCATAGAAGGTTTTGTGGTGATTAATCTTGGTCACCTTGATCCCACTTAAAGATGCCCAAAGGGTTGTAAGCACGTTTCTGAGTGAGTCTATGAGGCCGTTTCTAGAGGAGATTAAATCATGAGGGTTATGACCGAATCACTGGTTTAAGCAACTGAAAGACTGCAGATTTAAATAGGTAACAAGGTGGTGGTAAATTAAGGAAGCTGTGCCTTCGGAAGAAGTGGGTTACTCAGGAGAGGGGATGAAGGAGCTTTTCTTAGCTCTGGTCCTTCCTGTTACTCCCCTGCACTTCCTGGTTACCTTGTTCCAGCATATCTTTTTGGTAGTGATGTTCTGCCTAACCTCTGGCCCAAAGCCAGGGAGCCAGCTAACCATGAACTGAAGCCACAAACCAAAATAAAAACCTTTCTTCCCCCTGTTTCTCTCTGGAATTTGTCACAGCAACAGAGTGTCTGGCCAGCAGCAGATCCTCCCTTTGCTTACAGAAGAAACTCAAGTTAAACACGTAAGAAGGCTCTAAAGCTCCCTGGGCCAGAAGCTGGAGTCTGCATGATAAGGAATGCAGAGTGGCTCCTCGCTGACAATTAACAAGGAAACTGGTTCTTTACCACAAAAAGGAAAGCGAAGAACTCAACCACATCTTCTTTTCCTCTCTCTAGCCATGTGATGTGAGACTTCGCACCTCCAGGACTGAGCTCACAAACAGGCCTTACTTTAAGCCATCGGGCGTATGGTAATTAGGTGTGCAGCAATGGGGAGCCATTGCAAGCTATACAGACTAGGTGTATCCATGACAAAGGGTGACTTAAAGCCTAGCCCGACCAGGTGGTTGCCTGGGAGTCAGGGCAAGTCAATTCCTTCATAGCCATGTTTTAGATATAATGGCATTAACTGTATAGTGCAATTATTACATAAGTAATACACTAGCCTAACCTCAGTTCCTCGGCTGATAGATTGTTTGTTTGTTTGTTGTTTTTTTTTTTAGGGGTTGGCCAAATGACTTAATCTGTGGTTTCTCAGTCTCCCATTCTCAGTTCTCAGAAGAAACACGTTTAAAATGTTTTCTCAAAGCAGGTCACCAGGATACATGCCTGTAATTCCAGCATTTGGAAGGCAGAGGAGGAAGGATCAGGAGCTCATGGTCATCCTTGGCTATATAGTGAATGTGAAGGCAGCCTGAGCTACACAGAAAATTGGAGGCTAGTCCAGGCCATAATAAATGTTTTTTTATATCACCACAGGAACCTTCAACAAAGCACACCTAAAAATTAATCGTTTTTCTTTCAAAGTTTTTCCTCTCTCTTTTCCTTTTTTATTTTTTTGGAGTCCAGGATCTCACTCAATATGGGCCATGCTGGCCTTAAACTCACCATATAGACAAGGATGACCCTGAACTCTGCTCCTTCTCTTCCCATCTTTCCTCTCCAGTCTCTTAACTGGTCTTACTCGTTCATTGTTTTCTAGCTGAAATCCTGCTTTTCACTGCTTAAAAACAAGCCTTCTTCCACCAGCTCATGAAGCCTTCCTTGGGGGGGGGACGACACATATCCTCCTCCAGCACCTTGCTCAGTGGTTTTTGTTTGGTTGGCTGGTTTTGTTTTGTTTTTAAGCTTAAGGACAATTTTACTGTTGTTGAAGAGAAAAAGAGCACAGGGTAGGTAAGAATACTAGGTAGAGAGAAAAATCATGCATGTTAAGTCAGGCATGGATGGCTGGGTGTGGTGGCACACACCATCAGTCCCAGCACTCCTTGAGACAGAGGCAGAAGGATCTCTGGAAATTTGAGGCCATCTTGGTCTACAAAGAGAGCTCCTAGATAGTCAGGGCTACGCAGGGAGACCCTTCCTCTAAAAATAACAAAATAAAATCTATACCCGGTATAGATTTTATAGAAACCCAGGAATGGAGTGAGCCAAGCAAAAAGCCCCAAAAGCTGCTGAATGTCTTGACTTTCAATACATGCAGTCACTTTCAGGATGTGTTTGGACCTTGCTCTTTGTCTTTGTAACACATTTGCCTCAGCCTTCCCCTAATGCCTACTTAGCCTTGGAACTCACAGCTCAAGTTCTTCTAGAGCAAACACACTCTGATATGCCCTTATCCACTTTCTTCCAACTCTCTACAAGCGACAGTACCTCACAACACTTGCAAAACTTGATTGCAATTGACTGTTTACCTAATCTCTTTTTTTGCTATTTGTATTCCCAGTCGGTTAGATATTAGGCTGAGGTAAATGCGTAGTGAATGAGGCTGATTGGATGAATAAAAGAGAACATTCCTAGCCATATCCTAAAGCAAACTTGTCTTTAGTAACCCTAAAATCACCTGGTCAAGCTGTGACCTCTACAGGCTATTTATGGAAGACTCTAGGAATTGATCAAGGTGCTGGGGATCCAACCCCAGGCCTTGCATGTACTCAGTGGCACTCTACAGCTACTCCCACAGCCCTTGAGCTCTTTAGGGTCTCCCCTTTAAAGACCCCCTCTTGTGACCACTCAGCTCCTTTCCTGAAGGAACAACAATAAACCAAAGCAGCAGAGACTTGAAAGGGTATTGGGATCAGGGTTTATGACAGGAGCTTCAGAATGCTTCCAATAGGGGAGAGAGAGTGTGGACAAACACTGTGTGCTTCATAACCTTGACAGGGTCTCACGAGACCCAAACTGGCCTCAAATTCACTGTTGCCAAGAATGACCTTGAACTATCCTCTCACTTCCATGTCCCAATGGCTAAGATTCACAGGTGTTTACCACCATACCTGGAAGTCTTAAATTTTGTTTAGAATCGACATCTATAATGAACAAAATCTTTTTGATCTTCTTCTTGAGACTTTCTTTATTTTAGTGACCGTACAGAGTAAATCCTTAAAGTGTATGGACTGAACAAGTTTGTGGGACTTGTGTATGTGTGAATGTGATTGCTTTTTATAAACCAGGAAGGGGCACCACCTAGGTCATGATGTTCTCTATGCAATTGGCTATGGAAACATGCCTCCTTCAAGATCTGGTTATCGTGGGAGTAAGGTCCTTGGCCTTGGCACACTGCAGTCCTCGTGGAGGAACCCGGGGATACTGGAGTAAAGGTCAGCAGCGTTCTGGTGTAAGCGGTTCTGTGGTACTCTCTCTTATTGGGTTATTTATGAATGCTGCTGTGGTTCTCTTCATTATCACTGCCTGACATTCCTCTTCAAATGTGGGGTACAGCGGTTGTCTTTCTTTTCTTTTCCCACAGGATGAAGAACTCCTTTGCTGCTTTTCAACTGTGTGGAAATGAAGGCTGTGGTAATGCAAACAGAATGATAAACACAAAACTCATTCTTATTTGCCTATGACAGGATGTGACAAAAGCCTACATTCTCCTAGGTTTGTGGGACTTTAATGGGCTCTGAATATAATGATTTGAAATTTTGCTGAGTCATAATGTTGAATCATGTTGAACCATGACTCTCAGGATCCACGTCCCAACTCATCATATCAAAGAGGGATCATTACACATTGTGGCTGTTTGATCGGCCCTAACGTAGGAATTAAATTCTGTGATGATGCATGACATCCAACACAGCTATTACGAATGCCTTCTACCTGCTGCAGTGGTTTTCACCTTGCCAGAAAACAAAATAACAAAACTTTATTGCAAGGTAACATCTAATCTTGTAATAATAATCAGGCAGACTGAACAGATAAGTGGTTTCCCCAAGAACCTGATACAAAAACAATCCCCAATAATAGTTTATTTTAACTCGAGATCTGAAAAATCCAGTGTCTTGGAGGCTGAATTTCTAGGATGTTCCTTGGGGCAGAGCCTTAAAAAAAGAAGGCACTAGCCATATGAGCCTGTACAGACAGCCAAGCACATTAATTAGCAGCAGGATGTGACACAACCAGAGAAAGTCACATGAGAATGCTCAGCACCACTTCCAAGCCAGTGTTTCTCCCTAGGCCCAGAGACCAGAGGCCAGAAACTCAGGTTAGCCACACCCAGTTCTGACTTCCAACACTGACACACCAATCAGCTGTGTAACGCTGACAAATCTGTTTCTGAGCATTGGGTTTTTTGTTTGTTTTTCCCCAGTCAGAATGATCCTAACATTTTTTTTCTCTTAAAGTTACATGGCCCAGAACATGCTGGCTCCTCACAGGCAGGATCCTTTGCTGCATTCTCTGACCAGAAGGCTCTCTGGGCCAATACCCTATACTATGCCCATCTTCTTTCTGGACTTCGCAGAGAAAAAGCAAAATGGTGTCATGCCTTGTAAAAGGTCTTTTTGCCTTTGAGAAAGGATCTGCGTGTTTCAGATTGGTCTGGAGCCTGTCATCTTCCCACCTCCCCTGGGATCGCCTGAGCTACCACTCCTGGCTTTTTATTTGTTTGGAGGTGGACTCTCCCCCAAGTTGCCCAGGCTTGAGCTCCTGGGCATGGGAAATTTGCTCCAGCCTCCAGTGCTGAGATAATAGGTGTGCCCCTTTATTTTGAGTATCTTTAAAACAAAGTTCAATTGCTTACGGTTCCAAAAGCTGGATTTTAACCCATATGGCAAATAGCGAGGAATTTTGAGAATTTAACTTTTACTAGTATTTTACTTTTCGGGGATGGAGACTGAACTTGGGCCAGGCAGGCACATGTTAGGTAAGCCTTCTACCCCCAAGCTATAGACTCCATCCCTACATTTTTCTTTGAAGTCAAGCATGTTTCTCTACGCTAAGACAGGACAGTGACAAATGTCACACTGAAAGGTGATGGTTGTTAAGGCTAGTCTTCTCATAAGCCTAAACTGAATTGAGATAGGGCCTGAGATATGGCTCAGCCCTTAAGAGCCCTTGCTGGTCTTGCAAGAGGCCCTCACTTTGGTTCCTAGATCCATGTGGTAGTTCATACATTCTTCTGGCCTCTGTGGCCACCAGGCATGCATGTAGTACACATGTGTATTCACAGGCAAAACACTCATGCACATAAAATTCCCGAACAGAACAAATCACCGCTGGCCAAGTCATCCTCTGTCTACCACTATTTCCTGCCTACTAGATGTAGAAGTAAAAATCAGACAATATAGCTTTTTAAAAATTATTTAATTTAGTAGTTTTTTTTTTTTTTTGAAAAAAAGCAATAAGGCAAAAAAAAAAAACTGAAAATATATATAGTCTTGTTTTGCGTTCATGTGACTTTATTCCATCTTCAGGACTTCTAAGCTTCTTCCGTTAGCAGGGATCTGGGAATCAAGCTAGAAATGTAGTGCAGATATAAAGGGAAAGGGGCTAAAGCAAGGAGGTTCCTTGGGAAATTTCCATTCTATCCAAAGCTTCCAGAGATGGTACCCATTTTATGGGTTTCCCTGGAGTAACCCCTTGTGCTGGGGAAAGCCTTCTTAGGAGGAAATTCCCTAGTGCTCAATCTTTGATCATGTTTGATCGAGGGAAGGAGAGCCGGTGGGGGAAGGACCGAAAGTACTAATTTACCCAGTAAAATCCAATTTCCCTGGAGGGATAGCTTCCTCTGGAATGGTATTTTCCCCAAGGACCCACACTGGCTGAGGCTCAACAGTTAAGGAACAAAAACAACAACAACAACAAAACACGAACAGAAAGTACATAAGGAAGGCACCTCAATTTATGACCCTCAACCAAGGGTGGGTTGCACAAGGATTATGTTTCTGGACAGGAAACTAAAACTAATACAGAAAAAAAGTAAGAAGGAAGTCAGGGCCCAGCAGGAACAGTCCCCAAAGGGCACGAGGGCTCTTAGCTCACATCCTTGGAAGAAAACTCTTGGGATTTAGCCTGAGCTGGCTGGGACATAGCGAAGATACAAATTACCCTCCTGACTTTCTACCCGTACTCCTCCTAAGGAAGGAAACTGAGGCAGGAAATAGAGACTAGGACTTCCTTTCCAAGAGCCAGGTGATCAGGAAAGCTGAGCTGGGCAGCAGCGGGCCACCATGACAAAACCTTCCTCGTTCCTGTTCAGCAACTGCCACACATGACCCTGTTTTGGGCTGCAATGCCCCTAAAAGATGGAAAGCAGAGGAGCGCCAACCACACTAGCGTGCATCCGAGAGTCCCAGGGGACAGGCGATATAAAAATCAAAACAAAAACAAAAAGAACCCCAAGAGTCTTCATGGGAAAGAGGAAAACCAACAAAATAATTAAATTTTCTCTACATATATATATATATATATACATATGTATGTATATATATAATACACAAATGATTTAACACATTATTCCAGAGGTGGCTCCATTCCATTGGGACTTTCAAGATGAAAACATCTGTTGCAGAGAAACTTCTCTCAGATTCTGAAGTATACAGAATGGGTTAGGCAATGTTTGCTTCAGACTGAGGCACAAACCCAAACTAGTATTGTACCAGGAGAGAGAAGCCAGAAAGGCAATGAAGGATGGGATGAGGAAGGACTGGGAAAGTACAAGTGGCTAGCAGTCTTCTTCCACGCTCCCTGTGTCCTCAGAGGTTCCTCGCCTGAGGGAGTCCATAAACCCCCTTTTGAGGAAACATGACCCTTTTATCAATAACCAGGGAGCCCTCTGGCTGCTGTCAAAAGTAGACGAGCAGCAGAGGGTGGTATGCAAGCGAAGATAAAATCTTCAAGAATGTAACTCAAAATTCCAGCCCTAGAGAACAATCTCTCCTGCGGACGCTCCGAAACCTTATCCACACACGATGCTCTGTTAAACCAACCCATGTGAGCACATTTCAGAACATCGAGACCTATGAGTGATGCCTCTGCTGGTTAAATCTTATGTGTTTCTTTTCAAAGGAACTTTAAAATCAGTTCTTGCTCTGAACAGCACCAAAATGCTCATGAATCACAATCTTACGCAGATCTTGGCTGAGCAGGACATTACAAGGGGAGGGTGAATGGCATCATCTTACATGAGGCAGAGGGAGAAGACCACAAACACTTACTTGCCTTTGCAGATGTGGAGTAACACTAACTCTCAGCCACTAGACTGCTCCCTTACAAACATGGGTGTCTACTACGTCGATTTCAGCGTCAATCAGCTAAGGCAACCAGCCAATCACCACCATGGGTGTCTGCTTCTGGTGATTGATTTGGAAAAAGTGATTGGTTAAGACAGACAAATTTGAGGAAAGCACTTGGTAAAGTCCCAACTGCCAGCCTTTCCACACATCCTCTGCTGTCTTCTCCGATCAGCCCTCTTCCTTTGAGCTACAGCCACTTCAGAAAATGTCTGGGCAAGAGCCCCAGTCCTGCTTTTCCTTACATTCCCAGTACTCGCCCCTATAAACATGGGTTAGCTCCTTGGTGACAGGGTCCTTCTTCCGCTCAAACCACAGTGCTTTATAGGGGTCATATGGTGTGCCTAAAAGGAAAGAGAATGAAAAGTATGATTAGAGCTGGCACTCACCATGCCATCAAGAAACAGAGTAGGGGACAGGTTTGTTACCATCTTCCGTGGCTTTCATAGCTTCTGCTTCTCTCTTCTTCCTGGAAAGTCTCTGTTTCTCCTCTAGGCGCTGCTTCTCAGCATTTGCTTCATCCCAGCGCCCGTTTTCCATCAGTCTCTGGTCAGGCCGCAACCTGCTGTCTGTGGGGGCAGTGCCACCTTCCCAGGCATTGAGAGTGAGGGCTAGCTCTGAGAAGTAGTACATGTTTTCTGCATTCTTCCTACAAACAGGATAAAGCAGAAGCAGCTCTACAGCCTCGATCCAGCCCAAGGTGCAACAGCTCAGAACAATGGCTGGCACCTCAGTGTCCCACAAGTGGAAAAACTCTAAAAAGCCATATCAGGTAACCCCAAATATGAGAATCAAATTGTACTACTCCCACCTATCTCCAGCATCACTTCATACAATAGTTATCCGTAGCATCTTCACTCAGAATTATCTACATTCATCAAAAAGGATGAAATCTTCAAAACTCCTTCATTCCTATTTTCTTTGCTTCCTTTTAGAACTCTTAGGGAAATCTAGCTACTTCTGTAGATGCTTGTATTTTCATGCAAATTACTGGCCCTCAAGATCTGGTAACTGCCCTATCCTTGTTGTATAAACCTGACTAAGACATTATTACTGGTTAGCTAATAAAAAAGATCTGTACCTGGGCAGGGTGGAAGGAGGTAGGCGAGGCTAAGGTTCCTGGGCGTTGGGAAGGGCTTTGGGAACAGAAAAGAGACAGGACAGGAAAAGAGGAGGAAAAAAGATGCCCTGATGGGTTAGCTTGGAGAAAAAATTATGTGGACCAGGAGAAGGGACTCAAAGAATGATATAAAAAGAAACATCAAGATGAAAAATATAAGCAAGTGTTTATAAGATTATGGATGGAAGGCAGCCAGCATAGTAATGGTTAAGGCAGATGGCATGGGATTCGGGCTGGGAGGTTATTGAGATAGAGTAAGTGGAAATTATCTGCCCAGCCCAAGGTTTTTATAAGGCAATTATAAAATCTAACAAGTGTATGTGTCTTATTGATTGTGATAGCAGGTAAGGTAATACCACCAATTATAGGACTAATAATAATAAACGTTATTTAGCCCCACACCCATTTATTTACAACAATGACCAGAGACAAAAGACCTGCACTTAGTTCCAAAGTTCTGTGCTTCATCTCCTGGGCCAGTAGAGGAAATTGTTAGTAGGTGGAAAGCACCTTTCTCCCCAGCTGATTCTGAAATGTTCTCTGAATTGCAGTGAGAATGCAGAGCATAGTAGTGCTTGCCTGTAACCCAGCTCTTGGGAGGTACAAATGGAAACTCAGATCAGGACTTCAAAGAGAGCCTTAGCTACGCAATGAGACCAGCCTCGACTACACAAGACCCTGCCTCAAAAACAGAACAATAGCCGGGCTGGGTGATGCATGCCTGTAATCCCAGCACTCGGGAGGCAGAGGCTAGCAGATCTCTGTGAGTCTGAGGCTAGTCTGCTCTACAAAGCGAGTGCAGGACAGCCAAGGCTACACAGAGAAACCCTGTCTCAAAAAACAAAACAAAACAAAACAAAACAAAACAAAACAAAACAAAACAAAACAAAAGTATAGCGATTCTTCTGAGTCTGCATGATTCAATAGACCTTTAGAAAAGAGAAATAAAAGGGCTGGAGAGATGGCTCAGTGGTAAAGAGCACTGTCTGCTCCTCTAAAAGACCCGGGTTCAATTCCCAGCACCCACATGGCAGCTCACAACTGTCTATAACACCAATTCCAAGGGATCTCACACCTTCACACTAATGCATATCTATAAAAAAAAGAAATGCAGGATTAAAAAAAAAAAAGAAAAAAAAAAGAAAAGAAAAGATAAATACAATATGGCATATGTTTGCTGAAGTAGAGTCTTGGAACAAAGCACACTTCAACTCCAACCATGTGTACAGATAATCTCTGCAAAGGTTCTGATCTCCCTGGTTAGCCCCACAGATAACCAGCAAGCAGAACACCTGCATATTAATCCAGAGTTAAGGGCAAAATCCTCAGGAAGCTTCCATGCAATACTCACGGTAAGGGATTCCTCTTCCACAGCATGACCCTACTTTCTTCTTCATGGCCTCTCTGCCGAGCATCACCCCCATTTTCCCCAGAGGCTGGTTGAACTTTGAAACAATCCATTTTCTCATCCCATGTCCCCAGGAGGGCAAAGTGAACTTTTCCTGATGGGTCTGTCACTTCCCCAGTCACCTACAAGGATGGAGACATAGCTTTGGAGTAGAGTGACCACTGTGGGGTGGCTTACCTACACTAATCTAGAAAAAGTCCTAGGGTAAGTACTGGCTAAATCTCGCTTATCATAAACATTATGGAGTTAGCCAAGTTTCTTGTTGCTGATTTTAAAAGACTACTTGAAATAACAGCCAGGGACTGGAGAGATGGCTCAGAGATTAAGAGCACTGGCTGCTCTTCCATAGGTCCTGAGTTCAATTCCCAGCAACCACATGGTGGCTCCCAACCATCTATATCAAGATCTGGTGCCCTCCCCTGGAATGCAAGCTGAACATTTTCTACATTAAAACAAAACAAAAAAAAAAAAAAAAAAAAAAAAAGGCCATGAATTGATGGCTTTATGATCAAAGCTTCTTATTGCACAGGAATTTCTGATGCAAGGATGTAAAAGCAGGAAAAGGACCTTGACAGGTAAAACTAATCTAGAAATTACACAGATCCACAAACACATTTGAATTTCCAATTAGCCTTTACTTTTTTTTTTTTTTTTTTTAATTTCTGTTTTTCAAGACAGGGTTTTCTCTACATAGCCTGGCTGTCCTGGAACTCACTCTGTAGATCAGGCTGGCTTCAAACTAAGAGATATGCCTTCTCTGACTCCTGAGTGCTGGGATCAAAGGGGAGTGCCATCATGCCTGGCTAGTCTTCATTCCTACATGAAAATCTGTGGCACAACCCCCTTGGTTGGTAACAGACATCTCTCCTTTGCATGTCACAGTGGTTCTACTATCTGCAACTTCTTCCTTTCCTCCATGTTCCCATGTTCACTCTCCCATTGTGCTTGTCTTAATTTTTCAAATAAATTTATGTGTGGAAGCCACATGTATACATCCTTTGGAGGACAGAAGCAGGTATTAAATCCCCTGGAGCTAGAGTTATAAGCATTTGTGAACTACCTGATATGGGTGCTGGGAATGCAACCCAGGTCCTCTGGAAGAACGAGTGCTCGTAACCACTGAGCCATCTCTCCAGTCCCTTTTACTTCCTCAGGAGAGGAAAGAGGTTCAGTTTTGCATTTGGTTCCTTTTCTGGTCTTTTTTACATCTACTTTTTGGATCTGCATATTTAGGATACTTGTCTTTCTACCTCTCTACATATATACATATACCAGCTCTTCTAAAGGATGCACACTAAATAAAAATATTTACATTTCAACCTCTTACCTTTCTTGCTACATCTCGAGAGAAGTAGCTGTAAGGAACAAATTTAAGATTACACTTGTCTCCTGTCTTGTGATTTATGATGTCAATCTCACCAGACTGTAAAGTGAAAAAAATCATGGATTAGTTTTATGAAGACTGACATGAATTTTTTTTTGTTTTGTTTTTGTTTTTTAAGACAAGGTTTCTCTGTCCTGGACTCACTTTACAGAGCAGGCTGGCCTCGAACTCACAGAGATCCACTTGCCTCTGCTCCCAGAGTGCCGGGATTACAGGCGTGCACCACTGCATCTGCTGACTGATGTGAATTTTACATGTGAGCGCTTCCCTGTTTAAGATCAGGTCCTAAGCAGACCCAGAACACTCTGGAAACCTTGTGTAATCACTGTGTTTCAGGTGGAGTTAAGGTTGAACCATGTTTTCTGTGTGTCCCAAGCTGGCAGCATGGCTTCACCTTCAGCACACACTGAAATGCACATGTATAACCTACTCTCCAAAACAAGTCCCTCACTAGGACCCTTCCAGAATTCCTTTTCTTAACACAAATTATAGTTCCAAAGTTCTACATGACAGATCTTTTTGCAGACCTCATTTGTTTCATCTTTCTCTACTTTTCAAAGACTACTTTTAATTCTACATCTAGTATGAAGATGCCCAGAAGACAGTATTCCTTCTTTTCTGACTGTAGTTACCAGTCTTACCATAAAACTAACACTTAATTAGAAAATCTCTTAGCACATCTCCTGTACTACGGTATTTTATTACATACTTTTCAACCTAAACATGTCATATTTCTTCAATGTCAAAATAACTCCTGGAGGGCCTTCTCTGAGTTTGTAACCCTGGTACCTAGGACACTGCTTGGCAAAAAACATTCCATGAATAGCAAAAGCATTAAGAGCTGGGGCCATGTAACTATGTCTTATATCCTTTATATTGCCCAACAGAGTCCTATCTCATTGGTGAAAGTTATAATTTGGTCATTCATAAACAATAATTTGTAAGATAGAACCTTATGGAGGTTGGACTACTACCTGAGAAAAACCTTAGGAGAAACTGGTGACCCAGTAAAAGCAGTCTGGGACGAGTCACTACTTCCCAATTACATCAATGTTTACATGAAGAGGTGTGCTGAACTTCAGAGGCACTTTGGGTGCCAGTGCTCACCTGATCTATCCACAACTTGCCCACGATAATGTTGTGTACTGTTGTGGTGACTTTTTTCCAAGTGTAATGGTGCCCAGTTGCATGAAAAATGCAGTGGATGGTACCTAGAAGCAAAGGTTACAGCCGGGTATCAGAAAAACAGCATCATGCACACCAGAAATAAGACCGATTTCCTTCCATTACTATTTCTTACTTTAAAAAGAAAGCAAGTCAAACAAATAATAAAAATGTAACTTTCTTAAATGTTGCAAGTGTTAGTTTACTTTTGTTTAATTGATTTTAAGTATAATAAAATATAATTAGATGATGTCAGGTAATGGCAATTGATACATAGGAGTTGTAGTTCAAAATTTACAGACACAAGGCAAATGTACCGCCATCATGAAGAAAACAACCCTACATTGTGGAAGGGACATGTACTGGCAGTCAAGACTACTAATCAACTGTGTGACCTTAAACACTTATCTACAGGTCTCACTAGTAAGAGCGGAAAAGCAGAGATAGGAGAGCTTCAGAACTAGCACCACTGGACTCAATCCTGGCTTCATTACTCACTAGATGTACAATGCTAAGTTATATATTTGTCTGGTTTTTCTGTGGTTATTGGAAGGGAATCTTTTTTTATTGTTTTGTTTTTATTTTTCGAGAGAGCATTTCTCTGTGTAGCCTTGGCTGTCCTGGACTCACTTTGTAGAGCAGGCTGGCCTCAAACTCACAGAGATCCGCCTGCCCATGCCTTCCTGAGTGCTGGGGTCATGAGTGTGTGCCACCATGCCTGGCTGGAAGAGAGTCTTTTGACTGCTGTAATTTCTCAAATTATCTTAGTTTGGTTTGATACTTTATGCTGCTGAGATGAGTCAGTGGATCACTGATTGTTAATGTTTCTCTCTTTTTTTTTTTTTTTTTTTTGGTTTTTCGAAACAGCATTTCCCTGTGTAGCCTTGGCTGTCCACCCTGCTTTGTAGAGCAGGGTGGCCTGGAGCTCACAGTGCTCCATCTGACTCTGCCTCCCTAGAGCTGGGATTACAGGCGTGCACCACCATGCCCAGCTAATGTTAATGCATTAGCTCAGAATGAGAGCAAGCCAGGCTAGAAAAATCTACCCTGTGGTTGGAGAGTTGGGGCTTTGAGTCGTCTATCATCAAACCTAGTAACCATCAAGAAATCTAATGGCATTCAATTAATCAAGCTCACATAATGAAACCCCTACAAAATCTTTGGAGGCCAAAATTTGAGAGTAACCTGTTCTGATTCTCTGGGGACAGGTCATGAAAGTGCTATATGCAAAGCTTTCCTTGCTTCAGCTTCAAAGTCTCTTCATCCAGTTAACCCTGATTTCTACACTAAAGATGACACTGTTGTATGCACACAACTTTCCTGAGTTCCAGTCATTCCAGCAAGTTTTCAGAACTAATGGGCCTGAAGAGATGGCTCAGTGCTTAAGAGCACTTTTTATTTTTGCAGAGGACGTAGTTTGAATTCCAGAAGCTACACAGTGGCTCACAACTACCTGTAACTCAAGGAGTGTACAACCATCTATAACTCTAACTACAATCTGACATTCTCTTCTGATCTTTGAGGGCACCAAGTACACCCATGGCACACATACATACATGCAGGCAAAACACACACATACAAAATAAGATAAACAAATATAGAAAAAGAATTTTTTTTTTTT
>NW_026592510.1:23768835-23771538 GCF_907164565.1 Psammomys obesus
TTTTTTTTTTTTTTTTTTTTTTTCTTTTGAGACAGGGTTTCTTTGTGTAGCCTTGGCTGTCCTGGACTCTTTATAGAGCAGGCTGGCCTCAAACTCAAAGATCTACCTGCCTCTGCTTCCCACCGTGCTGGGACTACAGGCATATACCTCCACACCCAGCGACATTATTTATTTATTTATTTTAAATTCTTTTTTATGTGTGTGTGGGGGGGGGTGTTGTTTTTTACTGTTGTTGTATTTGTTTTTTTGAGACAGGGTTTCTCTGTGTAACAGCCCTGGCTGTCCTAAAACTCACCCTGTACACCAGGCTGGCCTCAAATTCACAGAGATCCACTTGTCTCTGCCTCCCAAGTGCTGGGATTAAAGGCATGCCCCACCACCACCTGGCTATACTCTACCTTTTAATAAATGTTCCAAGAACCTCAGTTTCGTTGAAACTGCCAAGCTTTGTATAAATGTCATTTTACTCAGAGGTCAAACAGAAAAAAGTAAATCTGAGTATTTTAAGCAAAAGAAAGCAAAGATGTCACTCACTGCCAATGGAGAGTTAGCTAGCCACAAGAGAACCCAGAGATTAGCAACATCAGGCAGCCATGAGTGGAGGACAAAGAGAAGCAGGGACATCACTGCACCTCAGAGGCTGAGGGGATCTGGCAGAAACTTAATACCTTGAGAAGCTCAAGGAGGCCGGTGCAAATCAGAGTCACACAGATCCTGAGAACACTGCCTAAAGGGAGCCATGATCTCCTACTGGTGTCTTATACTTGCAGTGACCAGCTAAATGACAGCAGGAATAGAAGTCTAAACCCACAGCCTACACCAGCTTCCCTGTGATGGAATGCTACCTAAGATGACTTGATTTGGATGGAGGCAGACAGAGGACTACACATTCCCAATGACGATGTCAGTAAGGAATGTGCAGTGAAATAAGACACAAGAAGCTGTTTCTAAGTAGGACGTATATTCTGAGACAGTGATGGCCTGCCTTTCCAGCCCCTCTGCCTACTGCTTTCTATAAGGCACCCAATGCTTGAGCAAGTGGGTTCTCTATTTAGCTTTCCCAAACACCAGTTATTTGGGGGTTTCTCCCACATATGCTCACTCAGTTCCCTTTCTTGTCTGTATGTCAACATTCACTTTATTTTAATTAATTAGTTACTGCTACTACTACAATTACCATCCCATCATCATCATCATCATCATCATCATCATCATCATTTTGCAGTACTGGAGATGGAATGCGGGGTCTTAAAAATGCTCCGCAAATCTGAGAGACATTTCACTCTTGGAAATCATTCCTTTTAAAAACCTAATCTTATACATGTGTATAAAAGCAACCTATTTGTTTTCCAAGGCTCAATTAATTAATTAATCAATCACTCCAACATTTGCTGAATGACTGTCTGTGCCAGGCAGTATGGTGAACATCAAAGACATACATAGCAACAGTACAGTTCCTACCTATGAGAAACAGTCTATGAAATGGTGTCTTTGTGCCATGAGGCTGAGAAGGGCATTTATTTCTCCTTCCAAGTACCTGGCTTTGGAGAGAACATGCAGCTCCCATACCCCAATGTTGTATTTGTTTGTTTCTAGCCTTTTCTCTAGGTACTCATGGTCACATAAGTAAGCTGTGGGCACAGAGATTCAAGAGATTAATGGATTATGCAATTTCTAGGAAGCTCCATTAAAAGGCACAGCCTGTTCGTATTTGTCTATCTTCCAGCTGACTGCAAAGTGTCCCTCTGATGGCTTAAGAAGCCATTCCAGACCTATGAATTAAGGCACCTAATCATAAGTAGAGAGCCACAAAACAGAAACTTAGTCCTGACATTTTAGGTATCAACCCTGGACAACCTACTTCTGGATTTCAAAATAAGAATATATTAAACCAACATTTGTTTAAGGTGCGGGCCCACTGTTTTGTTTGTTTGTGCTTTTGTTTTTCTATAAAGAAGCTACACAGTAAATATTTAAGCCTTCAGGACTAGGTAGTCTCTATCACATAATTTAATACTGCTGCTACAAGACAGCAGGCATGAACAGAAATAAATAAAAGAGAATCTCTGTCCCCACCAAGTTTTATTTGTGGACATTAGCCTTATGAATTATTACATTCCTTTAGATTTTTTTTTCTCCAACCACTTAATAAAAAAATAAAAAAATACATTCTTGGCTTATGGATGCTTAGATGGCAGCCAGATTTGACTTAAGGGCCTTAGTTTGCTGACCCTTGGTTCAAATTAATATAGTTTGGAATTTCTTTCTATAAACTGAACATCTACCTAAGATGCATACTGGCACCACCCTGGGCAAACTAGAAACACTCAGTAAACACTTTTAGAATGACTACACAAGCAGAACACTGCCAGACACAAACAGTGGAGCTTCCTGGAGCACAGGGACCCACATCTCACCCTGATCTCTGAACCCCCAATCTTCTTGCTTCTATGTCCCAAGTGTTGGGATCGTACGTGTGCACTGCCATGTCCAGCTCCAATATGCATCTTTACCACGGTCCTTATCTTCTAGGTTGAATGAATTGCTTTTGTGTCTGTTTCATTGGTATAGGACTTCTCACAGCACTAAAAGAGGAAATATATCATCCGCTGGTTTTCTTTACTATCTTATTAATCTACGTGTATTTTGTTTTGAGGTGTGTGTGTGTGTGTGTGTGTGTGTGTGTGTGTGTGTGTGTGTGTG
>NW_026592510.1:23771548-23786338 GCF_907164565.1 Psammomys obesus
TGTGTGTGTGTGTGTGTGTGTGTGTGTGTGTGTGTGTGTGTGTGTGTTGAGACAAGGTCTCACTCTCTGACACAGGTTGGCATAGAACTATGTAGACTAGGCAAGTCTCAAACTCTGTCATTCCTCCCAGTGCTGGTGTTAACAGGCATGATTACCATACCCAGCTACCATATTCTTTTTTAATTTGAGAGAGGATAGCTGTGTATCTGTGTGGTGAGTGCATGTGTGTGTATACCAAAGCAGACATTGATGCCACCATGGATGCCTGTTTTTTTTATGTGGGTTCTTGTGCTTACACAGCAGTACCGTTACTGACTGAGCCATCTCCTCAGTCCCACTATACGCTTCATAAGAAAAGAATTCATACTGTGTTATCTGTGCATCATGCCTGCCTGCCTGCCTGCCTGCCACAGGAATTGGTCATAAATGTTACCAAACATAAGCAGATGACTCTAGATGATCTGGGAACATACCAGATTCATAGCCAGAAGTAACCAAGTTGACTTACAGGGATGGTTTATGACTAATAAGTCCATGCTTGAAGATGCTACAGTGTGACAAGAGTGCCACAGAGGTAGAGAGGACCCCAGTCTGGGTATTTGAGGACCTCACCGGCATTGGGATCTTAGAGAGCTCTTTTCCAATGCAGTTCTTCATGATGCTCCACAAGTTGAGGCTGTAGTTTGGCTTATATGGTATTCTGGTTCTCTTTTCCTTCTTGGTCTCCTCCAGCTGATGCTTGTACTAGAAGCAAAAACAAAGCCATTCAATCAGCCACAAAGAACAAAAAACCTGCTATCTATAACCTTCCCTTCCCCCATGCTTAATAAAACACCAGGAGTTTCTATATCCCTTAGCACTTCACAGACAAGTCCTTGGGAATCCAAACTAAAGTCCCTCGACTTTGACAACTTCTGAACAACAGTTACCTGCTCATCAAGGCTGATGTCACTGCTGGCTCCACTGATATTGCTACCAGTACGTCTTCATGGATGAAAAACAGAGGAGAATTAGAACAAAGACCAGAACTGAAGTTTGGTCCTCACCCATTCTTTATGAAGCACAATAATAAATATACTGTACACACTTAGGATGGATATGAGTTTGGGATCTCTGGAAAATTCAATGTGTAAGTGCTAATAGTTTTCCATTTAGTTAACATAAAGAGCCCACATCTTAGCAACCATCACCAGCTCAGATTCTTATGGGAAAGCTTCTCATCAAATAAACAGATATGTTCATTTTCTTCAGCAGTCAAGGACAACTTACTTATGGCCCAAGTTTTCAGGCATGGTGATAATCTCTGGTGCATCAAAAAATTCATTCTCATCATCTTCATCGCTCATGTCTCCTTTGCCAGAACAGCACTGATCTACAGAGAGAAAAGCCTCATTTGTTTTGTGTGGTAATATTTACCAATGCCTGGCACAGTGGGTTCTTTTAAATATTGACCACAAACACAGCAACAATGGTAGAAAGCAGTGGAAAAGCCAAAAGAAATCAACAGCTCCAAATGCATCTCACATGAGCCACCAATTAAGAATTTCTTCTGTCAGTTGCAGAAATGGCATGGATCGTATCGGAAGAGCTACAGAAGAGCGAGGTGTCCCACCTTTAGCAGCACCAGCACTGCCCGGAGTGTTTGCTGGCAGCACTGTGGCTCCCCGGAAGGCTCTCTCCAGGTGATTGTGCTGCTTCGCCAGCTGCTCAAGAGTCTCTTCCAGCCGGATCCGCTGGTCTCTTTCATACTGTAGTGACTTCTGCCACTTTTTACTATGAGTCTGGGCTAACATGAGGAAATCTCTGCAGGCCTGTACAGAGAGAGTGTCGGTTATGTCACTTCAACTAGTCAGACTGCCCATGAAGTCACCTTATTCTGGGAATGTGAGGAGGCATATGACAATTAAATACTTCCTGCTATGCCACAGTATCAGGGACAGCCAACTCTGTGCTGCAATCAAGGTCAGACTTGGGAAAGAGTGAACACGTTGTCATAGTTCTCCTATTTTCCTGGTCACGAGGACCAAGCAAATACCAAGCGAGCAGCAAACCCAGACAAGGCATTTGTGGCAGCAGCACAAAGGGTGGGCATGTGAACTGTACTCAGAGATTTACTGGCCGAAAGAGAAAGGGCATGCATGACAACCACTCTCAAAAAACCATCTAAACTCACATAACCCAAAGCTGAGGACTGAAAACAGAATCTGCACTCACTCAGATTAGAAATGGGGTAACGGCTTTGCTTTTATTTTAGTCATTTAGGAAAAGCTGATCTTAAAAATTAGAATACTACTTGATAAATCAAAGATGGAATATAAAGAAAAACAACCCCCCCCCCCCACACAAATCTGATTATCTCAGTCCCTTTACTGACTTCCTCATGGTTAGGATCAAATCCTAATTACTAGTTACAACACAAAGGGCCCTCCCAAGTATGGCCACCAAACCCCCAATCCTTTCCCGGCAGGTGTTATCTCTGTACCCTACGCCACGGCCACGCTGTTTTCCCAGGCACACAGCTTTCTCCCAGCCCTATGCTACTCACTCTGCCTGCACTGCTCTTCCCTACCCCCCTTCTCTAAGAAAGAAGAGGACCTAGGACTCGTGCTTCTGCAACACCCATTCTCCTAGGCAGCTACTTCTTCCATCTCCTTACCAGCTGCAGCATACTTCTACCTAACACACGATAGCAGTACCATGACTGAGTTTGTGTTGCTTCTTCTATCCCCTTACCAGTTTCAGCATACTTCTACCTAACACATGCACAGCAGTATCATGACTGAGTTTCTATCTCTCCAGAGGGATCACGAGCAACTTTAAAACACATTTTACAGCTTATTCATATATAGGTCTCCCGCTCCTAACACATAGCAGGAGCCTCATAAAGTTTGCTTAATAAATAAACGAAGGAAGGAACCAATATAAGCTTAAAAGTGTATTCCCCGTTACAGAGAAACTAAAAGGTTCTATTAGAATGTCTGCTCCCATTGTTTCAACAATTGCCTACAGGTCCACCAATGGCTACTAAATCAGTGATTCCAAATTGGACTCTCTGAGTTTCAGACCAGAATATCCAAGTGCCTATTCAATGGCTCTAAGTAACATCAAAATCAGTGGGTCTCACGCTTGAGTCACCTCATTCTCTCGCTGCCTCTTGTTTCTTCTTTTGAATGTCTCCATCCCAAAGCAGTTCCAGAGCCTTTCAAGCTGCCCAAGCCTATGGGGCGTCTTTCTTTCAGTTTTGCTTCCTTCTTCACATCCAAATATCAAGTCCTAGTGACTCTCCTTTAATATTCTGGAGTCTGTAATCTCTTTCCATTCCTCCAAGGTGGAAGCAGCGGAGCACACATCTGGAATTGGGCTAGATGGCCTCAAATCACAGCTCTTTCCTGCTATCTAGTTAGTTACTGAACTCTGTGCTTCATTCATTGTCAGTAAATGGACAAAGGCTAACAACAGAGACTACGTCAGAGCTGTCACTCTTCCACAGAGCACTTCGAACGCACCACATTCAGTAAGGCAGGAATCATACAGCTTGCTTTCCTGAGACTGGCCTCAGCCTCTCCTATCACCAAGCCGACTCATCTGCATCTGCACTCCATTCAAGCCTCACTTCTGGTTACTTCCTTGCTTTAGCAGTCACCAGCAGTTTCCAGACTCTGAGGAGAAAGAGTCCACACATGCCACATGACTATCCCACCAATTCCTCTCTTCCACTCTCTTTTAATAATACTGATGATAACTAAAAGTAGCAAGAACCACTGGGCACAGTGGTGAATATCTTTGATCTCAGCACTAGGGAGGCAGAGGCAAGTAGAAGTCTGTGATTTTGAGGCCAGCCTGGTCTACACTGCAATTTCCAGGACAGCTGGAGCTACACAGAAAAACCCTGTCTCAAAAATTAAAATAAAATAAAAATTTATTAGGAGTCAGTTGTACAGCCAGGCACTTCGCTGAGCATTTCAAATATATTACTTGAAGTCTTTTAATACCAGCATGAAAGATCTACCTAGTATCAAAGCATTTACAGATAAGAAATCTGTCACAGAATGGGTAGGGTTTCACTGGGTTATGCAAACGGTGCAGGACACAGTTGGCGTCTAAGTAAGTCCCAAGTCTATATTGTCTTCTTTCTAGGAAGACTTCATTCTTCCTCAGCATTTAGTTGAAGCGTTAGCGTCTTTAACCTTCCTAGTGCACACTGAACACCCCCACTATGCTGCCCATGTCTATTCTGTCATGCATGTAGCTGCTCAGACTGGCTTTGAACTCTTGTTCCTCTTGCCTATGCCTACAGGGTACTGAGATTAACTGACATGTGTCACCATACCTGGCTTATTTACACTGCATTAAAAGTCTTGCTAGTGTAACAACGGAAGGATAAAAAGTGCACTTCAGGCAACAACAAGATGATGACAGTGGACAGGAAAGCAAAGTGGAAGAGAACAGGTTACTTCTATCAAGTTAGATGTCTCAGTGTGTGTTGTACTGGAGATTGAACCCAGGGCCTGGTGCACTCTAGGCCTATCACTCTACCAGAGAGCTACAGTCCCCTCCTGAAAGCTTGTCTTTGACTTCTAAGAGAGCACTTCTGACATAACCTAGAACTGGGGAATGAATAATTTCCCAAAGAAAAAAGATGAGCAATTTCCAAGAGAAAAAGCTAAGGAAGGCTTTAGTTTTATAAAGCATGAGTGTTTTATTTAGTTAAAAAAAAAAAATCATATTAGGACTGGAGAGATGGCTCAGAGGTTAAGAGCTCTGGCTGTTCTTCCAAAGGTCCTGAGTTCAATTCCCAGCAACCACATGGTGCCTCATAACTATCTATAATGAGATCTGGTGCCCTCTTCTGGCATGTCGGCATACATACAGGCAGAACACTATACATAATCAATAAATAAATCTTAAAAAATGTTTTTTTTAAAAAAAAATCATATTAGAACAAGAAAAAAAAAAAGACTGTCAGCTGGGCAAGATAGTGCATACCTGTAATCTCAGTACTCAGGGAGGCAGAGGCAGGCAGATCTCTGTGAGTTTAAGGCCAGCTGGATCTACAAAGAGAGTCCAGGACAGCCAAGGCTATACAGAGAAACCCTGCCTTGAAAAAACAAAAAGAAGACTGTCAGAGAGTTGAGTGTTCACCCGACGCTGATAACAATAAGCGGAACTGGGTTCCTTTCCCAGAATCTACAAGGTAGTTCATGGCCATCAGTAACTCCAGTCCCAGCAATCTGATGCCTGTTTATGGCCTCCACAGGCACACAAGAGGTACACAAAATACATGTAGTCAAAATACCCATATATATAAAACACAAATGTAAAGTCTACATATTTAACATGGGTGATTCATTGGTTTGTAGAATTACCAGGTTTCCTGGTCACTGAATCCCCGAATCAGCACTGACCTGCTGGTGTCAGTGAGTAACAACAGGAGGGGCTCACCTTCCTGAAATCCCTAAGACGAAAAACTAATTTGTCTTCTTTCCGGCTGAGGTAAATCAGAGCCTTGAAGGTGTTCAACACTTAAAATAAAGGTTAAAATATTAAAACAAAAGTTAACACAACTGCCACCAAATAACAAAGAAACAAAATGAGAAAATTTTCATCACAGGAGAAGGTCTTTGATATTCAAGCATCACAGGACTAAAGTAGGTCTTCTCATGATCACTCCCTAAACAAGGAAAATCTGGATCTCGGGAGGTAACTTTACCCATTTAATTAGAAGGGGGTAGAAGCTCTGCAAAACCGTTTCTCACAGAATACTCATCTCACTTACAGAATATCCTTCAGTGTTTTTACGTGCAAAGGAGCAAAAACAACCTGTCGGGCGAGAACCCGCTAGAAGGAAAACAGCATTGTAAAACCCGGTGTTCCTTTCATAGGCAGCAATATATTATAGGGCTGGCGATGCTTTGTATTTACCCACTCTCCTAGTGCCCACATGGAGTATTATAGAATCAAAGGCTAAGTAACACTGAACTAACTAGTATTGCAAGTTCTTGGCAGTGCTTGAGCCAGGCCCTGCATGCAGGATGCCTTAGCCATGTAGGGTCTACCTCCAAGGAGGAAGGAAGAGAAAGAATACAACAGTGCAAAGGATTCAAGAGGATCTTTCAGCTCTGACAGATTAGGTTAGAAAAAAAAAGAGCAAAGAAGCAAAACCACAAACGAAGGAAGTCCAGGCACCCAAATAATAGCACCTCAGATGCCCTACAACTCAGACAAAGAAGGCTGCACCATTGGACTTCTTACTACCTCCTGGCTGATGCAATGTCCTCTGATCTCTTAAGCAGAGCACCTTCCACCTGGGCAGCCAGTCCTGTTTCATGCAATAGAAAGTGTAACGTAAAGCACCTGCTCATGGAAGGCAGACCAGGTATACTGAGTGCTTTCCCAGTTAGTCCAAGGGCTTGGGAAAGCCCTGCGTTTCAGAGAGGAGGTGTCGAAGTGCCAGACGGGCACCATCTTTACTCACATTGATCATGGCATTGGATGTTATCCTAAAGAGCGTGGCTCGCTCATTGACCTGTTTGATTTTCTCGTTGCTCTCAGCAGGCAGCTTCAGGGACTCCAGCTCACTGAGGGAACGCTGTAGGGCGGTGCCATGCTTAGCTATCAAGTCATTGCACGTGCTCAGGTCCTCCACTTTGCTGGAGAGTGTTCGGAGGGTATTCTGGAGCTCAGTCTTGTCAGTTTGTGAGACAGACTCCTCATCTCCTGATTCATCTGTAGAGATGCCAAAGTTAAATTCTGCCTCCAGGATCAGGACTGAAAGTTGGAGACCTATCCACTCTGCTCCAACAGAACCATGCTTTGACATGTGCATTCAAGCAACTAAGCAACTGAGAGCTGGCCATTCCAGTGGATTCCTCTACTGCAGCAGTTTGTCACATATTGGATATTTATATTATGATTCATAACAGGAGCAAAATTATAGGTAGCAACGAAAGGAATTTTATGGTTGGGGGTCACCACAACATGAAGAACTGTATTAAAGGGTCACAGCATTAGGAAGGTTGAGAATCACTGCTCTAGAGGGTGACCCACAGCATATAGTATACAGATTTGAGGTACATCTTAAAGATACATAGTCTCAGGTCCCACTCCTAGACATTGAGATTCAGATGCTGAGGCAAGGCTGGGAACCTGCATTTCTCTTTTTAAATGACATGTATTTATAATTAGGTATGTGGGGCAGGGTTAGGGTACGTGAGCTAGGGTGCGCATGTGCATGCCAGAGAACAACCTTTGTGATCAGGTCTCTCCTTCCACTATGTGGATGTCAGAAATGGAAGTCAGGCTTTCACGCTTGGAAGCAAATGCCTTCACCAGCTAAGCCATCTTCTCATTGGACCAAAATCTGTGTTTCTAATTGTGGCCAAAGTAGTCCTAACGCACGCTGAAGTTTAAGATCCACTGATGGAGAGGATATTATGGCAAACTGGATGGTTCTTAGAAACAGAAACATATAACTAAAACTTCCAAGTCTTTTTTGAGGCAGCTTCTCATGTAGCTCAGATGAGGTTTGACTTCACTGCATAGCCCAAGATGACCTTGAAGTCTTTCTTACTTCCACTTCCTGACAGGTATGAATACCACCCCTAGTTTATGCAGTTCTGGGGAATCAAAGGCTTCCTGCATAATAGGCAAGCACTCTTAGCAACTGAACTGCAACAGGCCTTTAAACATTAGCTTGAAGATTCCAATAAAATCCAAACTAATTATTATTGCAAATCCACCATTATCTTCAGGGTGGCTTGCAAGCCCTCTGCAAAATGGGTTGAGAATGGTAGAGATGGGTAACTTTACCAATTTAACTGGATGAGGTGAGAAGATCTGCAAAACTGTTTCTCACAGAATGCTCATCTCACTTTCGGAATGTCCTTCAGCATTTTTATATGCAAGAGAGCTACAACAACCTTTACCCACCAAATCCACCATTATCTTCAGGGTGGCATGCAGGCCCTCTGCAAAATGGGTTGTAAACTGCAGAGTAGCTTTTCTTCTCTCAAAGCCCTATTAATTTTTCTTCTGCAAGGGAGAGCTAAACTTATGATAAACTTATTTGACCCTAAAACCACTCCAAAAGGAAAACAAGATAGCTCTCAAATCATAAATTAAGTAGGAGTCTGTGCTGTACCTCTCACCATCAGCTTTGTCATTGCAAGCTGTTTTCCCAGCAGTGTCTCTCCTTTGTGCATCCAACATCAGCCCTCAAATTAAACAAGAGGAACAAGAAAAGACCTGTCCTCTCTGCTGGACAGAGGAAGGGGCCAAGGTCAAAACATAACCTAGCACAACAAAACTGATAAAGCAATGAAGTTTCCTATCACGGTTTAATAGCTAGTAAGCACAACATGGAAAATGATGGAAGATAAGCTAAACAACTGGTAAACAACAGTAGAGCTGACCATCTCAGTTCTCTGACAGTGAGCAAGCTCAGTATGATTATCACAATATCCTGAGGGCAAATCCTATCATTTTCTTTAGGAGGGGAAAGCTAATTAGAGGGGTTGCTCATCAGTGGAGAGCACTGACTGTTCTTCCAGAGGACCCAGGTTCAATTTCCAGAACCCACATGGCGGCTCACAACTGTCTGTAACTCCAAGATCTGACACCCAGATACATATGCAGGCAAAAGACCAACTGACATAAAATAAAACAAAATTTTTTTAAAAAAAGCTAATTAGAAAAAAAATTTATTTTTACTGTTTTAAACTGTGTTTGTATGTATGCCCTTATCAGCCAGAGGCAGCTGATCCTCATGGAGCTGGACTCACAGAGCTTCCTGACATGAGTCCTGAGAACTGAAATCCCACACTCCCCAAGAACAAGATGCACTCCTAACCACTGAGCCATCTCTCCAGCCCTGATAAGACTGTTTTTGGGTCATCTCTCAAGACTGTTACAACTTTAACAAATAAGAAGCTATCAGAAGCTGGGCTTAAAATTCTAGCACTTGAGAGGTGGAGGCAAAAGGATCAGGAGTTCAAGGTCATCGTAAACTATAGACAGAGTGAGTTTGAGGCCAGCCTCGGCCATAAGATTGTCAGGGGGGGAAAAAAATCAAGAGAAGAAAAATATGCATAGGTTCAAATTATGAATTATAAGATTCCTAATATTGAGCTAGTACTAAAGTAATTATGTCTCAAATATTTAAGAATGTCAACTGACTTTAAAACCAAAAGCATACCGGGACTGGAGAGATTGCACAGTGGTTAAGAACACTGGTTGCTCTTCCAGAGGACCCAGGTTCAATTCCCAGCACCCACATGACTACTCACTGTACATGAGTACTCACTGGAACTGTCTGTTCCATGTATTCTGACACCCTCACACAGATACACATGCAGGCAAAACACCAATGCATGGAAAATAAAAATAGGTAATAAAAATTTAAACAAACAACATTTTGTTTGTTTAAAAACAAAAAAAACAAAAGCACAGGCCAGGTACCAGGCATAGTGGAGAATGTCTTTAGTCCTAGCACTCAAGAGGCAGAGGCAGGAGGATGAGGTTTAAGGTCATCCAAGGCTACTAGTAAGACCCTGAATCAAAAGAAATTTAAAAAAAAAAATTTTAGGCATAGAGGTATGTCCTGTCTTTAGGACCAAGGTTTTTCAACCTCGGCTAGCTGATTCTTTGTTGAAGGGTAGGGGTGCTACTCTGAGCAGTATCTTTGGCTTCTAGTCTCTATGTGCTAGTAACACCCCAGATTTCATTATTTTAACTAAAAATATCTCCAGACATTCCCAAATGTCGTGTGTGTGTGTGTGTGTGTGTGTATGGAGGACTGAATTCAGTTTAGAACCACTACTCATGAGAAATAACATACAATGAGAAGCTTGGGATATCTAAGTCAAGGTACATAAAAGATACACTGCAGTCAGAGTCGTAAAAAGCTCTGTTTCCCAGGCCAGTGTTCCTTTGCTCCATACCTGACTCAGCCAACATCTTCACAGCCTTGGCCTTGGCCAGTTCCAAGGCTGTCACCCAGCGCTGCCGCTCTACTTCTGAGCTGGCCTTCAAGTGGTAAGTCTGAGCACCGCCATTGGAAATGATGAAGTTGCAAGAGTCCTCCACAGTGATGTTGGCTGTGGCAAGGTTGATGGTACCACGGCAGGTATGTCTCATTTCTGCCTTGGACCTGCCATACAAGAAGAAAAGGCTAAAGGGAAGGGTAGGAGACATCTGCCTGCTCTGCTTTTACTTTCTTTTCATAACTCTGAGTGCTCTGAAAATTAAGTAGTCTTAGGAACCAACAAACTTGTTATATTTCCTTCAAATAATTTCCTTGGAAATTTAAGCAGTGGGACATTGCTTTCAGAGCCTGTAAGCATTGTATGAGTTAGATTTTATTGCCCCACTGTTCCTCTTAAAAGTAGCTTTTAAAAATAAAGTCTTTACTGAGTTAGAATTGCATGAAATATTAATTCAGCAGTTAATTAAGTACAACTGAATGAGTTTTGACAAGTGGATAAAATTGTGCAACCACTACCACAATCCAAGTGCAGAACAGCCCCTCCCCTCACAAAGCTCGTCATGTCCACATGCAATCAGAAACTACTCTTTACTTAGCAAGTTATAAAACACTTTATAACCTTGTGCAACAAAAAAAAAATTTGACACTTTCATTCTCTAAGAATAGCTCCATTTTTATACACTGAGCCACCCACTCACTGTAAATCAGCCCAAATGAGAACTGTCATGCCACACTTAGGATTATATTGCAGAAGTTTATAAAAGGCAAACCTTAAGTGATTCAACTATTAAATATTGGTTATGGTTCAAATGATAGCAAATAAGAATACCTACCTGTCTGAGATAATAAAGACTAACCAAGAAAGAATCACTAGGCATTTTAATCTTTCTGGAAAATTTAGTTTCCTAAGTTCCAGACTTTTATTGGTGGGGACTCCTAAGCCATCCTATTAATAGCCAGGAAAGACTCAGCAGGTCTGCACTCAAGAGGACTGGGCGTAAAAATTTCCCCAATCTCTCCTGACAGTTCTATTAATAGACTGACTTCTAAACTTTACAACACTACTTGGTGACAAGGTATGAAGCACTTGACATAAAATATCAAGATTCACATTAAACATCTAACTCCCAGCACTACTGAGCATACAGAGAAAAGCTCATTTCTTCACTACCGCTGGCTATGCCCAGAGACGACCTAGTTGAAACAGCAGTTTTCCCTGTCCAACTCTGAACACAAAGAGGTCAAAGTCCTTTGCCACAGTACAAAGCAGTAGGGCCAAGCAGCCAAACACACCTGGCACATCCAGAATTCCTACATGCCAGAAATGGCACACACCCTTCCCCAGACACTAAGGTTTAGTATGTTTAAGAAAGTCTGTTTACTGCCCTTAAGAGGACAAATTCGTTGTTGCTCACTTCGTCATGTGTAACTTTTTTTCTTTTTCAAAGGTACTAACGAGCAATAAGGGATCCAGGGTGGGGTGAGGGTCTCAAAGGACGGGCCATTTTCCATGCCCTGCACCTGCCGTACTGTAACGTGAACCCCTGCTTTTTCTATTCTTACCTCCCACCCCCAAGCTTCAGTTACATTACGAATAATGCAGACTGAATTAGAGAGCCACAGCTGAAGGCCAGCTTATCCTTACTACTTGGGCCTTTGATCACAGGCCTCCTTATTGGCACTTTCCACTAACTACCTCCTAGGATCTGTTCTGCCTCCACCATCTTCACCATCTCCAAAGAAGTTTCTCAAATAATATACAGTCTATAGCTGTTTAACAGACACTAAGGGACACTGGGAGGAGGCAGGCTTGACCACAGAGCTCTCAGGCTCAGGCAAACACATCTATGGCTATAAACATTTAGAACAGAGGCAGCAAAGATTCGGAGTCGAAGTTCTTCAGTCATTACACCATTACATGGTTATTTTCTGGCTAGAAAGTTCTTGCCTGAAAAGGCCAGAAGAAATAGTAGTTTAATCTCTAGAAGCTAGAAGGAAAACTCAATATAGCCTGCCGTGAGTGTTTCTGAGAGAGCTGGGATTCTGTATAAGAAAGTAAATTATAGGACATCTATGTAAAGAAGGACAAGAAAGGTAAAAGGAAGGCTTGCTCATGTCTGTTCTCTGTCACCAGAGGATGGAATCTATGAAGGAAAAAGGTATTTTGAAAATGGCATACCTAAGAGACTTTAGGTTTTGGCCATGTGACAACAGAGGAGGAATGCTAACATAGCTGAGTAATTCTAGAAAGGAGATGGGGATCACAGGCACCCTACTAGGAAGAATAAACTGCCACTGCAGTTGGAAGGAGGTACTTCACTCAAAGGGGTGTGGTCTAGATTGATAAACTGGACCCTGTTGATTGGTTGGTTTGTGACTGGGACCATCCTATTTGGCAAGAACAGACTTAATGGCATATTTTGGTATTTTTTGGAAGGAGTTTTATGTGGAGTCAGCTATTGTGAGAAAGAAAGTAAAAGTAGCAACAAATATGAAGAGATGCAACAGGTAAGTTATTAATGTCCAAGGGCAACACCAATCAAGATTTATTCTAAACAATCAAGTAGCCTACAAAGTAGACAATGTAAGAACTTGGCTGTATTAAAAAGATCAGAGAAATTTTAATTTCTTTTTTTAGATCTTTTGCCTTCATTTATGTATGTGCAGTAAGTGTTCTTCTCCAGTCCAAGACCACACAATATGAAAGCCCTTGGTTAATGCACGTCTTCTTTTTTTTTTTTTTTTTTGAGACAGGGTTTCACTACATAGCTCTGGCTATCCTGTAACTTGCTGTGTAGACTCCTTACCTTTGCTTGCCTTTTGCTGGGATTACAGGGTTGTTATCACCACACTTAGCCCTTAATGTACAAGTTTTGAAAATGCAGAATCAGTGTTATCAGAGATTTATGAACCAAGTAAGGATATAAATCAACTGAGCATTAGAATAATAGTCAATTAAAACAAGACATGAGCAAGAATAGATGGGGGAGGGGAGGACAACCTCTGGGTCAAACTAAAACTTATATTATAATCCTAAGCTGAGTTCTAGATGAGCAGGAGAAAGGGTTACATGAAAATTAATTCAGAATACAATAATGCAAATGCTACACCGATTCACAACTAAATGTTGCTTAAGCATCAAGGAAAAGCTACCTAAGGCATCTTCTATGGTTGAGGAGAGATAAGAATGTTCCCACCAACAACCTCCAACTCGTCTTCAAGCTTTCCTTAAAATTCTCTAACAGACAAGCCAATGCTGTTCATGAGAGGTTATCTGTTCACCTGACCCTTTTGTTAGCAGAGTGACTACTGGTAAAATTGAAAAAACAAAAAAACAAAAAACAAAACAAAAAAACACAGGCTGAGCCACTCTTCTATACCAGTGTCTTGAGTTCCCAAACTGGATGGCCTTTGGGAAGAGGTTTCAATCAGAAATGGCATTACTCTAAAAAAAATTCCTCTTAAAATATACTTCAGTTCTTTTTCCATGAAACACACTGTAAACCATACTCTATAAACTGTGTTTGAGGCCATTATCTCTGAATTTAATTGGTTCCTGTGACACTAACCTAGGTTTTAGGTTTTGTTGGTATGAAAGGTAGATTCAAATCCTGATTTCTCCAAGACCCGGGGAGAGCCGCCCATGCTAAGTCTGCTTCCTCGTCAGGAACATGTCCTAACTCCCAGGAAGATGAGAGATCCAGGAGAACTGAATGAGAAGCTGCACGTAAGCCACAATGCACAGCCATTGGGAATGCTTATGACCCATCCTCAAATCACCTCTCAACACCTCTGTCTAGTAATATAAACCCCAAAGTGTGACATGCTGTGACCGTGTTATGAGTCATAAGTATACACTAACCATACCAAAATAAGCACTGTAAAACGTTAATAACCATTTCAAAGACATGCATTCTTCCTTTAATAAAACTTAATCTTAAGTAAAACTAAAAAGAGCAAGGAACTGCTGGATAACACAACCATTCCTGTGCGAGGAGGTGGCGCACGCAAAAGTAGAAGCTGTGATAAAGTCCACATCTCCATGCTGGGCTGGCCAGACCAAGAAAGTAAGTGCTCGCTTAGAGAGGTTAAGACATACGGTGGACACAATCCTGTAGTCTCCCTGTGAACGGTATTTTGATGTCTGAATGTGTGGAGTAAGCAAGAAAGGGCAGATACATCAGAAAGCTTGAATTTTAAAAACTGGAGCACAAAAAGTTACGAGTTAGAACTTCCACTGTGAGTTCCTGAGGGACAGTGCCCGGGCTCTGCCTGTGCCCCTCCAGCCTCACAACAGTGCCTTACTTGCAGAATTAGCGATTGCACCCACGTGGTAGTGGAAATACAATGGCAGAGCAGATGCTCTCCAAACAATTGCTGACAGGAAAGACCCAGAGATGGAGGCAGGGGAGGCACCAGGGCCGGGTGACGGCGGGGACAGGAGCGGCGTGTCAAATCTGGAGGTTCTGACTTTTGCAAGCTGTCAACCTGTGCAGGTGACAGGCAGCGACCCAGAGCGACCTTGGCTGCGAAGCCGCCCAGCTGAGAGTGACAGCGCGGGTCCGTGGGCTGCACTAGGGGAGGCCAGGTGAGCGCGGCGCCCCGGAAGCAGTTACCTGTAGTAGCTCAGGAGCCCGTTGCTCAGCACGAACCATCGCCGCTGGTAGCCTTTGATGTAATTGGTCCATTTGAAGAGCCAGCCCTCTCTAGCCGAGCCCGAGCTCCCGGCGCCCGAACCGCCCGAGCCCGCGGCTGGCGGTGCAGAGCCCGGGCCGCCTGCCGCCACTCCCCCGGCCCCGGGGCCCGGG
>NW_026592510.1:23786738-23837983 GCF_907164565.1 Psammomys obesus
GCCACCCCGGAGCCGGGCCCCGCGTCCCCGCGTCCGCCGCCTCCTCCCACCACGGGCGGACCCGCGCCGCCGCCGCCCGGAGCCGCGATGGCTGCCGGGCCCGGCCCCACCACTCCTCTCAGCTCGGTCGCCGCCATGAGCCGCCGCCGCCCGGAGAGACACGACCGGAACCGCCTACGAGCTCCGCCGCCGCCGCCGCCCGGAGCGCCCAACACGGCTAGCGCTTCAGCTGCCGCCGCGCAGCGTCCCCGCCCCGCCAGCCCCGCCGCGGGAAGGAGGGCTCGGCCGCCGGGAAGGAGGGCGGCGATTGGCGCCGCCAAGTGTCACTTGCGGAAGACCCCGCGGACATTGGCATTTCTCTCGGGCTTGTCATGCTACTCCGCCCAGTGAGAATCTCGGGGCGCGACGCGTCCGCCAGGCCTGCTCTCGATTGGCTCAAAGGAAAGCCAATCAGGCGGGTCTGCAAAACCATTGGTGCATTCCTGAAGTCCGAGGACCGTAAAATGCAGAGCGCCCGGCCGGTGTGGCCTCCGATTGGCTAGTATTTCCGTCAGTCATTTCAGTTTATGCTTCTGTCATTGCCACGTCACCCCCGCCCATCGCTCTGCCCTTCATCCTTTTCCGCCCTTACGGATTGGTGGTCGATATCAGCTGCTCAAGCCTTTCTACCAATTACTGAACGCGCCGAGGTAAATGGAGAAGAGTCGTTCCTTCACATCCTCATTCTTATTTTTTATTAGCTGACATCTATGTCTTTCACAGGTCGATAGAGAGGCGGGGCTACGACTGGAGATGATTGGTTCTAAAAATTGTCAGTGAAAGCTGGGGCAGGGCGAGATAGCAAATAAACTCCTGGGTGTACGAGTGGGCCGTACCCGCCTGTTGGCAGCTTTAAAGAGGCGGTGGACCTCTCTAAATACTCTTTGATGTAGGAGTATTGTGGAATTCCCTTCTGAATTAAGACGTACAGATGGTTTTGATAGAGATGGATGGTTCCTGGGTCCTCCCAGGGATTCCCTTCTCATGTCCTGCTTCTTGAAGAACCACGGGAGAGCTTCCTCAGCCTCATCCTGGACCCACAACGCCCCCAACCACCACCCCACTCCCTTTCCTGGTTTACCCCCTGTTCTTCATTCTAGATTGTCATACGCTTCTACTAATTCTGACCATCTAGTTGCCGACCAAGTTTCCGGGGAGAATAGATTGGCAAAGACCTACCTACCTTTATATCTCCTTTCCAGATGTAAAGGCCCTTGTTAGGTTTAGTGTGGTGAAAACAAATAATTCGCTTGTTTGTTGTTGGGTTGTTGTTTTGTACTGGGTGTTGAATGATTAGATTTGCTCAGTTTAATTACAGCTTGTGTAGGGGTCACAAATTCACTAACTAGTGCAGTAACGGGCTGTTGTAAATTATTATTACTAAAATAGCCAAAACCTGTACTTTGGGAATCCAACACCTATTATAGTTTAGCAGTTTGAGCTGGCAGTAGGAATAGGATTTAACTTTTATTTATTAATATCTTCTAATTGTGTGTGTGTGTGTGTGTGTGTGTGTGTGTGTGCGCGCACCTGTTTGCAGGTACTTGTGGATGCCGGAAGAGGGCAGGAGAGCTTCTGGAGCTGGAGTTAAAGTGTATAGGTAGCCAACCCATAAGCATATTGGGAATGGAACTCAAGTCCTCTAGAAGAGCAGGAAGCATCTTTAGCCATCTCTCTAGCCTTAGGAGTTGCTTTTAAAGCTTGTAAAAACAAAACAAAACTATTTTCTTCATTGATGTCAAGAAAGAAATCTAAGCCAGGAGGGAGGTGATGGTACATGCCTTTAATCCCAGCACCAAAAAAGAGATAGAGCAAGGCAGATCTCTGAGTTGAAGTGTAGCCTGGTCTACAGAGTAAGTTCCAGGACAGCCGAGAAACTCTACCAAGAGAAAGAAAGAAAGAGAGAAAGAGAGAAAGAGAGAAAGAGAGAAAGAGAGAAAGACAGAGAGAGAGAAAGAAAAAGAAAGAAAGAAAGAAAGAAAGAAAGAAAGAAAGAAAGAAAGAAAGAAAGAAAGAAAGAAAGACAGTAAGCAATCTAGCCCCTATTCAGGAAAACCTGGTTTCTCGCTTTAGTCAAAAACCTTTACAGGAAATAACAAAGAGAGGGAAGAAGTGAGGGACGGTATAATCATGCAAATGTAATAAAGTGCGTTTGAATTTTGAAAAACTGCAAATGTATATGAAAAGCGTGAGCTGTGCTGTCACATGTCCCCCAGTTCAGTGTCACAAAGGAGAAACATACTTTTAAAAGCAGATCCTGCTGTCTCCATCTCAACCCAGTAATCTAACATCACTAACCCAGAGACAACATTTTTATGAGGTCCCTGTGATCTTGCAGCACAAAGTATAATTACCAGTGAATAAAATTTTCTTGCCAAAATAATTGAAACTGAATCTAATAAAGCCGCTAGGTCTGAGCTCCAATTTATAGGGGCTAGAGGAGGCAGTTCAATGATAGATCCAAGGAAACAGCCAACTCAAGAATGCAGGGTCTGGAGAGATGGCTCAGTGGTTATGATGTTTTCTGCTCTTGTCAAGATCCACTTCTCTCTGCTCAAACCCTCAATCACTAGTCACTCCAGCTCCAAAAATCCAATGCCTCTGGCTTCTCCTGGCACATGAATTCAGGTGAACATACCCACAAAGACACACACAGACACATGATTTTAAAATACTTATTTTAGGGGGCTGTAGAGATGCCTCAGAGGTTAAGAGCACTGGCTGCTCTTCCCAGAGGTCCTGAGTTCAAGTCTCAGCAAACACATGGTGGCTGACAACTGTCTATAGTGAAATCTGGTGCCCTCTTCTCGCATGCACAATATTATATACATAATAAATAAATAAAAATATTTGTGTTTAAAAATGAATTTAAAGACTGAGGATGTAGCTTAGTTGGTGGAGGGCTTGCCTGGCATGCACAAGAGCCTGGATTCTACCCCTAGCAGCCTACACAACAGGAGAGGGAGGCAGTAAATGTATTCAAGACCAGCCTGGGCTACACAGGGGGATTCTGCTTGCCAATTAACCAACAAACTTAAAGACATGATCAAATACTAGATTGGATTCTGGCTTCCAAAAATGGCTTATAGACCTTTTCGGCACAGTTGCAAAATGAGAACTGTCTTGTACTACCAGCCTGTTGTTAGGCAGTTACTACATTAGTTCAGTTGCTAATGTGGGAGATCTGAAAACAAATCTTTTAAGATTTGGAAAACTGTGCCAAAGTATATAAGAGTGAATGTTAAACTATCTGTAATTTTCTTGGACATGATTTCAGCACAAAAGGCAGGAAAAGGAAGACAGCCACCTAATCACTTGGTTAGTTTTCATCAGTGAGACAGAATATATGAGAAACTTTTTTTTTTTTTTCCCAAGACAGAGTTTCTCTGTGTAGCATTCACTGTCCTGGACTCACTTTGTAGATCAGGCTGGCCTTCAGCTCACAGATATCTGCCTGCCTCCGCCTCCCCAAGTGCTGGGATTACAGGCATGGGCCACCATACTCGGCTCTGAGAAATTATTTAAGCTAGGAAGAACCATAGCTGTTGCCATCTCCCTTTGTTGCACTAGTTTTTGGGGTATTTAAGCTTCCACCTCCCTTCCACCAACCCTTAAACTCTAGGTAAGAGAGAGGAGGTTAGTAGGGAGAAGGGGTTCCCCCCTTTTTACTTCTCGTGGATGTGTAGGATTAATGGGCCCTGGGAGGCTATCCCAGTCTCCAGCAACAGCAAGCGCAGTAAGCAGTCTCCATCTATCTCCTCCAAGCTGCTGCACTCGAAGTGTCTATCCCATGCCTCTCCAAACCGGCATACCGTCCTTCTCTGGTCTCTCCAAACTGCCACTCCTCTTTTGGGGCTCTCATATTTACATCCCTCAGAGTCCTAGATAACTCTCCTCCCTGTGCTGCCCGAGGCAGGCTGTGACCAGCTGGCAAAGACCACACCCCACAGGAGACAGTTATCAGCTGTGGACAAACTAAAGCCCAAACTAAAATCCCACACTTGGGATTAAACAAAAACATGTTTACATAACATAACTGAGTTTTTAAAGAAACCAAAACTTCCATTACATCCCTTCTTCAGGACACGGACTTTCCCTATGATATTGTCTTAGGTGTCTGTCAAGTACCAGAAAAAAACAACTTGAAGGAAAGGACATTAATTTGGAGGATCATAGTTTTAGAATTCTCAGGTGTTATGGCAATAGGGGAGGGGCAGCTCAGCTAGTGGTCACAAGGGAAGAGGGGGAGAAAGTAGGCCTATAGCATGAGGGCTTTCTTTCTTTGTCTCTTCCTTCAGTCTCTGCAGTCTGTGGAATGCTGCCATCCACACTGAAGAAGAGATTGCCTTCACCTCTTAGTTAACCCTCTCTGCAGATGCCCTCATAGACACACCCAAAAAGTGAGCTTCACTGATCTATTTGTCTACCAATCCAATCAAGGTGACAATCTAGATTAACCTGGTGACTCAGGGGTTAAGAGGACTAAGATCAGATACTGTTCTTTAAAAAAAAAATAATAATAAGGACTTAATTACTTATTATATATACAATGTTCTGTCTGCATATACACCTACACTCCAGAAGAGGGCACCGGATCTCACTATAGATGGTTGTGAGCCATCATGTGTTTGCTGGAAATTGAACTCAGGTACTTTGGAAGAGCAGCCTGTGCTTTTTTTATTTTTTAGATTTATTTGTTATTTATACAGCATTCTGCCTGCACACCAGAAAAGGACACCAGATCTCACTACTCTCTATCACTATAGATGGTTGTGAGTCACCACGTGGTTGCTGGAAGACCTCTGGAAGAACAGTGAGTGTTCTTAACCTCAGAGGCATCTCTCCAGCCTTCACGTACTGTTCTTGCAGAGGACCAGAGTTCTGTTCCTTGCTCTTACATCAGGCATCTCACAACTGCCTATAACTCCACTTTCACAGGTATCCAAGTCCTCTGGCCTCCAAGAGAACTCATATATTAATATTAATGTGTACAAACAGACAAAAATTCAAAATAAATTAAAAAAATATTTTTGAGACAGGATTTCTTTGTATAGCTTCCACTCTCCTGGAACTCACTCCGTAGACCAGGCTGGTCTCAAATGTATAGAAACCCACCTGCCTCTGCCTCCAGAGTGCTAAGACTAAAGGCATGCACCACCACCATTTCTTAAAATATTTTTTAAACATATAGCCATTCCATCTTGTCTTCTAAAGACTTATGTTTTAGACATATCTCCCCCATTATAGGGTACTTCCCGCCAGGGTACCATTGATTCCTACATTATCCTTGATTTCCTCACAAGACAACCATGTTAACCCATTGAGCAGTATTAACTGTGCATATGTTATCAACTTGAAGCTTCAGTCATGTGCAGAGAACAGCAGAGTAAATATGCAAATAGACCAGCTTCTCATGAAGGGTAAAGGATCTGAGGATCAAATGCATACTCAATATGGAACACACACGAATGAACATACACAGTATTTGTACAGAGAAAAGATTTATAATAATTATACACATACACAAACCTATGGAGGGCAACTGAGTTATTATGAAAGGGAGTACAGGTGTAAATAAAGACAGTAAAAGGTGCAACTTATTTCAAAGAAGAATAAAAGTTTTTAAACTATACTTGACTGTTGAAGAGGAGTTAAGAAATAACGGAGACAGTCATTTACGTGAAAATGTCTAGGGAGGAAAAAAAGACAGCAGCCAAGATGGAGACAGAACCTGGAGCAAGGAGACCTGAAGGACTTCTCATGACCTTTGGATTTCATTCTTAGTGCATGGGGGATCAATTGAAGCTAGTGGCCTCCACTTTTGCTTAAAAATTACCATTGGCTAGGCTGAAGATGTAGCACACTTGAAAGAGGGACCACCTAGCATGTACAAAGTCCTGGGCTCAGTCCCCAGCACTCCATAAACTGAGCAGGGCGGCACACATCTGTAATTCCAGAAGATAGCACTTGAGAGGAGGAGACAGGAGGTTCAAAAGTTTAAGGTAGCCAGGCTCAGTGGCAAACGCCTATAATCCCAGGATTCTGGGAGGCAGAGGCAAGCAGATCTCTGTGAGTTCAAGGTCAGCCTGATCTATAAAACAAGTCCAGGACAGCCAGGGCTACACAGAGAAATCCTGTCTCTGAAAAAGAGAGAGAATTTAAGGTAATCTCCAGGTCATCTTGTGCTTCACCATACCCTGCCTGAAAACAAAAACAAAAAACAAAAAACAGAAACTGGTGACTTCACTGAATATTATGGCAACAGATATAGGAAGACATTGACGATTCCTAAGCATTTTGGAGTTAGGATTGGTGCATCTCAGTCAATGTGTGTGAATACAAATATTTGAAATTACTGTTTAGTGTTCCTATGGAGTCCTGAGCTCATCTGTGTAGTCAGTCAGTCACCAAACCTTGTGTGATCTGTGCGGCCCTTTTCTTTATGGGTCTAGGACACTTGAGCTCTATGCCTACCTTCAATGAGTCTGTTTGCCTTCAGCCCATCTCCTAGGATGCATCGCACAAAATCTTCCACGGGAGGTTTTCCTAATGTAGTCTTTTCTTCATCCAGAATTTTCTTTCTTTCTTTCTTTCTTTCTTTCTTTCTTTCTTTCTTTCTTTCTTTCTTTCCCTTTCTTTCTTTCTTTCTTTCTTTCTTTCTTTCTTTCTCTTTCTTTCTTTCTTTCTTTCTTTCTTTCTCTTTCTCTCTCTCTCTCTCTTTCTTTTTTTCTTTCTTTGAGACAAGTTCTCACTATGCAAGACCAGGTTGGCCTCAAACTAATAGAGATCAGCATTCCTTTGCCTCCCGAGTACTGCAATTAAAGATATGTGCCATCACACCTGGCCTCCATCCAGGATTCTCAAAGGCCTCCTTGGTCTGGAGGTTTAAAATCCAACAATTTTGCTAGGTTTTAACCTTTCTTTAGGATCTCAGTTCTCGCCATTCAGCCTTACCATTCAGTTTACCTACCAAATGCCAGTACTTCGGACATTTATATACTCAAGACTTTTTTTTTTTTTCTTAAGCGAACATTCCTTTCACATACACCTCTGGTTTTTGGTTTTGTTTGTTTGTTTGTTTGAGACAGGGTCTTTCTATGTAACCTTGGTTGTCCTGGAACTCACTCTGTAGACCAGGCAAGCCTTAAGTGCACAGAGATACACTTGCCTCTGCCTCCTGAGTCCTGGGATTACAGGTCCGCACCACCATGCCCGGCTGGAAAAGTGTACATGTTTTAGCAATTAGGAATAAAATGGATACAAAGAAAGATCTGTGTGCATGTTTTTTCTTTCTTTTTAAGTTTGTTTTCTATTACTATATAAAGAAGTAGGTTTCACTAAAGCACTTTGATTTGTGTGTGTGAGAGAGAGAGAGAATGTGCACACGTGTATATGTGGGTAGGTATGGATGCATGCACATTCGTGCTCATGGAAGCCAGAGGCCAACCTTGGGTGGTGTTTCTCCAGAGCTCTCCACCTTGTTTTTAATTACATGGCCTCTCATTGTGCCGATCCGGCTACCCGGGGTGGCCAGTGAGTCCTATGGATCCATTTATCTCTGCCTCCCCAGCACTGAGGTAAAAATGTGCACCACCAAATCCAACTTTCTTTATAAGGGTTCTGGGTTGTTGTTTTTCTTTGTTTTGTTTTTTTTTGTTTGTTTTGTTTTGTTTTTCTCAAAGCAAAGCCCTTTACTGATTATCACTCCAGTTCTCATTATAGAATTTCCCCTCAAATACTTTGTTCCTAATTATTCCCTCCTCCTCTCTGGCTGGTCCCTTCCTCCCCTCCAAATAGTTCCTGATTCTGCTCTCCTATAATGTATATTCCACTGCTTTCTACTCTTTTTCCTTTATTCTGAGCATACAAGTTTTTATATAAACATCCTTCCTGCTTACCAGGTTAAACTTTTAAACTTGTTTTTCATTATGCATGTTGGCAATGGCTCTGTGATCCAGCTTTTACCATGTGATATTTTGCTAATGGTACAGATGTTTGTGGTGGTGTAAGCCTTATTAGTGTAATGCATTGTGGGAATTGGGTACCTTAATTTTACCCTTACTTTATTTGCATAGTCATACAACACATGTATATTGGGGAAGGTAATATGTTTTTTATTTCAGTTATTAATTGACTGATTTTGTGTATATGTTTTCAGTCAAAGTATTCAATTATATGTATAGCTCTGGATACTGGCTTTGAACTGACAGAGAGCCACCTGCCTGCCATTATAGGCTTGTGCTACCATGCCCCAACAACTGATTTTGAGGGACAGCAGGGGTCTCTTTGTAAAAACAAATGTAAAGTAATTAGAGTTTGTCTTAGACTGAATTCCCCCAAGGCTTTACTGGGGAGCACTCCCTTCTGGGTAGAAATGAAAGCAGAGGGAAGGCCAGAGGCAAAAGAGCCATAATGCAATGGCAACAGAGGCCCTCAAGCACATTAATATCTGGGCTGGAGTCAGTGTACTGAGGTGTTCTGTCTTGAGAGTAGATAGGGCTCAGCCTTTTCCCTACAGATTGTCAAGGGAGTGGTGTAAAATAATGGTAGAGGTTTTTGTTTATCCATTCCAGCTCCCAAATAATGACAGCAGAGACCTATTAGATTTATTAATAAGCTTTAAAGCACTACAGCTGGGCAGATACTGATCTGTTCTGACCTATCTACACTAGCCTGGCTACTTCCCAGCCACATGCCCTATGTTACTTGCCATCTTAGTCTCATCATAGCAATTCCTGCTCCATCTGCCTGTCCTCATGGTGAATTCCTCATGGTGACCTTCTTCTTACTCTCCTTTTCTCTCCCTCGTCCCTAATTAAGACTCCTCACCCCCAACTGGGATTAGAAGTCCTGCCTCCTGTCCTCTCTTGCCCAGCTACAGGCTGATCAGCTTCTTTATTAACCAATCAGAGATGATGGAGAACAATTTTTACACAACATTGAGATAGGAGATTCTTTATAGAAATGACAATGCCCACACCTGGACTGCAACCAGAACTCAGGACACAGAAATCAGCATGTGAATACACTGTGCACAAGACCCTCTCCCAACAGATGGGCAGTCCTGAGAAGCATAGTCAGCTGTGAGCCATCAGCCACCAACACTTACAGCTGAGGACAGTGCCGAGTCATGAGGCCTCTCCAGAGTATCCCATATTTCATAAGCATGTGCCCTCTCAGGTCAAGACTTTTTTAGTTCATATAACCTACATGAAAGACCCTGGTAGAAGCTGCACTTGGTGTTATGGTATATAGTGATGATTCTGCAGGGGTGGGGGGGAACTTCATGGTGGCCCATGCCAAGGTGTGGCCCCTGAGGAATTACACCACACAACAGATCCGGTATAAAGGAAGTGTATTGAGGGGAAAGGACCATGAGGGCAGAGAGAGTGCAGGGAGGGAGAGAAAGGGGCCCCACCCAGGATGGGGGATGGGAGGTAAAGAACGTGGGGATGGTGGGAAGCTGGAACATACCACACACATACATACACACACATACACACACACAGAGAGACAGAGAAGGAAGCTGACACAAAGAGAGTTGGGGGTGGCTGGCAGTCCTTTTATGGCTGCATACACCCGTCACATCTGGCGGTGGCCGAGGCAGATAATAACTTAAGTTGTTGTGAGGGCCCAGAGGGCAGGCCAGCAGAATCGCCTGTACCTAACACTGGGTGACCCCTATGTTCCTTGCCAGAGGGACACTACCCACTCTTGCTCTCCCTTTGCGATTCCTAAAGTCTACCACTTCCAGATACTGTACTCAGAGTGTGAAAGAGCTCGGAGAACGAGTTCTATTTTCGTGATCTCTGGGGACTGGTCTAATTTGCTTTGCTTGCTGTCTAACTTTTCCTGGAGCAAGTCTTGGAGCCTTCTAACCTTCCTCTTTCACTCAAGTCTGGGCAACAGAATGATGTAATTCACTGAAACTAGGGAGACACAGAATGAATGTGTCAGAACAGATCCTTTGACAGAGTCTCAAGGGAAGTAACAGGCCTTCTGCTTTTGAACCGTTAGGTGCAAGATCTGCATTTGGTGTGCTTTGTGTCTAGCCACGTGGGGAGTTATTATTGTGTGTTTTTAAATAAGGAAAGCTTTACACATCCCTCACAGGAGGCACTATTCACCTGCTCATTCATTTAGTCACAGGGTCCCAGGGCCTGGATCACCTGGCCTCAAGTCCCGTTTTTGCTAAGTAAATTCAATCTTAGCCTGTTTATATATCATGGCTCAACAATTTTCTTACCACCATCTTAATAACTGTTTCTTAAGGATTTGGGAAAAGATTAAATGAAAGCACAGGAAATGTGCCTGAATATACGGTACTAAATGCTAACTGTAATTATTCATTATGCAAGAAAGTCATTAGAGTCCAACACATCTAACCCAAGCTGTGGTTTGGATTTAAAGTGTTTCTCCCACAGGCTCTTATGCTGAAGGATTGGTCCCTTGCTAGTGGCCACGTTAAGAGGTGATAGGATGATAGGATGTTAGCCTCCTCAAAGATTCATCTATTTATAAAGTCAAAGCTGAATGGGCTATCAGGAGATGGGGCCTGGTTAGAGGAAGTGGGTTTATGGCCTGGAGGCCAGCTCTGTAGGGCTGTCTCTGCTCCTGGACTCTCCCTCTGTAACTCTGCTGCCTACCATGAAGGAAAATGCTCCATCCATCACATGCTCCTTGCCCTGATGCTCTGTCTCATCACACTTGGGCCCAGAAGCAATGGAGCTAAGTGAGCATGGACTAAACCCTGAGACCAAAATCAGCCCTTCATCCTTGAGTTGTTGTTGTTTAAAATGTTTATTTCTTCTTATTTATGTGCATGGACATGCATGCCTGCTGCCCTGTATGCACCACATGCAAGCTGTGTCTGTGGAGGCCAGTAAGAGTGTCAGATCCCCTGTAACTTGAGTTACAGGGGGTTGTGAGTTACATGGTTAGGGTGCTGGGAACCACATTCCATCTTTTGAAAGAGCAGCAAGTTATCTTATCACTGAGCCTTCTTTCCACAACCCCCTCCCCCCAAGTTGTTTTATTGTATATATTCTATCTCAGCAACTAAAAGCTTAGTTTTCATTGAGAGCATCAGACATGCTGCAGGGAAGCTTAGAAACACTTGAAATTGTTTGTTTGTCGAGACAGTGTTTCTCTGTGTGGAGTCTTGGCTGTCCTGGACTCGCTTTTGTAGACTAGGCCGGCCTCAAACTCACCGCAGTCCACCTGCCTTCCAAGTGCCAGGACTAAAGGCATGCACCACCACTAAAAGTTGATTATTATTCTGTGTAAAATATCTTTATGTATTGTGCCTTTGTGTTTCCACACTGTCCTTACTGTTCTACCTACATTTTTTTTGAAGAGGACACCTGAGACTCAAACAGGTAAAGTGCTTTGCAAAGGCAGAGCCTGTGTTCAAACTCAGGTGTGACTAAGCATGTCACATATGACCTATGCTTTGTAATCTTTCTTAATTTTTGCCCTTTTTAACTTACAATTTAGTTTCAGAATTTTCTTTTTAAAATTTATTTTGTTGCATTCATTTATTTATGTGTGTGCATATTCCACAGTTCTTGTAAGAAAGTGAGAAGACAACTTTTGGGAACTGGTTCTTTCTCTCTACCATTTGGGTCCTGGGTTTGATCTTCACCCATCAGGCTTAGTGGCAGGAACCTTTATCTGCTTAGCCACCGAACTCACCCTAATTTAAAGAGGGGGGGGGGGAAAGAAAAAAAATCCATTCAAACTAGGCCTCATAGGGGCTGGGAATGTGGCTCAGTAGGTAAGGTGCACACCTAGCATGAACAAAGCCCTGGGTTCAACCCCCACTACCATATTAAAAAATGGGTGTGATGGCCAGGTACAGTGGTGCACTCCTGTAATTACTGTGCTCTGGGAGGCTGAAACAGGTGGATCTCTGTGTATTCAAGGCCAGCCTGGTCTACAAAGCAAGTCCAGGACAGTCTAGGCTACAGAGAGAAACCCTGTCTCGAAAAACCTCCCAAAAAGTTTTTCTTAATAGCACTTAAAAAATTCTAACACAAAAATGCCAGTGGAGGTCCTTTGCAGTGATTGCCTAGGCTTATTTGCAAGTAACAGAAGCCCATTTTACACTGGATCAAATACAACACTTTCACATGCAAAGAAAGAGAAAGGAAAACAGCTCTGGGTTGTACAGAGACGTACTTTTGTACTTACGGTGGAGGCTCCTTGAAATCTTCAGGCACAGCTTCCTCCATCCTGTATTCTTTCTGTTGGTAAAATTACCCTTTGGTAAAATCACCTAAGGTGATTACCAGAACTTCAGTTGTTTCTAACTGTGCCATAGGCAGCATGAAAAAAAAAGGAGTTCAAAAGGCAAAAGCCCCTCTTTCTGCCTCATAGTTGTCTCAACATATAAGTTCCCAGCAACTGACTCAGTTCCATGCCTTCCTGCCTGCTGTCAGGCTCTCAGTCATGATGGTCATGGACTCAACGCTCTAGAATTAGCACCAAGACTCCCAAGGCTCAAGGGTCTAAGTGACATCTGAAAAGAACTCAGTACAGTTACAAGAAGTATCACAGAATTTTGGCTTCCATTAAGTCAAATGAACAGGATCCCTTGAAGTCAAGTTGATTGGATACAGCACAATGACCGAAAGTATTTGAACAGTCTTGTGCACACAAGAATCAAGGATGTCATGCAAGGCTTTATCACTGACACTGAAAAGAGACATAATACGCTATGTAAATCTGTTTGTTTGTTTTTGAGACAGGGTTCCTTTGTGTGACAGCCAGTCTGGCCTGGAATTTGATTTGTAGACCAGGCTGGCCTTGAACTCACAGAGATCCTCCTGCCTCTGCCTCCTACATCCTGGAATTAAAGATATGCACCATTATGCTTCGCTCAGTTTACATAAACTTTTAAAATCAGGAGAAAAATGAGTATTTTTGAAGTGCAATTGAAAGAAGAAACTATTGAAGAGAAAGGAGATAGAATAAGAGAGAAAACCAAGTCATTAAGTGTGGGGGAAAAAAAAAGAAAAGAAAAAGAGAGGCAGGACTTTTGTGGCTGAAAAATTAGACCAGCAATTAACACTGTGATGGGCTCCATACTAAATTTGTTTGTGTCCATGAGAAAAGATGGATGAGGAATGGAAAGCACAGATAGCATTCAGCAAGGAGCTGATGAGGCAAAAGCTGGTAGAGGAGCAGATGTTCACAAGGTTCTTCTGGGAGGAAGACAGATTAAACAAGGAAAAGTGAGAAGCCCAAGAAGTGAGGAGACAGAAAGAGCTGGTGGAAAATACATGCTGAAAGCCCAAGTCATCAGAATCCAGGAGCAAAGGCAGGCTGCACAGTGGATGAAGGAAGAGGAGGCCTGCCTCCTGTAGCACAGTGCACAGCTCAAACCAGAGAACCAACAAGAGAAACTCCAGAAACAGAAGACAAAACCAGGAAACTCAGAGAGTTTTTGCAGCAAGCCTTCAAAGGAAGGCAGAGGCTATGCAGCAGGAGCACAGAGAAGAGGGGGCTGGAAAATGAGACTTGTGGGATGGGCCCTTCAAGGCTTAGAAAAGGAGGCAGATAAAAATAAGCAAACGAGAGGAGGCATGGCAAGAAAACAGAAGATATACCATGAATATCTAATGTAGTGATGAAAGGATGAAACAACTCAGGAGAAAATGAGACAGAACGCTAGAGGATGTGAAGGCAAAGAAGTTGGCTGAGGAGAGTCGGGAGCTAGCATTTAAAGGGGAGTAAGGACGGAACTCATGAATGAGGATGTATGAGCAAGGAAACTCAAGTTTAAGAAAAGCATAAGGAACTGGATTATATCTATTTTATCACTTTACTTTTTAAAAGCTAATTGTTTAGTTTGCATTCAGAATGATGGGTTTCATGATGATATTTTAATACATACATATCATTATACTTTGCTCTCATTCACCCTTCTTCCACTGTCTTCCTTTCCTTTGCTCTTCTTCCCTCATGCTTATGCTTTTTTTTTTTTTTTCCAAAACAGGGTTTCTCTGTATCTCTGTGTAGCCTTGGCTGTCCTGGATTCACTTTGTAGACCAGGCTGGCCTCGAACTCACAGAGATCCACCTGCCTCTGCCCCCCTGAATGCTCGGGTTACGGGCATGTACCACCACGCCTGGCTCTCATGCTTATACTTTAACGACCCAAATGTTTAAGTGTGTATTTGTGAAATGCTGTATTAATGGTGAGAGAGAAGTGCTGCCCTTTCAAGGAACATTTTGAGAGGTTTTGGCAGATGTGTTGGACAGTGGTTGTAGCTGTAATTGAGTGTTCCTTTCTCTGCTATTCACTGCAGTGATGAGCAAGTGATGCCCATCTTTCTTCTCCTTTAAGCACAAACCTACTATCTGTCCATTAGAAAAGTCTAAAACTGCTCAGAAATGTAAATACAAAATATGAAAGTTTATTATAATCACACTATGTAGAGATAATCACTGTTTACAGTTTGTATGAACTCTTTCATTGCCTTATTTATTTTTTACAAATATTCTAAAAATTATTAATGACCAACAACTTGACACCTATGCAATTAGTTTGGTAAGGTTGTTGTAACAAACCATGGGTTTACTGAAATGGAATTTCCCCACTTCACAGTTCAAGAGGCTAGAATCCTAAGATCAAGGTGTCAGCACAGCTGATTTATTCTGAAGTTTCTCTCTTTGGCATTTAGATGGCTGCCTGTGTTATTTCTCCCTCTACCCAGTTGACACCAGACCTTGGATTATAGCCCATTCTAATAACCTCCTTTTAATTAATTCCTCTTTGAATACAGCAATATTCTGAAGTATAGGAGGCTAGGACTGGAGATTGTTAGGACTTTAAGTTCGGAGGATACAGCTTGGCCAAATCATGAATTCAGTGCACAGGATGTATGAGAGCTATGAAGCACAATAGCAAAGCCAGCACTAGTCAGTCTGCCACTCAACATAAAAAATCCAGGCAACCAGCTTCCTACAGCCTTCTCTCAACCTCACTCTCCTGAGCACTGCAAAAATAACCACTGTCCAAATAATTTTCAAAAATTATGCTCTCAAGGATTCAGGGAAAAGGAAAGGCTCATTCACTGTTGGTGGGATTGTAAACAGATACAGCCACCATGGAAATCTGTGGAGATTTCCCCCAAAGTTAAATAAACATAAATATACCATAAACCCCAGCTATGTCACTCCTTGGCATATGCCCAAAGGATACAACTCTACTCCACAGATCCTTATTTTCATTGTTCATTGTTGTTCTATGCCCAACAGCTAGAGATGGAGACAACCTAAATGTCTACAACTGGAAAATGGAAATGCAGTACATATATGCAGTGGAATATTATTCATCTCTAAAGAAATATGAAATCATGAATTTTGCAGGTAAATGGATGGAATTAGAAAATATATTGTATGAGGTAACCCAGACCCGGAAAGACAAATGTTGCATGTTCTCTCTTATTGGAGGCTCCTAACTCCAAATCTTCAGGTATGAATACTTGCCTATGGTTAACTATAGAAACTAGGAAAGGGAAATGGGACCATTTCCAGGTTAGGGGGTTGGAAGGGGTTGAGAGGGTCATAGCAGGGTACAAGTGATCTGATAGGGGCAGTGGGAAAAGGGGGACTCCTTAGGGAAGGAAAAATGAGGTAAATACAGCAGGAGGGAAATGGGTAAAGTCAGTGTAGTTATCTGACAAGGCCACAAAGAATACTATTAACTGTTTACCTAAAAAGACACTATAATACATCTAACTCTGTGTATACATATTCATATATAATTTTTATGAACTTTTCTCATTTGGGCTAATGATACTTTTTTCAAGAGCCAAAGACCACCTAACAAAAAACTACAGTACCAAACATGAGATGCTTTCTTTTTTTTGCCAAGACTGTCCAAGAGACTCCAAAAATATTCCAAACTATTTCTATTGCCACTGGTTATCTCCTGGAGGGGGAAGGTAAGTAGGTAAGTCCCTGCTGAAGACGTCATACACTTCAGACACAGCGCCCAGAAACCTCTGAGCTGGAACTGATGTGAATTCCCCTCCCTGTGAACTATCTTTCATGGTACTAGAAGGCGCCATGCAAGCTTCCAAGGGAGGCAAGCAAGCAACAGTCCTACCCAGATATGATGTCCAGAACCACATCAACAAACAGCACAGCACGATAACCTTCCGGGTGCGGTAGTGGCACACATACCCCAGCAGACACCAACAGCTAACTGGTTTTAAAACTTGCTCAACAAGAGGGGCACCAAAGCTGGCACTAGAAACCCAGCTGACTATTTAGTGCTAGCAAAGCCCATGGTTATTAGAAGAGGATCTACAACTAATTTACTAAACCAGCATATTCCCCAACAACAATCTATAAACATTCGTCCTAATACTCACTGATAAGTGTAGCCTTCGCCCCTCATCAAGGAAACTTCTCTTTGCAACAGACGGAGACCACTACAGGAAACTACAACGGAAGTAAAGAGTTGTGAAGCCCCATACCAATGAATGCAACTACAAAACACTCCCACACTTGAGGCTCAGGGAAATTGTGGAAGAGGGGACAGAGAGAATGTAAATGCTAACAGAGTTTGCTGTGGAATTGTTTCTTATACCAATAAAGTCTCACCAACACGACTGCCCAAATGTGAGCCGAACAAGGATGATACCAATGAACATGCCAAAGTAGATGCAGAAAACCCCACAAGGAATCAACCCTACACAAAGAACTACAGGCAACTGAGGAAAGCTGGGAGTGAAAGAGGTGGTCCTCTCCAGGGAAGAGCACACCAATTGATTTTTTCCAGTGCTAAATGGTCATCCCTGAAGACATATATACAAGTAACACTTTATGGAGAAACAGAACAGGTTGTATTTAGAAATATATACATATATGAAAATATACATATGGATATAATAACAGTGAAAATAGGATTTTAAGGAGTATGGGTAGGGGTATATGGGAGGGCTTGGAGGGAGGAAAGGGAAAGAAGAGATCTTGTTATTAAATTGTAATCTCAGAAATAAACAACAAAAATTATTCTCTTGGGACCCAGTGGTTAAGAGTTTTTGCTGCTCTTCCAGAGAACCCACATTCAGTTCCAGCACCCACTTAGCTCACAACCACCTATAACTCCAGCTCCAGGGGTTCTAATGACCTATTTTTGTCTCCAGGGGCACCAACACTTAGGTAGACACATGTGCACGTTTATACGCACACACATACACAGAGTAAATCTTAATAAAACAATTTCCTCAATGATTTTACCTTTTTGTTTGTTTGTTTTTTTGTTTTGTTTTGAGACAGGGTCTCATGTAGCCAAGGCTGGCCTTGAACTCCTGACCCCTTGCCTCTACCTCTCAAGTGCTGAGATTATAGGGAAACATCTTCACAACTGCCTAGTCATCTTGCCTTTTAAAGGTGCAGATTCTGCATCTAGCAGAAGAGGGAAAACAGTGTGAGATTTTTGTAAGGGACCCTGTTGTTGTGGGTGTGACTGCCCCAATAAAACTTATGTTCAAGTTCAGCCACCCATGTGAGGTGATTAAGAGGCTGTGTGTGGGATCTTTAAGAGGTAATTAGGTTATAGGGTCTCCACTCTCATGAAGGAATTAATAAAGTGCCATAAAAGTGGGTTAGTTATCAGGAGAGCTTGTTGTACAGTGGGTCAGTTGCTCTGTTCCTCAGTTCTGCACACTCAGCTTCCTCTAACTCTTCCACCACGCACGGAGCAGCACATGGCCCTCAGCCAGAACTGAGCAGATTCTGGGGCCATGCATGCTCTTGGACTCCCAGCAAAATGGACCAAAATAAATCTCTTTTCATTAGAATTTTGTTATAGCAACAAAAAGAGCCAAGACAGTTGTCTTCTCTGGTCTAGTTCTACTCCTGTGCAGTGGTGATTTCTAAAGATGGATGTCAGGTATTTTTATTTTATTTTGTTCTTAGAAACACTGTCTTTCTAATGCAGTGAGACTGGATTCCTCCCAGCTTTTGTCATCTATTCTGCTCACTTTCTAATGCTTGTCATATGGGCCCACTCCCCTTACTTCAATGATGTTGACCTTCAGTGGTTTCTTTCTTCCTTTTAGATTTATCTTATGTGTATGACTGTTTAGCCTGCACTATGCATGTGCACCGTTTACATGCCTGGTGCCTGCAGGTCTCAGAAGAAGCCACTGGATCCCCTGGAACTGTAGTTATGGATGGTTGTAAGAATGTGGACACTGGTAACCAACTCCTGGACCTCTTCAAGAACAGTCAATGCTCTTAACCACTGAGCTATGTCCCCAGCTCTTTCTAGTGGTTTTTCAAACCTTATTATTATTTTTTTAAATGTTCTCTCATATTGCATTCCTAATGCAGTTTCCCTTCCTTTCTCCCCTTCCAATCCTTCCTGTCAACCCCACCCCAGCCCCCACCTCCATCCACTCCTCCTGTTACTCTTCAGAGAATGGCAGGCCTCCCATGGATATCAACCAAACATGGCGTATCAACCCAGTAGGAGAAAAAGGGTCCCAGAAGCAGTCAGAAGAGCTACAGATAGTCCCACACCCCCATTTCCACGCCTACTGCTTGGAGTCACACAAGAAGATCAAGGTACACAACCGAAACATTTATGCAGAAGGCCTAGGTGAGACCCATGCAGGCTCCCTGACTCAGTTCAGTCGCTGTGAGGACCTGTGAGTCCTGGTTAGTTGATTCTGTGGGTTTTCCTTGGCATTTTTGTTTTTTAACAGAGGGCCTCATTCTGTAGCCAGGCTACCCTTCAGCCTCCTGCGATTATAGGCTCACACTACCAAATCTTTTAGTTCCTTGAAGTTCTCATGGGCTTCTTTTGTGTAGCTGTTCTCTTTTCATTCATATATAGCTTGAAATTCACCCATTTAACACCCCTCCTCCAGCCACCATGTAAAAACTCTTTCCTCATTCAAAGCCATTACTCTAGCTGCTTCTTTCTAGTACTTATTACTACAAGTATCCACTAGGACTAGAAGCTGTACCAGAACAATAAGGTCTGATTTACATTATCAGATTGTTGCTGACTTGCTGATTAAGTGAGCGACAATGTATTTAGAATCAGGCTTCAGAAAACAGACTTCACATTTTTTGTATATTTAAAGGGGTTCTTGGAATACCACTTTTAATCTTGGTTTCATCATAGTACAATCATTTCACAGCCAGAGGTTTTGGTTGCATGCTATAGGTCAGCCCTGTGCTGGGTTCGGGGGTGAACCAGACAGTTTCTGCATTTGTGCAGCTCACATGTGAATACAGTAAGCTACAGAAGGAACAAGCCACTTGTGACCTGAATATTTCACAACATCAGTAAAATGGAGGTAAGGAATGCCATTTGCTTCTACTTCCAGGGTCCAGATCTATAGCACTACACCCATTCTTGTGATTCTAATCTTTATCACAAACCCAGTTCCTTTTTTGGACATTTCCAAGAGGCAACTGCTTAATTTGCCTACTGAAAAGTGAAGATGTAAAAACCCAATCAGGAAGGCTGCAAATGTTGCCTTCCAGCCTTGCAACCTTCCAGCTGCTTTTATACAAATTTAAACAGCTTTAAGATCTTCCAGCCAGGACACAAATTCCAGTTTTAGCCCTTACCAGCCTGGTGGTCTAGAATCCAGACTCTATAGACGGTCATTTTGGTGCAATACAATTACTGCCATTCTGTTTCAAAAGGCCAGAGAATCAAAATAGAAAGGTTTGGGGCTAGAGATATGACTCATGTACATGCAGGCAAAACAATCATATAGCATACAAACAAATCTTTTTAACAGGTGTCTTCTTTCTGCATTATAAAATGGCTACAAAAATGTAAAGTAACGTAGGTTTATCCTTGTTTATTCTTCATGGAAAATGATGACAGACAAGAAATATTTGAAAATTAACTTGCAAAAGTTAAATTTTGTACAGTGGACACAAAACCAAAAACAGGCGGCTCTCTGCACTGGTAAAGATGGCTCTGGTATATTAAAGGTAAATGCAAAATGTGTCTAATTTGTATCTTTTGTGCATATTCATGGTGTTATCACTTCAAGAGCAACATATTAAACTCTTCACTTTTTTTTTTCTTTTTCTGGAGAATGGGACTTTGGATACTTTTTTTCAAAACGTTTCATTTATTTACATTATTTTATTTTTGGACCTTGTCTCTCTGCATAGTCCTGCTCTCCTGGAACTCACTGTGTAGACCAGGCTGGCCTTGAACTCAGCGCTTTCCGCCTCTGCCTCCCTAATGCTGGGATTAAAGGTGTGCTCCACCACATGTGGCTCAAGTTGTGTTTTTTTTTGGGGGGGTGTACGGGTAGGTTATCAGCATTTATTCCACACAGTGGTTGCATTTTCATACATGTGCATCATCTGTTTGGATCACACTCCCCCCTTCTACTAATCTCTCTCCTCTTCCCAACTTGACCCCTTTATTTTCATCTGTGTGTGTGACTCGATGAATTTCATTAGGGTTCCTTAAAGAGTATAGGTAGGGTTTGTTACAGGAGCACAGACGCTTTAGCATTGACTACACCACTGAAATAAGTCTCCGTCCCATCAACCACTAACTGCACATAAAACCTCAGGGGGTGTGGACCCCCATGATCCGCACCCTTCCATAACAAGGGTGTTGATCTAACGTTGCACAGGTAATCAGAGATGCCGTGAGTGTAAGAGTATAATATCAATATCATTCCTGGAAGTCAGTATTTTAACCTTTTCCTTCCACTTATCTTTTATATTCTTCCCACCCCTTCTTCCAATAGAGCCCTGATTGATGGACGCCATTAATGGACATTCAACAGTCATTTACTCTCAGTACTTTGACTTGTCTCTGAAGTCACCAATGACCACTGCTAAACACAAGTTTCTCTGACCAAAGATGACAGCAGTACTTACTTACGGGTATAATGACCACTGCTAAACACAAGTTTCTCTGACCAAAGATGACAGCAGTACTTACTTACGGGTATATCCACATAGTTACAAGGCAACTTGATGGACACATCAGACCTATTAGCAAGACAACAGCAGTAGTTTCCTGACTTAGGCTTATGACCTCTCTCGTCTTGAACTTTTGACTGGGTTTTCAATATCAGATGTGAATGCTCAACTGTGGTGAGATCAATTCCAAGCAAAAAAAAAAAAAAAAAAAAGGTTGGTTACCTCCATAACATACCTGCCAGGATTGTACCAATGGATTCAGCTTTCCTAGCTGGTCTGTATTATAGCTAGGGGTTCACAGCTGAGTAAGAGTACTGATGACAGTTTTCAGCAGCTTACACAACATTTCCCAGCACTGTGAGATCTAACTAACACATAGGAAACTTCCAGGTTGATTTCTTTATGTCTTGAGACCAAATCACCTTCAGAAATAGGGTCTTATTACCTAGTTCTGGTTGGCAACCAACAACAGTGGCAAGAGATTTTGGGGGGGGCTCTCAGAAGCTCCCTTACCAGCGGCTAATGAGGGAGCCGACTCTTGGTACTGGGATTTTCATTTAGTAACCTATAACTTTTAGACGTGATTGGCTTAGCGAGTATCAGATGCTTTTGTTATTTTTCCCTTTTGAGACAGGGTCTCATGTATCCCAGGCTGGCCATGAATTCATTCTGCTACTGAGAATGACACTGAACTCCTGACCTTCTTGCCACACCTGCCATATGCTGGTGTGCCCAGTTCTATGCAGTTCTAGGGATCAACCCCAGGGATTTGTGTGGGTTAGGCTAAGAGCATCTCCAGCTCTTGTTCTACAGACTGATACAATCTAAGCAATTTTAAAGATGTTACATTTGCAATTGAAAAAGAAAAGGAAAAGAAAAATCAACCACACACTGCTCATCACTTAATTCTCTTCTCCACACTTTGGAGACCTCAAGTCCAATTTGGTTAGTATCACTTTGGAGAACGAACTCAGCTAAATTGGGAGCTTGGAGTCACAGGGAATAATGAGCAAACTCTGAACAGCCTTCCATACAACACTGCAAACTAAAAAGTAAGGCAGAGGCAATCATGACACCTGCAAGCTATTCATAACTGCCTCTAATGCAAGAGGGAAAAAAAGTCAAAATAATGCTATTAGATCATTTTAAAATGCTGAATTGTCAGATTAAAGCCTTGCTTGCTGAAATCCTACACACTCGTTTCTCAGAGATCACAATGCCAATCTAGCCAAGCATAGCTAGGAGAGGAAAAGCATAGATCTTTTACCTTCCCACACAATAGACCTCACAATCCTCCTAGAGTAGAAGGCTATAAAATTCATAAGCCATGTCTTGGTCTTCCTAATGTTTGAGAAGGCTATTTTAGTGATTCAATAGCTATAGTTTTGGTTAAAAAAAAATTAGGTAGATATGGAAGCTTACTAAGTACCTCTAGCTTGGGCTTATTAAAGTGGGTCTTTAGTCTTTCAGGTGTCCTTTTCCCATATAGCAATTTTTTCTGGGGCTGAAGAGATGGCTCAGACTTAGCAGTACTTTCTCATTCAGGACTTCGATTCAGTTCATAGCACCCAAATTGGTGGCTCACAATCATCTTAACTCCATTTCCAGGGTATATGTCACTTATATGTGGGCCTGTTTCCTGCAAAGGCCTATTAGATCTAATAGCGGGCCTCTGCAGGCCCACATATGGCTGTACACACTTGCAGGTAAAACTCATAATTATCTTGATGTCAGTTTTTAGCTTAAAATCATTTCCTACATTCATTACTTCTAGGTTTAAAAAATACTTTTAAGGTACCTAGAACATTTTCAGGGTTTTTACCATTAGCCAACCTACGGCCTCAAGCAAGATCTGGTTCCTCCTAGAGCTTATTTTCAGGTCTCTAAATTGTGAAGTGTTGCACAGTATGTTCTTTTGGGTCCTCTAACTGGACATTTTGAATCATGCTTTGTGGATCTTTCCCAACATCAGCCAACTAACAACAGGGTTTATGCTTAGGTTAGAAAACATCTCTCATTGTATACTCCTCTTAACAGTAACATCTCATACTAGTACTCTGCTCTTGCATCCAACTTCTTTCCACTGTTCTTAAAAAAAAAAAAAAACAAAAAAAGTGTATGTATGGATGCTTTGTCTGTATAAATGCACCATACCTTTTTGTCCACAGAAACCAGAAAGGGCATCAGATCCTGTAGAACTGGGAATTGAACTTGGGTCCCCTCAAAAAACAAAAACAAAAACGAAGCAGTAACTGCTCTTAACCATTAAACCATCTCTCCACTCCTTGTCCTCCTCTCATTTTCTGTACTAGTTTGCTGAATCTTCATCTTGTTCACTTCAAGAGTAAAAATAAGTAATCCTCCTCCTTCATATTCCTGCTACAATTACAGGTATGTACTTAGCAAGATGGTTGTTTATTTATTATATATACAGTGTTCTGCCTGTGTGCATGCCTGTGTATCAGAAGAGGTCAGATTTCATTATAGATGGTCATGAGCCACCATGTGGTTGCTGGGAATTGAACTCAAGACCTCCGGAAGAGCATCCAGTGCTCTTAACCTCTGAGCCATCTCTCCAGCTCAAGATGGTTTTTAAAGATTAAACAAAGCTACAAGGTTAGAGCTAAGAGAAATACAAACCAGGAAGGCAGCTAAATGCTTAAGGGAGTTACCTAAGTCTCTTTAAAGCAAGGAGAAATGGGCACCTGTTTAGAAACAAGTGAATTTATTCAGGGCAAAGTGTTATTTCCCCCAAATCAAGAGTCTTGCTAATGAATCCAAATATGATGGAAAACTCATTAAAAACAAAATCAGAAACAAAAGGGTATAAATGCAAGCACACATTTTCAAGTATACAATTTGTTTTTATTTACAATACCCTATAAAAATGTAAATTTAGAAACTTTTATTTTTATTAATTAGAACTGAACAAAAAGCACAATAAGGAAGAAAAAATAATCAAGTGTTTACTTGATCAGGTGTGAAGGGAAGGTAGGAAAGGCTCAGTGGAGACAGTCAGTAGATGGCAGAGGGAAGCTAGGGACTGTCACTGGGGAAGCAGATGGTGGAGCCTGAGGTCACAGAATGAGAAAGAAATGGAGATGAGAACAAAGACAGGTGGTTGTAACGGAGGGCTTTACATGTATGTGCAAAACATTTATTCTCTTTAGATATCATAGCCTGTCCCCGACTACATTCAAAAGGGTGAGAACAGCAGAAAGTAGGATCAGGATGGGAATATAAAATAAATTCAATTTAGTTTTTTCCAGAACTGCAACCACTAGGGAGCAGAGTCCTTTATCCTGGTGATTGCTTAAGGGAAGAAAGGTGAGTGAAAGCCAGGCCCCAGCTGCCTTTGGATGGGACTCGGGTGAGACTCAGCAGCCCAGACAGCAGGTCTGCTCCAGGGCAAAGGAGACTGAGGAGCAGCACAGCCCAAGCCTAACAGCCATGGCTACATTTGTAGGTTTCAACCCAAGACACTAAAGAAAAATGGGGAAGAGAAGCAGAGGCATGGCTTACAGAAGTCACGTCAGGAAGACAGTGCAGGTGCGCAAAAGCTACGCTGCAGAAGCAGGCTCTACATGAGGCTCATCTTGGGTACTCTTGAATGCACTTGAGGGGACAGACTCAAGCACTCTGTAGTCATCACAGGAAAGGCTTAACCGTGTGTGTGCTGTTTCCATTATGGTGGTCAGGAACAAAGGAAATACAGGTAGGGAGAAAGAAAGTCCTTTCATCCTAGAGCTGGGCATTAGCCAATTAACATGTTTGATTTAATGTAATGTGCTGTGTACCCTGTATTTATATATTAAAAAAGTAGAATCCACGAAATTACAAGATGGAACAGAAACAGACTAAAAATATATCAGCTGGTTTATTTTTAGAGGTATATGTCAATTAAATATTTTTCAAACTAAAATTCATTATTTAAGGACCCTCTGGAGACCACATGAATGTATGTGTAGGTGTGTGTATATTTACCTATTATCTTGACTTCTATTTAATTTTGGCTCTTCTATAGTCATATTAATAAGGGAAGATGAAAAAAGACTCAAAGGGGGGAGGAGCCCTTTGGTCAACTACAACCTACTTTGAATTGTAATAGTGGTGATGGGATAAAGGGACATTATAGTTGTGTCTCTAGGGCAAAGAAAATGCAAAATTGAGAGGAATTGAGTAAAAGTAGGACATGCAAAAGTGTAACACAGAAGATAAAAGAAACCAGCAGAAGTATCACCCAGCAGAAATATCAGAGCAGCGGGAAAATACCTGGCATTCAGAGCTAACCTCTAAAAACAGGAATCACCCCCACAGGACTTGCTTTGGGCCATAAGCTACCTCCCTCCCTCATTAAAAACACTCCATTGGTGATGGCAGCAGTGCAGGTGGCAGCCAAAAGGAGGTACAGGACACACTGGAGATCTTTTATCGTATCCCCTGAACCAGCCTAAGGATATGAAGAGAAAGATGACTTATTTGTATAAATAAGTTAAAATAGAATTAATCTTTTGTATTCAACTTATGTCTTTATAAGAATTTTCATAATTCAAGAGCCTAGATGCTTCTGTCCTCTCAGCTTTTACCGTTTTCTGAGATACTGTTGCACACAATGCAGTGATTTGTTTTAGCGCGCGCGCACGCGCACACGCACACACACACACACACACACACACACACAATGGATGTCTCAATCTCTTACTCCCATTCAGCTTCATCCTCCCCACAGTGTGATGTCTGAAATTACAAGGTAGTGAAATGTGTTTGGAACTTACTGCAGTTTTGTCTCCAGCAAGTTCAGTTTCTGCCGGTCAACATAGCGAGAGAAAAGGGACACTAAATTTGTGGGTATAGAGATTGGCTTGGCCAGGGCTGCTTGGGGGATCCGTAGCAGTTCTCGGGTTGCCATGAACATCACCTCTGTCCTGACAGAGAAAACCCAAAACAATATGAGAAGTAGAAGGGAAGGAAAAAGGACAGCAAAGACTATTTTTAAAAAATTAAAATTAGAGATAAATAATCAATACTGACCATTGGTTATTTTGCGTTGATTCTATAGCAGGGTCTGAACTCTGTAGGTCTTCCCCACGGCTTAGGAGGATTAGGAGTAGTGACAAGCCAAACTATAAAAGAAACCAGATGGACTCAAACTTAACAATGCATCTAAGGGGCTGGAGAAATGTATCAGTGGTTAAGAGCACTTGTTCTTGAAGAGGATCTCAGTTCAGTTCCCAGAAACTACATGATGGCTCACAACCACCCATTGGCATTTACAGTTGCACATGTAGGCAAAACACTCACACACATAAAGCAACAACAGCGAAACCCAAAACAGTGCATCTAAGCTTCTTATAGCTCAGTTGACGCTTCCCTGGCCCTGAAAGGGAAGGCTCTATACAAAAGTCTTTGTGTAGTCAGATGAAGGGATTAGACAAGTCTGGAATTAGAGGTGTGTCTTTCCTCTAAATTTTGCTTCTGGCATAGCAGATGCCAAGCATAGAAAGTCATCTCTATAACCTATTCTGTTCTGAAAATATTTTTTTCCCAGTCATGGATAATCTGTGATTTGTCCTTCTTTTTTAAAGAATCAAAATAGTTTAAAAAGGAAAGTCAAAGTTCATGAAAAATTTGAAGAAAAAAATTAAGTAAAGTTATTTTGTAAAGAAAAAAAAGACATTAGGGTGTCCTGAAGATATAGCTCATTTGGGAGCATTCTTTCCTTCCATGCACAAGGCTTCTGGTTTGAGCCCCAGCACCAATACACCTGGTGTGATGGTGCATACCTACAATTTCTGCATCCAGGAGGACCAAAAGTTCAGATACACAGGGAGTTGGCACTAGCCTGAAATATACGACAGTGGCTCAAAAAGCAAAATAAAACAAATTAACAAAAATAAAGAGAAATATACAAAGGGTTAAAAAAAAAAATCAAAGCCCAGAGTAGGTGGGGGGGGATTAATACTCATAGGGTAGATAGTTCAGCTGGTAAAGTAGCTGCTGTGCCAGAGTGAGGACCTAAACCTAGGTCCAAGAAATCACAAAAACTGTGCATGGTGGTACTGTGCCTGTGATTCCAGCTCTGGGAGACAGAAGTATAATGGCCAGCCAGCCTAGCCAAATCAGTGAACTTCACATTTAGTTAGAGAACTTATCTCAAAAAGCAACGGTAGAAAATAATCAAGAGAAGACACCTGATGTCAGCTTCTGATCATATGGTCCATGCATGCACACTGGCCAAAAGTACACGTGTGTGCACAGAATTCTTATATGAAATATAAAACTTCCTAAGAGTGTTAGTAGGAATCTAGAAATTAGCACCATGAACACTTAAGGGGCATCAAATGAAAACAACAACAGCACTAGGTTAAATGTGTAAATCATATCTATAATGGATAAAAAACAGATGCTGGCAGTACTCTGGGATTTCATTCTACTTTCCTGGGTTTATATTACAGAGGATAACTTTTCTTGTCCAGACATTTTCCCTTCATTCTATTTGCAGGAAAATTTTCATGAGGCTCATGATCTCGTATGACTTCTTGGTTTTCTACTGCTCATACCAAAATTAAAACAGAGACTAAGTGACAGGAAGGCCATACTGGTCACTTGAGAACCTATCTATATGCCCCGAGGGATACAGGTATCCTCCTCTGCCTCAGATGCCCTGCTACTGTTGGCAGGGACTACAAAGGAGAAAGGTCCCGAGACTTCACCTCTATTGTGTAAGTGGCCCTAAACAAGTGCCCACCACACAGTAGGTATCATCTAAATACATCTAAGAACTGTGTAAAGCCTGCACCATCACTTTTACAGCATAGTTCAGAAAACCAGCTGAGCAAACAGTAGATCATAAGAATTCAAGAGGGCAGGCAAGGACTGAAACCATGATCTTCTTTCCTTGTTAGGTTTTCTCTAAGGGGTTTTGAATTTAGAAAAGAAAAAAAGGTTTTTATTTGTATGGTTTGTTTAAGGCAGGGTTTATATTGTGGAGCTGGGTCTGCAGACGAGGCTAGCCTCAAACTTACAGACATCTGCTGACCTGCTTGCCTCCTGAATGGTGGTATTAAACACAAGTGCACCAAGCTGTGCCTTAATCTTGGGATCTTTCACATGACATAACTGAAAGTCATATGTAGCTTCTCTGCAGCTGTGACTAAGTGCTGGCCACTGCTACTCAGTGGAAGCTTGTTAAAATTCATGGGAAAAGTCTTAACAAAAGAGCACAGGCAGCTAATCCATACCCAGTTTTGTTCCTCATGCCAGTTTTAAGTTTCAAAATTCTCCTGAAACAGGAATCTCATGAGTATGAGGATCTACTACTAAAGATGACAGAAATAACTGTAGAAGACTGGACACTTGGTGCCAGAAATTTCATAAAAACCTATTTCCTCCAAACCATGGTTTGTTTTTTAGCTTTTGCTATTGTAATGTAAATCCTGAGTAGAAAAAAGCTACAGCAGTCTTAATTTTCCCAAGCCACACAAGTTTAGGAACACAAAAGACAAAAGCACCTTGTTCTGGAGCACAGCAGTGAGGTGAGGATTGGAGGGTGCTGGTGCAGTTGCACTTTGAGGTAGGTTCATTAGCTGTTGCAGAAGGCTGGTGACAGTCACTGAAGGAAGATGATAGAGGAGGAGAGAGAAGGGACTCAGTAAGCATGGCAGCACCTACAAAACAAACAGGAGTTACATCCTACAAACTGTTCCTTCTCTTACCTCCCACCAGTGGGTATGAGCAGCAGGGTGCTCACCATATACAAAATCATTGCATTACTGTGTGTAAGGACATCTGGTTGTAAAGGAAAGGTAGGATAAACACTTGACTCTTTTCAGTTTCTCTTGTTGTTTTTTGTTTTTCAAGACAGTTTCTCTGTGTAGCTTTGGCTGTCCTGGACTCACTTTGTAAACCAGGCTGGCCTCAAACTCACGAAGAACCACCTGCCTCTGCCTCCCTGAGTGTTGGGATTACAGGTGTATGCTACCATGTCTGGCCTTTTCTTTTTCAGTTTCAAGATAGGGTAACCAGAGTTACCTACTAGTCTTAGCACTCACTACAAATGACTCATATTTTTGATATCATGAACTTATTAAATTAATTCTAGTCTACAGCTATAATTTTTCTCTCTGAAGTTAAATGTATCACTTCCAGCAAACAGGAGGCCCCTTCAAATTGGTTTATGCATCCCTAGTAACCTATTAGTTCTCTTGCCTCAAATATAAGGCCAGGATTGTCTGTGTTCCCATGTCTCACACCTGGAACCAGCTATTATTTCAAGAAAATGAATTCTACAAACATGGCTGATTATTTTTTAAATTCACATAGTTTAACTCAGCATATGCCTGCACACATTCATATGTATAATTACACACAGAGACAAAGAGGGGGAGGGGGGAGAATGAACGACAGCTCCACACACACACTTTTCGGATGGCCTCAAACTTACAGAAATTCTCCTGCCTTTGTGGCCCTACTGTGAGGAAATCACCACACACAACTTTTGTATATAGTTAACTAAGTGATCTTCACTAGAAAGAAAGCCCCATGAAGGTATTGTTTGTATTCCTAGCTTTATTTATTTTATTGATTTATTTCTATGATAGAAAATGGTGCCTTGAATGTAGAGGTATTGGGTGAGTACCCAGCAAATGAATAAGGTTCTCCCAAACTTGCTTCCATTGTTGAGTGTCTGAGCTAATGACTGTCCGCTCCAGTCACTGCTTCCTTTGGCATTATGGCTCAAATCTGTAAATTTTTGCTTAAACCCATTTTTTTTTTTTTTACTCTTGGAGTCTCCTAAAAATATACTGGTTTCAGGGCTGGAGAGATGGGTCAGCTCATTAGAGCACTTGCTGCCTTTACAGAGGACCCTGATTCAATTCCCAACATACATGTGGAGGTTCACAAACCATAACTGCAGTCGAAGGGGATCCAATGCCCTGCTCTGACCTCCATGGGCACCAACCACACATATGCACACACAGGCAAACTATTCAGAACTAAAAAAAACAAAAAACAAAAAAACTAGTAAATTTAAAAAATGTATTTGTTTAGTTCTGTTGCTTTTTTTCTGATGAGATGTAAACTTTTCATTCTTTTCAGGAAATACTAAAATCTCAAAGCCTACAGTAGTAATTTTCAGGTCTTCAGTGTTTTGAAGTACACAGGAATGTCTTCTGCATCACTCAGGTGATCACTACTCAATTTTTAATCAACTACAGTAAGTTTCTTCATAAGTATCTCATTATTATGAATCCCATACTAATACTGTTCCTTTATCAATTTCTTGTTTTGAAAAAGCACAAGAAAATTTGCTAATCTTTGAAGAGCTATTACAAAGATAAAGATCTTTTCATTAAGATTATCTGTAGGACACCATTCAACTAAACCTCGAGGCTAAGATGAAGCTACTGACAACAGGGTAAGGGGGAATAATTTACATCCACAAAAGGAACCAAGAGGCAAAGTTTTCCAACTTGAGAACATAAGGAAAGTTGTCCTCCATGGTGGGTACCTCATCTTGTGCGTCCTTCTTGATAAGGAAAGGGAGGTTCCTGGCAGTTGCCATGAGAATGTCAGCTGCTTGCTCTGTGGAGAGGAAAGGGAGAATACGGGCAACCATTCTCTTCCCTTTTCGGATACACATGATCTGTACAAAGTGGTCATCACTTGGCCTGCAAAAAGAATGCCACCTAATGTTAACACAGGAAAAACAAATCCACATTTTTAAAATTACGCAACCCACATTTTTTTTATCATGTTCACAATCTCCGTACTACCAAAATTGAGGATTACTCTCCAATTCCAACCAAATAATAAAAAGTAAAATTAAATTTTACAAATATGAAAGCTGGGTGTGGCAATGTACACCTGTACTCCCAGCACTCTGGGAGGCGAGGAAGGTGGGTATCTGTGTGTGAGTTCAAGGCCAGCCTTGTCTACAAAGTGAGTCCAAGATAGCCAAAGCTACAGAGACACCTGGTCTCAAAAAAAAAAAAAAAAAAAAAAAAAAAAAAAAAAAAATTTTTTTTTTTACAAATGTGAAAACTCATTTCCTATAACATATATAAAATTATGATCAAATTTAAGTAAAAATTAAATATTGTGTTCAAATTTGATTTAACTAAAAACTAAATGTCTCAGAGTTAACTGCTAAGTATTAACAGGGCACACAATTTATACGGCTTTTTATTTGACTTTTTTCACTCCTCCAACCCCACTCCTCAGAATGGGGAATTGAGTTCCAAGCCTCCTGTATGCCAGGTAAGTGCTGTACCATTGAGCTACTGTCATCTCCAGCTTCAGTTAGCTTCTTCAACACATAGAGTCAATATTCAACTAAACACAGTTAATGGTTACATACCATGCCTATCTATGGATAAACTGCATTTATCAAACCAAAACTACAGAAAGTATGTTGAAAAGAAGTTTCTTCTTTGTTTGGGTGTTCTGGCCCAGGAGAATCTGAGCAAAGGGAAAGGAGCTGTCAGCAGATGTGGCGCTCTTGCAGTAAGTGTGTGGGATTTACAGCACATTTTTACAATTGGTTTGCTTCACACAATGGGCAGGGGAAAGATGACACAGAAAGAACTGACATTCTTTATTGGAAGACTTACTGGCTTCCACACACGAACTCTACAGAAATCCAGGAAGTGCAAATGTTGATAACTGTCATCTTATCAGGAGAGTAAGTAAGATTACAAAGCTGAAACACTAGTACTCATAAGACAGATACAATCTGTCACTGCAAAACCAGGATCTAGTAATGGTCTCTGCTTTTTCTCCAGCACCTAGCAAAAGCCTAATAGACAACGAGTGCATATTGTTGAATAAATGAATCAAAGAGAGGACTCAGAAAAAATATGGAATGTTTTATATGAAGTAGCACCCAAATCTGGACAAAAGATAGAAACAATGTATCTTGGCCCACCCCTTTAAAGCCAACCTTTGGAAGGCAATTGGATCTTCGTGAATTTAAAGTCTGCCAGGGCCACATAGTGTGACTCTGTCTTAAGACAAAAGCAACAAAATCCAAGAAAGATGGCTGCTAAGCTTACAGAAATGGCAGGACAGAGTACACCACAATCCCAAGTATGTGGAGTTTGGTTTGGCAATGGAAGGAGTCTACTATTTCCTAAGTTCACAATGCTTATTACCTCTCTTGTCCAGGCAATTTGCCCCTCAGGTTGTCATACATGCTACAGATTTTGTGCTTTCTCTCATCCATCAGGGCAGGCCGCTCTTCTTCTAGACTTAGGAGATAGCGTCTTTCATAATCCTCCACATCAAGGAGTAAACTATAGGTCTAGGGGAGAGACAGAACAGGCCACAGCATGCTGGGTTAGGACCACAGAGAACTAGATAAACGTCCTCACAGTTTAGGACAAACTAGTAAAAATGGAAGAGTACAATTCAAACAAAATGAGTTTTTTCTTTTTTTTAAAGGTGCTCATTTAAATGTAGGGAAATATGGTAAAATAATCCTCTAAGTATCATTTTTTTTCATCTCTCATGGACTGCTAGTCAAGTAGTAAAATGGTGAAGTAATTATGTTTCCCAAATTTTCTAGTAGCAATGTTAGGCTGAAACATCCACCTTTCTGAAACAATGCCACCAATGTTACCTGTCAGTGATAAAGGTGTGTGAGTACATGCAGAGGTTAGAGCTTGACTGTCAAGTGTTTCCTTCCACCTTTCAGCACTTTCTACATTTAGGTAGTATCTCCTATGTGAATCCAGAGGTGGCCAATAAGGCTTAACTAAACTAGCCAGGTTCCTCCAAGGATTCCATCTCTGCCTTGTGAGTACTGGGAGGGTTGTCATACCTGCCTGGGATTTATGTGGATACTAAGGATGCCAACTCTGTTCCTCAAACTTACACAGCAAATAATTTGCCATCTTCTCCAGTCATGATAATTTTTGAGACAGGGTCTCACTTTGTAGTCCTTCTGGAATTCACTATGTAGTCCTTACATTCAGAAACTGACTTTGGGATTAAAATCCCTATGATGTGATGGACTACCCTTGTGATTAAAATCCACTACACTGGGTTTTAGATAAATATTTTGCTAACCAGGCAATTTTTTGTTTGTTTGTAATTTATTACCAGTGTCAGCCAGTGGTCTAAGTACTTTGTGGGTATTCAACTCATTGCAAACTCAACTTCAAACAAAACTACTATACTCATCTCCACAAAAAAAACTGAGGACAAGATAAAAGGTTATTTAAACTCAGCCTGTGTTACAGATTCAGAAAAGGGATAGTTTGCAGCTTGTGCTCCACAGTCTTGCAGTGTGGACTGTGTCTATATGTATCATCTCATTTTCCTTTGTACACAAAAAAATGCTCAATAAATACTGTAAAACTAAATCAGTTCATGTAAAATGAAACTTTCACTCCTATTTTTATTAGGTTCAAGATGACCCAGGTTGATGAGATTGCTCAGTTGGTGAAGATGCTTGCTGTCAAGTCTAACAGCCTGAGTTCAATCACTGAGAGCTGTGTTGTAAGGAGCCACATGCTATCTCCCTCAGGTTAATATCTGACCTCCACACACAAGCTGTAGTACACACCAATACCCAAATACAAGATAAATTTATATATCAAAACAAAGTGACCTGTTCAAAGACAATTATCTATTAGTTGAATAACAATAAACAAAACCCCAGTGCAGTGTTCTTCCCAGGATTCCATAGGTAAAGTAGAGTACAATCATTTCTGGAATGCTCTTGTTAACAAGCGCCTAACACAAATCAATTCTTAGGTAATATAAAAGAATAGGGGCCAGGGACATGACTTAGCAGGAAAAGGCATTTCCCCACCCCAAGCCTGACAACCTCGAGTCTGAGACCCAGAACTCACACGGTGGAAGGCAAGAACCTAGCCCTACAAGTTGTCCTCTGACCTGCATGCACAACGCCACCCCTCAAACATAAACTGTAATTAAAAACAACAACAACACTGATTTACTGACCTCTCTTCTATGTGAGAACACATATTTGATCGTTTTTAAATTTTTTTTATTATTAATTACACTTTATTCACTTTGTATCCCCCCGTAAGCTCCTCCCTCCTTCCCTCCCAATCCCACCCTCCCTTCCCCTTCTTCACCCATGCCCCTCCCCAAGTCCACTGATGGGGGAGGTCCTCTTCTCCTTCCTTCTGATCTTAGTCTATCAGATCACATTAGGACTGGCTGCATTGTCTTCTTCTGTGGCCTGGTAAGGCTGCTCCCCCCTCAGGGGGAGGTGATCAAAAAGCAGGCCAATCAGATAGTTCTTTAAATTGAAACTAAATAGAGAAATAAATGCTAAAACTTACTTTCTCAATTATGACAAGGGTTTTTCTTCTCTTGTCCCGAACTTGTTTTTCTTTTGTTTCCTAAAAAAGAAAGAAAGAAAAAAAAAGGTAAGACCATTCATTATCAATTCTTTTTACCTCTATTAAGATCATTTTACCAAGAATACACCTTTACGTTCACTGGTAAAACTACAAGAGAATTTAGACTGTTTAAGAGTTAACAATTGATCTGGGCATGGTGGCACACACCTTTAGTCTCAGCACTCTGGAGGCAGAGGCAAGCAGATCTCTTGAGTGTGGGGCCAGCCTGGTCTACAAAGACAGTTCCAGAACGGCCAGCACAGAGAAACCCTGTCTTGAAATACCAAAAAGTTAACAATCCAAAATGACAACAGTATAAAACAAAGGTCATTCACCGAATCAGTTCACAAATTACACTAAATTAGTAAATCTGAAAACACACAGAAATGTTGTTTTAAGCAACACAGACACTGCCTGCAGTGAGAGGATGTACCAAATCCATTAGTTCTGGCTGTCTCATAAAGGCTTTAGGGCCAGCAAGATGGCTCAATTGGTAAAAGTGCTTGCTACACGGGCCTGACCGACCACCTGAGTTTGATCCTTGGAGCACCTGGTGCAAGAAGAATTTCACTCTAAAAAGTTGTTCTCTGACTTCTACAAGTATATTATGGCATGTGTGACAGAAACACATATCGCACACATTTTTTTTTTTTAATGAAGGTACATTTTAGCATATGTGTGGAAAACTAAAATTCAGGACATATCCAGTCAGCTTATGCTACAATTTCACCATGGTTCATCTTTTTGCAATGACCACCAAAATGAACACCCCATTCACTGGTACTTACATCATCCTCACTCCGAGATGTCACAACAGCATCGATCATCTTTCGAGGATTATTCACACTAGAGACAGTAAGCTTCCCCAAAGAGCCCTCAAACTGCACTGCAAGGACAAAAAAGACTCCGATAAAGACCACGAATATGGCAGACATCATTCAAAAAGCTTTTCTGTTCTTCACTCATGGTTTTATATCACAGGACTGTATGTAGCAAAGCAACCCCCTTTTCTTTTCTCGTTTTTATTTTAAGGCAAGGCCTCACTATCTTAGGCTGGCTTTGAACTCATAATCCTTCTGCCTCTGCCTTCTCAGTACTGAGATTATAAATGTGACCCAGCACAGGCAGCTAAAGCAACTCCTTTACATAATCTATTCTCCAAGTCTTCATTAAAATCATTACCAAAAGAAAACCTACTTCCTCTTTATCTACTCTTAGGAGTACTAAAAACCAAACCAAACCAAACCCAGTAAATTTTTATGGAATCTTAAAGAGCAAAGGATTTATGAATTTGTATGTCAAGCTACTCATGCTCTCCACATATAATTATGTCTAGTTTACCAAAACAGCAGGTTCTCAAATTCCCTTAATAATGGGCTAGAACGTTACCAGGCTTATACGCATGCTCCAGTTTGGCCACCTGGGGGGTGATGAGCTTGGTACGCTCCTTCTTAGGGCCATCACCTTGTATTTCTTCAGCAGCTGACAATTTCTCCAGTTTTTCAAAGTAATTCTACCACAAGAGAAGATGGTTTTTATTGCAAACAAAACACAGACTACCATTGTTATTCACACTAATCACACCATTGGTAGTAACAGAACTAGAACTTTAGAAATACACTCCTGCCTAATTTTTGTTACTTTGTTACAATCTAATTATATATCTATATATGAATGCACATACATAAAAATATTTTTTGATTTTTCAATATGCCCTGGCTATTCTAGAACTAACTCACTCTGTAGACCAGGCTGGCCTCAAAACTCAAGACATCTGCCTGCTTCCGCCACCAAAATGCTGGGGTTAAGGCTATGCACACCTACTCTTGGCTTTTTTTTTTTTTTAAATTCACTTTACATCCTTGTTGTCGCCTCATCCCTCCTCCCTTCCCAGTCCCACTCTCCCTCTCCCCTCCCCTTTTCCTCCGAAAAGAGGAGCTCCCTTTCCCATCCATCCCAGCTCATCAAGCTGCATCAGGACTAAGTATGTCCTCTTCCCCCATGGTCTGTCAAGGCAATCTCTCCAGGCAAAAGTGATCAAAAAGCTGTCAATCAAGTCCTTGTCTGATGCAGTCCCCACTTCCTTTACTAGAGGACCCATATGAAGCTGAAGCTGCCATCTGCTACATCTTTGTAGGGGGCCTAGGTCCAGTTCCTGCTTGGTCCTTGGTTGATGCCCCAGTCTTAACAAGCCCCTCTGGACCCTGGTTAGGTTAGTTGGCTCTGTTGGTCTTCTTGTGGAGCTCCTGTCACCTATAGGTCCTTTTCTCTTTCCTCATACTTTCCCACAAGACTCCCTATACAATGCCCGTTTGTTTGGCTGTGAATCTCAACTTCTGATTTGAGGCACTGTTAGGTAGAGCCTCTTAGAGGACAACTCTCTCAGGCTCCTGTCTGCAAGTTTAGCAGAGCATCTTTCATAATGTCAGGAGCTGGTACTCTCCAATAGGGCAGGTCTTTGGAAGGGCCAAGCATTGGCCAGGCATTCCCTCAATCTCTACCTTTATCCCTGCACTTCTTGTAGGCAGCGTAAATTGTGGGTCGAAGTTTTTGTGGGTGGGTTGGTGTTCTCCTCCCTCTGCTAGGAGACTAGTCTAGTTAGAGGATATCCTCCTCAGCCTCAATGGCCTCTGCTACTAGGAGTCTCTGCTTGAGTGCCCCTCATATCCTTCCAGGAGCCTACCTTGACTTAGGTCTCCAGACTGTCAGAGATATCCCCATGCTCAGTTTCTCTTTTCTCTTCTGTTCTCTTGCTCTCCCTAGATCTGATCTCCACCCTCTTAACCCTCTGTGACCTTTCTCCTATCTTGTTCCCTTCTCTTCAGCCACTACCTCTGTCTATTCTGTCTCCCCTTCCAAGTGAGATTTATGTATCCTCCCTTGGACTCTCTATGTTACCTATCTTCTTTGGGTCTGTGCCTTGTAGTGTGCTTATCTTGTAACATATGGCTAACATCCACTTATAACTGAGTCCATACCATGTATGCTTTTCTGGGCCTGGGTTACCTCACTCAGGATGATCTTTTCTAGCTCCATCCATTTGCCTGCAAATTTTACGTAGTACTCTTGGCTTTTATAAAAAGCCAATTGTGAACTATGGGTGTACTGCAATAACAGAGTAAGTTTATAGCATGTTCAAGGCCCAGTGTTCAATGCCTAGCACCGCAAATGTCTGATACCCACACACTTTCCATTCCCTCAACCTTCAGAAACATTAACTGGCTTGGTAAGATGGCTCTGGACAAAGACACTTGTCATTAAGCATCATGACCTGAGTCCAATCTTTGGGATTCACACTGTGGAAGCAAAAAACACTTAACTCCTCCTGACACCCCCTTGTGGACCTCAGTAACACTGCCTACTGCCCACAAAATAAATGGCTTTTTAAAGAAGTATTTTAAAATGTGACTTAATGAAGATGTCTTTAAAAGTCAGACTGCCAATATCCCTTCCTTTCTTTTTTTGGTGTGTATGGGGGTACTAGGGATTGAAGCCTGGGACTTGCACATGCTAGGCAAGTCCTCTCCCACCGAGCTAATCCCCAGCCCCACAGCAGCAATATTCTTAATCGGAAGAACCAGATTATTAATGCCAAAATGAAAACATCAATCTGAACACAAAAGGCTTGACAATATCTAGTATTTAAAAATGGAGAGAATACTTATCAATTTGTATTCACTGGACAATATCTCAATAGAAAATCTTATCATTTTAAACTGATTATTACCATCATAAGCAGACAAACTGTTTTGAAAACTAGCCCTGGCTATTTACCTGGTAATAGAAATCATCCAGGTAGGGATCAGTGCTCTGCAGCTGCATCATCTGGATTTTAGAGACCCAATCCTTTTCCCGCTGCAACATGAGATTAGCATATGGATCCTTCCGGAGATGATCTTGATGACTGGCCCGGTGACTTCCTCTGTCTCCGGCACCATTGAGATTTCGATGCTGACTGAAAGGCAAACATGCAGCGTATTAGTCATACTTTTTGAAATACAGAAATACAACAGGCTGGTTCAAAAATATTCTTTGATTTTTGTGAAGGAAAACAAAATTGTATCCTAAAAGAATCAAAGAGAAAAGAGCTATGTGATACATAATCACAGAAAAAAAACTGGAGAGTACCATCCCAATGTACTCCTGCATCACACAGCAGGGCTGCTGCAGCACTCAGCAGGGCTCCTGGACCTTTGTATTGGCTGGTGTGGTGTCATCTTGACACAAGCTAGAGTCATCAGAGAGAAAGGAGTCTCATTCAAGGTAACGCCACCATGAGATCCATTGGTAAAGTATTTTCTAATTAGTGATCAATGAGGGAGGGCCCGGCCCTTTGTGTGTGGTGTTATCCCTGGACTGGTGGTCCTGGGTTCTGTAAGAAAGTAGGCTGAGCAAGCCAGGAGAAGCAAGCCAGTAAACAGAACCCCTCCATGGCCTCTGCATCAGCTCCTGCCTCCAGGACCCTGTCATTTGAGTTCCTATCCTGACTTCTTCCAATAATGAACAGCAATATGGAAGTGTAAGCCAAATAAACCCCTTTCTCTCCAGCTTGTTTTTTTTTGGGGGGTCATCATGTTTTGATGCAGCAGTAGATAACATTCATACATGGAATTTTTTTTTAAAACTATATAACTACATACAGCAGGGAGATTTCTTCATTTAAGACAATACACTGAGGCCAGAAAAAAAAAAAAATCAAAGCTATTTTATTTACCAGGTGGCAGGGTAAGATTTGAATACAGGTCAATCAGATCCTGAAGTCTGTATAATTTTTCTTTAACTCACTGAAAATCTTAAAGCATTTCAATGTAGCTAGAAGCTCAAGCAAGTACTATAATAAATATTTACCCACCAACCAGGTTAAAAATGTATTTAGGCTAATTTGTTTCACTTACAAGTCACACTGCCATTCATAGTGACACAGACCTATATTCCCACACTCAAGGCTTGAGCAGGACTGCGTGTTTGAGGCCAGCCTAGCATACATATATAATCAGTTTCAGGCTAGTCTCAACAAAGAACCCAACAAAAAACCAATAAAGATTAGCTGAAGACTATTTTAAAATGTCTTCATTTAAAAGATTATTTTAAAATGTTTTCTGTGTATTTGTGCATGCAGAGCCAGAAGAGGGTGTCAGATCTCCTGGAGCTAGGGTTATAGGTGGTTATGAGCTGAATGATGTAGATGCTGGGAAGTGGACAATGGTCCTCGGAAGAGCAGCAGAAACTCTTAACTGCTGAGTCATCTCTCCAGCTCTTCTTAAAGCTTCCTTTTCACAGAACCAGCATGCGGCCTTTATACTGACTCTCTTCCAACGTATCTTTGTACTGCTTGTGCATCTGTCTTTGAATATTTTCTTTTCTTCCTTCCTTCCTTCTTTCTTTCTTTCTTTCTTTCTTTCTTTCTTTCTTTCTTTCTTTCTCTCTCTCTCTCTCTCTCTCTCTCTCTCTCTCTCTCTCTCTCTCTTTCTTTGATACAGGGTCCCAGTATGCAGAAATGGCTAGCCTGACCTCACTATGGAGATCAGGGGGTAGGTAGGGAGTGGGTGGGGGGTGGAATTCAGAGACCCACTGCCTTTATTTCCCTAGTGCTGGGATTAAAGACACATGAGCCACTGTGCTTGTTTTGTCTTTGAGTCTTTTTTTTTTTTTTTAATATTTTTGGTTGTGAGCCTAGCCTTAATAGCTGAGCCATCTCTCTAGCCCTGTCTTTTGAGTCTTAGACAGTATTATTCTGTATGCTTCTGATTACATAAATGGTAATAGGCCTAATTCTACTCCTTGCTTCTTCACATCACAAATGTATTCTGTGATGCTGCAAGGATGGAATCTAGCCATGACTTTAACTTTATCATCTATTGCTTAAATCCTCTCCCAAAGAGCTATATACTCAATCCTTCTCCCAAATTAAGTAGTGAGACACTTCAAATTTTACTTGTCTGATGATAGTAGCCTATTATCTAACCTTTCTCTCTTTTGTTTTTATCTTTTTCAAGACAGGGTTTCTCTGTGTAGCCTTGGCTGTACTGAACTCACTTTGTAGACTAGGCTGGTCTCCAACTGACAGTAATCCGCCTGCCTCTGTCTCTCGACTGCTGGGATTCAAGACATGTGCCACCAAGCCTGGCCCATTATCTAATCTTAATCTTTATCTCTGATAAGTATGCTTAAACATATCTTCAATTTTCAATTAATCAATTTTCTTCTATTGAGCACTGAATAACTGAGTATGTGTTGTTAGTGAATGCATTGCTTCCTGAAAACAATTTTTTGGTAGCTCTATTTGTTTATTACTGTTTGGCTTCTTCCTTTTTGGCCCACATGATAAAATTATAATCACGTGTCATAAATACCTACTAAGTCTTTTTTTTTTTTTTTTTAATTCACTCTACATCCTTGTTATAGCCCTATCCTTCTTCCCCTCTCCCCTTTTCTTCAGGGGAGCTCCCTTTCCCATCCATCCCAGCTCATCAAGCTACATTAGGACTAAGCCTGTCCTTTTCCCTTGTGGCCAGGGAAAAGTGATCAAAAAGCTGGCAAGTGAGTCCCTGTCCAATGCAGTCCCACTTATTTTTAATACAATTAAATAGATTAATCTTTTCATATATAACGTATACTTGGAGTTGGTTTATAAGTCCACATTGGTTTCCTTTTTCTCCCCTGCAAAAAATATATTCTACAATATTTTTGGAAATGAGAAGGAATTATACAAATAGAACAAAAACAGATGTTGAAGAACCCTTACAGCTATACCTAATTTCTTTAATTTATCTAAGCAAACAATTATGGAATGACTTCATACAGATATAAAAGGCAGAGGCTTTATGGATCCTGCTGTTTTTATTTTTCAAAGCCTACCATAGTTTGGTCACACAGCCAGGGCCACACATATAAAAATATATTTACATTTGAATGGAGATGAAATGTGAGGAAAAGAATGATCACTGCACTCACGTAATACCTATATTTAAAGCTAGCTCCTGTGTTTTTATTACTTTTTTCTTTTAATTTTTAAAAAACTTTTACTAATTACACTTTATTCCTTCTAAATTAGAAAACAAAAAAAATAGTTAAGAGGCTGATTATACATTTGATAAAGAATATAAATATCAGAGCTCAACTTTAACTACAACATAAGTCCAACTTAACTGTAACTTTGAATTCACTGTAAAAACTGGACCAGCCAGATGGCTCGGTTTTTAAAGTGCTTGACACCAAGCCTGACACCTGCACTCAGGTCCTGGAATCCATGTGCTGGAAGAAGAGAACTGACTATCATACACAATAAGTAAATAAATGTAGCATAAAAACGTCATTTAGAACTAGCTTATAGAGTGTACATGTACACACACAACATAAGTGCTACTTGAATGCCAGAACATGCACACATTCTAACCCCGCCCCCCAAAAGAACAAAAAGAGGGGCCAGCAATCAGGCTCAGTGGGTTAAGGCACTTGACAGGTGAGTGGAATCCCCAGAAACAACTTGGTGGAAGGCAAAAACCAATACCTGCAAAGTTGTCTTCTGACCTCCACAGGTATGTACATGCACATGTACAGCATAAAATAAGTGTGATAAAACAAAACATAACAGCATTAAGGCCAACAAAATAAGTTCCATACTAAGTAAATGTAGCAAGAAAGCAGCCCAAGTCAGAAGCTTTCTCCTACACGTCAGGAGAGCGACAAGTACTCACTTTCTGCTCTGCTGCTGCCTCTGATGCAACAGGCGCCGGTGCTGTGGGTGAAGGTGAGTTGTATCCGGTCTAAACATTGGGGCCTGAGGTCTACGAAAACAAGGAAAATGTCCTTGATTATCTCATTTAATGATGTTATTTTTTAAAAAGGTTGTCAATACATGATAACTTCACATAGGTTTACTCAAGGGATGGCCAGTGTATTCTAAACAGACTTTTTTACGTGTAAGCTATATATTTTTTCACAATGACCAATTCTTAAACCCAAGAGGATGACTATGAAACTTAGTGCAATTGCAGTAAAATACTACAATTCTTTTTATTTCTAATAGGTTTAATGTATGTATCTTGAATTGCGTGTGTATTGGGCGAATGACATAGAAAGTGTATGTATGGCAGTTAATTTTACATGTCAACCTGACCAGTTTTGATACCCAAATTTAACTAAACCCTGATGTAGACACTGCTGCAAAAGCATTTTATAGATATTTACATTTATAATTAGTTGACTTTAAGAAACTGCCCTCCATAATCCAGGAGGCGAAACAGTCAAAACTAGAAGTTACTCAAAGAGATCTACCAAGACAGGAAATGAAGTTCTGCTGGGTCTCTAGCCTGCTGGCTGACATACTTCAAGGTCAAGACTGCCTGCTATATAGGTTTCCAATTTGCCAGTCAGTTCCTTGCATTCACATTAATGTTCCTCACATATATGTATCTTCTAGTGATGTTTCTCATGAGACTGTGAACGGACAAAATTTACATAAGACATAATTCTACCAAAGTAGAATACAAGTCCATCTCCTTATAAAACCACAAAGTAGAAGCAAGCAACTCAGCTGGCACTGAGATTACTTAGCTTTTTGACCTCTGTCTCCATCTGTTACTTATCTGTGGTAATTCTTCAGTTTTCAGCACTGTGTGTGTCTAACTGCATGAGTGTTTGCAAAATGGGTATGAAAAAGTAAAAGAAGCAGCTAATTTGTCATGTGCACAGGAAACATGACACTCCTGAAGGCAATGTATAGACTGAAAACTCAAGCAGTTTTCTAACCTCTTAAGAATCCAGGAACTTCTCAAACACTGTACTGAGCAAGCATCCTAAGAGTTTTACATTATAAAAGTAATTAGGAGATTATAAAACCTACTATAGAACTCCGCTGACAATGGATCAACAAAGGCATATTTGTATACCTTAGGTTTTGCAGGTGAGGTCCAGGGCCAGGAGGATGCTGCTGTGGAGGTGGCGTAGCAGGGGGTGGAGCACTAAAGAAGGCACGGAAGCCTGGTGCTGGGGGAAGCATCTGCCCAACTCGCCCTTGTAGCAACTTAGGATTCATGGCAGCCAGTGGGCTACCAACAAATCCAGGGACTCGTGCAAACTGGCTGGGAGACATCCGTCCAGGCTGCAGCTGCAAAGAGGGACAAGATCTTTGACATAAAAGAATTAGCAATCCTCAATGGTTCCATCTCACTTTGGGACAGGGTCTCATTATGCATGTCAGGCCATTTGGCAACTCCCTGTGTAGTTGGCTGGCCTCAAACACGTAAGCTTAACTCAGCACCCCAAATGCTGGAAATATAGGCATGCATCACTAAAAAAGTAAATACTGTTTCCTTTACTAACTTCACTTGAGAAAACGAAGGGGAAGAGAGAAGAAGTAGCTAATAGTGAAAGAAAAAGTTGTCAAGCAATGAATCTTAGGACAGAAGGATTATTTTTATAGGTATGGCTAACCATAGGTTTACCTGTGCTCCTCCAAGAAGCTGTGCTCTCTGCAGGGGACTGAGTACAGGAGGAACACTAGGAGGAAAGGGGTGGCCCAGGAGGGAGGAGTTCTAAGGACACAAAACAGGGAAATTATGTTCAGATTATGGAACACGCAATCAATATATTAAGGAAACTCAGCGTAAGCTTTGTATAAAATCAGATGTAAAGACTCCCACATTGGAGAGCCTTACATCAGAAAAGAATGCTAGAAATTGTGAAATACTATAACCATGTAACACAAAAAAGACAGCAGCAGAATGAAAGGCTCAAGCAGCAGAAACAGAGGATAAAAATGAACTTAGAACCTTTCCATGCTTTCCCTTTTGTTGAGACAGGGTCTTACTAAGTAGCTCAAACTGGCAGCCTGAAACTCATTTGCTATGTAGACCAGGCTAGTTTGATTTAGGAATCCTTTTGCCCCAGTCTACTGAATACTAGGGTTACAGGCATGTACAGCAATGCCCAGCTGAGCTTAGAATCTTAAAAGTGGCAGGGGCTGGAAAGATGGCTCAGGTCAAGAGCACTTCCAAAGGTTCTGAGTTCAACTCCCAGAAACCACATGGTGGCTCACAACCATCTGTAATGAGAACTGGTGCCCCCTTCTGGTCTGCAGGCGTATGTGCCGGCAGAACACTGTATAAATAAATCTTAAAAAAAAAAAAAAAATCTTAAAGTGGCAAGAAACAAAGTAAACTTTTGTTCTCTGACCTTGGGACAACAAATCCCAGAAAATAAAGAGAGTTACAAGGAATACATATAATCTAGGAAATGTCAGCTCTATTACATACTATTGGTGATAATAAGTTCACATTGTAAAGTGACGTACCGGGACACTGCAAAGCTGGTTTGGAGACATCCTCTCACCATAGGGAGCAGGATAACGTGGTGGCATTGGGGGCCGAACATGAACAGGCTTCGGACATAGAATCTATTAGGACAAACACAACACAACTACATTCAATAAAATCAGTCTTTTGCCTTCCTACACTCCCTCCCCTCAAGTACTGGTAGAGACACAGAACTCAATGCAAAGCCCTACTTCTAAGCAAATTGCTCTGGCTATGGGTTTAAATATAGAACCTTAGGTCACTTCCTCTCACAAATCAGTTTCATCTTAACTGAGGAAGATTTAGCTAATTCTCCAGTATCCCCACCCTTCCATGCTATCTGAGGGAAGTGCCAGCAGACATTCTGACTTGAAAATTTTCTCCAAGAGGATATGTTTTGGTTATAGTGAGGGAGAAGGAATGATAAGAAAGCTGGAGGATTAACTAAGTCCTATTCTGAAGCCTCAGTGATATGGCCGCCATGCTCAGCAATGCTGTGATACATTGTGACTCCACCATTTCTTAGGATATTGAGCCTAACTAGGCCATACCAACACCACCCTCCCCCCCATACCTTCCAAATTGGCCTTCCTTTTCAGCTGCTGGTTTCAGGTGGAGGAAAGTCTATGGAACAGGACTGCACAGGCTCTAGGGAAAGCAGGGATATCTTAAAGGTAAAAAGGGATGTGGACAATGCTGAGTGTTCCCACTCCCCCCAGCTTTCAGTTATCTTTCTGCTAATGTACCCGGCAGCCAGCAAAACACTTAAAAAAGAATATATGTACTAATGTGGCTAACTACTCTTTTCTCTCCCAGTTAAAAGGTATCAGTAGCAGCAGCAAATGGTATTAGGGAATGTGTCTCATTTATACTAACTTCTCTAATTGGCTATTCTTTTAATGCCTACCCACAATGTCCACCCTCCTCCCAGTATCCCAAATAATTTTGCCCAGATTCCCAATATCCTGGGCTGTGTGCGTTAATGAAAGGTACCTGTTGGTTGAAGCTGGGAACAGCCATCTGCTTAGGTGGGGTGCCTATAGGAACAGCTCTAACAGGAGGACTTCCAATGATAGGTGATGTTGATCGCCTTGGTAAAGCTCGCTCAGAAAGGTCCCGATCATCTTCTGGGCCCTGGGAGGGCCTCTGAGGCAAGGCATATTCTAATACAGACACTGTAGGCATTTCCTAATTGAGGAAGTGGTTAAAAGGCATAAAGACAAATTAGCTGGCTTGCAATGTTTTAATAATCTCTACAGATGCCAAAGATACCTTGAAAAATTATTTTAATTTTAACTCATCTTTGTATACAATTCTCTGACTTTTGATAAATACATACAGCAATTTTATCACTCCCACAAAATTCATTTGCAGTGTCCTTTCATAATCGGTCTTTGGCCTTGTGCTCCACCACTGTCAAACCATCTGTTCTTGATCTGCAGTTTTGCCTAGATTTTTTCCCCCTAGATTTTAACTAACTCAACTCATACACTGACATCTATGAGTTCTAACAACTCCCTCTCAACCTTTAACCTGAGGACTGAGGGGAACATTAGCAGTTCAGCTAACAGTGGTGAATGATACATACTTGTATATGATTAAAGTAAGAAAAGGATGACAAGAGGAACCAATTTATCTGTGGATACAAGTCACTCTGCATGAAGAGAAATTATTTAATACCTGAGCAAGTAGTGGTCCACGGATTCGCCTCAGAACTTCAGATCCATCCCAGATGCTAGAATTCAGACTTCCAGGTTGTGGCTGCCAAAAAGAAAAAAACACTAGAATAGAATGGTGTGGCTCTCAGATCTGAGTCTCAACTACTTGGAAATAAGAAGCCACAGTGTCCCAGAATATATCATTCCTCAACTTCATCTATAACTTGCCAATGACAGGAATTATCAACCTTTGTTTGCTTTCGTTTATGAGACAGGGTCTTATTCTGTAGTGCAGGCTGTCCTTGAACTTGCTAAATAGCTAGGCTAACTCTATCCCACAGTTATTTGAATGCTCCAGTCTCTCCAGTGTTGGGATTACCTGATTAATTAATAATTTTCTATGGCACAGGTAATTCTTTTTTTTTTCTTTCTTAGGATTTACTTATTTACTATGTATACAGATCTCATTCTAGATGGTAGTGAGCCACCATATAGTTGCTGGGAATTGAACTCGGGACCTTTGGAAGAGCAGCCAGTGCTCTTAACCTCTGAGCCATCTCTCCACTCTCCAGTCCCAATTCTTTATTAAACAGGAAAAAAAACGGCAAAGCTCAGTATGTTAATTATTAATCTGTTGTTATTTGAGCTACTGTTAGTTCTAAATCAGAGTCACTTACTTGTAAAACCGGCCTGGTCTGCACTGCCCTCATGATAGCAGGATCTTCTAGCTCATTTTCAATCACCATCTTACTGAGCCTTTCTGCTAGATTCTCCTCATGGTCACCCAACAAGTCCATCTCATCCCTTTCTCCATTGCCTGTTTGTTCATCGGCTGTCACAGGAAGCTTCTCTTCCAGCTCAGCCAAGCGCTCATGTGCTTCCTGCCAATCATCATCTGCAAGACAGGTCAGTTCATGTAAGGAATGTAACTTAGCTGGGCAGGGTGATGTAGGTCTTTAATCCCCTAACTTGGGAGGCAGAGGCAGGTTGATGTCTGAAAGCTCTGGGTCAGCACGGCCTACAAAGCAAGTTCCAAACCAGCCAGAGTAGCACAATGAGACCCTGTCTCAAAAAACAAAACAAAACAAACAACAAAACAAATCAAAACAAAACCCTATCTATCTTACAGAAACAAAAGTGTTAGAATATTTAAGTCCTGCAGGCAGACATGGTATATATAAAGTGAACTTTTCACTATTAAAAAGAAAAAAAAAAAACATTATATTAGGAATGAAATGCAGATCTGGCACTCCAGCTCCAAGGGGTCTGACACTGTTTCTGGCCTACACACACAAGGGTATATACCTAGACAAGATGTGGGAACACGCACATACACATGCTCTTAAAAAAAATCAAGCCTTTGGATCAACAGCGTAAAATGTTAACTCAAGGTGTCAGTCTGAAACTGATTTCTAAACTGAAGACAGAACTTTATACTATGAATTAGCTTTGTGATTTTATGTTTCAGAAAAAAAATAAAAACCTATAGTACTAACAAAAGACTTTGTCTTAAATTTTAACTGCCATCTTCTTCTAAGCCAGCAAGCTCTTTGTTTTTGTTTTATTTGGTTTTTCAAGACAGGGTTTCTGTGTGTAATAGCTCTGGCTGTCCTGGACTTGCTCTGTAGACCAGGCTGGCCTCGAACTCAGAGATCTACCTGCCTCGCCTCTGCCTCCAAGTGCTGGGATTGAAGGCATGCACCACCATGCCAGGCTTAAGCCAGCAGTTCTTAAACTGTGGGTCATGACCCCTTTGACAAAACTTTCTGTCTCCAAAAATATTTACATTAAGATTTATAACAATAGCAAAGTTATAGTTATGAGGTAGCAACAAAAATAAATTTATAAATGATGGTTACCACAACACAAGGAACTGTATTTAAGGGTCACAGCATTAGGAAGGTTGAGAACCACTTAGAATCTAAGTCTCTGAATCTATTTCATTCGGTATTTGTTAAGCCTCTATTGTATGACAGAAACTGCTTTAGGAACACAGGATCCAGTCTACACGACAGGAATGCTACCCTCACATTACCTTCATCCAAACAGAACGACAAGTATAAAAAAATAATGAGTGAACAAAGACACTGCAGTACAAGAAAATTCTATGGGAACATGGAAAAAAGGTAGACTGAACAAGTATATAAAAAGATGGTCAAAACCAAATCACACTGTGAAGACAGCACAAGAACCAAGATTTTAACTCTTCCTCAGTACAATGTATCTTGGATATTTTCTTGTGTACAAATATATAACTACTGCTTTTCTCCCCTCATTCTTTTTAACCCACTACATTATGATCTCATTCTATCAATAAAGTATAATTTAGTTTATTCACTAGAAAAACATCCCAGTGATTTAAAACAACATTGTAGAGGCATGATGCATATTTCAGAATCTTAAGTATTTATGCAGGCTATCTCCTTTTAGGGCGAGGATACGCATTTTAACATTTATTATTTATCAAAAAGAAATGTATCATAATACTAATGATCTAAAAGGCAAAGCAGGGAGGACTTCCAAATTCAGTATTTTGGTGTCAAAGGACTCAAGGCCTGCTCTTTCAGAACTTTGTTCATTCTAATTGAATTTAGTTTTTGCACCCCTAGGTCACTATGCTTCTGTATCTGTTGAAAATGGGACAATACTGGGCTGAGATACAGCTCAGTGGTAAAGCTCTTCTCATGTTGGTTCAATCCGTAGTACAGGGGAAACAAAGACTGCTGTAAAGATTGATAATAAATGTTACCTATTGAAAACAGAGCCTATGACCACCAGGTAAGTGTAAGCATTTTCTTTCTTTCCTTTTTTTTTTTTTTTTGTTTTGTTTTTCTAGATAGGGTTTCTCTGTATAGCCATGGCTCTTCTAGAACAGCCTGCTTCTGCCTCCCAAGTGCAGGGATTAAAGTTATGGATCTTCATGCCCAACTTAATATAAACTTATTTTTAGAGAATGAGTAGGGATTACTATAACATACTCTGTTACTTTGAGATGACATAAACTTTTTTATGCGTAAGATAAAAGGTTAAGTTTCTTACAGAAAGGTGACATGAGAACTTTTGTAGCCAGTGACCTAAAGTACTCACTTGCTAGCAGGTATTATTCAAGGTGCTGACTCTACGAATTACACATCATCAAATTAACATTTTACACACTGGTTTAAACTCTGTGTGTAAATAAAATGATTATATATACACCTGTGTATATATAACGGTTTTCCAAAGAAGTTGCAGATCAACTTAGAAGTCATTTTTTTCTATAATGAAGATGTTGTAAGGAGTTAAGAATTTCAGTTTACCAGCCTGGCAGCAGTGGTACTTGGTAGGCAGAGACTGGAGGATCTCTGAGTTCCAGAACAGAGAAAGCCTGCCTCAAACAAACAAAAACACAAAAAAAAAAAAGAAAAGAAAACATTTCAGTTTGGAAGTTAAGCATATCAAACTCTGAATAGAAAGAGCAGACAGACCTTCTGAAAACATTTTTCTATGATTATCTTTGTTGGCAAAGAAGTCTTTAATCACCCTTCCACTCTCAGGTGCAAAGTAAGCAGGCCATGTTACCTTGTTGCCTTTACATTCAACTAACTGTTCCTCTACTATGCACCGAAGAACCTCTACTGGATCACATAAAATAGTTCTGTATATTTTAGTATTCTTTTCAAGTAAGTGTTCCTATTTTGTGAAGACAAACAGATATGTAAGGAGTTGGAGGGGAGACACTGTCAAAACTCTGAATGTCTGGACGAAGGCAAAAGTCATTCTGTCAAGGTTCAAAATTAACGTATTTCTATGCTGTCTTATCTTAATAAAGTCTGTTAATCATATGCATCTCAGTTTTGAAGAACTTGTTAAAATGGTAGCAGTGTTTTAATAGAAAAGCCTAGAGATGAGTATACACTGTTTGCAGTTTCAATTGCATTTTAGGGTCACTGCTAAACTACCTACTAATTACAATTTGCAATTTGTATCCCTTCTCAGTGCTTGTAATTCTATCCTATGTAACTTTCTTTGCTATCTCCATGGAGACAGACAACAGCATCTTGGATCATGTCATTCTCCTGGACAACAATCTCGTCTCTTGAACTCTGGCTCTCCTCCAAAGGTTCTTTAATTCTTGTCTCTACTGAGTATTGCTTATATTGTCAGCATATTTTTTGTTACTCTCCCTCATGACTGTTTTGGTTTTCTACTGAATTTTGTAAATAGTGAACAAAAGCAAAACTTTATTCCATTTTTGCTACTTCATTCAACTCTGTGTGCCTTAAAGACTTTACACTGTTTAAATTATTGCAAAGCCACTATCCATTGTAAGATTTTTTAAAGCTTTTTACACACCTTAGGAGTACCCACTATTTGCTGTGTTTTTCCCAGCTTTCTGACTTACTTAACTTGGAAAACTGGATGTACAGACAGAACTTCAGCAATTCAAGAGAAATCACAAAAATCTACACACCCCCAATCTAAACATTGTTATTGCTGCATTCTTATATCTGTATACTCTACTTGTCCTTTTATTAGAGTATAAACTGTACCTTGTTAGTCTACTTTCTCTGAACTTCTAAGTACATTTATTAACTTATAAATATGTTCTATCACCAAAATTCTTTGTATAGAAAGTGTTTTTACTGTACTAAAGAAACTTTTAGACAGTAGAATTATGCAATATATTAGTGATGGCTTAGAATTTTGTTTCCCCTTTTTGAGACTTTTCCCCCCATGTAGCCCAGGCTAGCCTAGAACTTAGTATATTCCCTCTTTCCTCCATCTGATTGTGGTAGACTGAATTTTAAAATGTCTTATATACTAGAATCTGAATTTTCTACAAGTTCATTAGCTCTCCTTGTCTTTCTCTACAAACATGTCCTTTATCCAGGATTATTTTCTTTTCTTCTTCTTCTTCTTCTTCTTCTTCTTCTTCTTCTTCTTCTTCTTCTTCTTCTT
>NW_026592510.1:23837993-23871496 GCF_907164565.1 Psammomys obesus
TTCTTCTTCTTCTTCTTCTTCTTCTTCTTCTTCTTCTTCTTCTTCTTTTTTTTTTTTTTTGAGACAGGGTTTCTCTGTGTGTAGATTTGACTATCCTGGACTCCCTTTGTAGACCAGGCTGGCCTCCAACTCACAGAGATTTGCCTGCTTCTGCTTCCCAGAGTTCTGGGATTACAGGTGTGCTGCACCTCAACCAGCTATCCAGGGTTATTTTCAACCTCATTTAAATGTCTACTTCTTCAATTAAGTTTCTTATATCGGCAACCTAAAACTATGGGGCTTTAGAATAAGAATACCTGTTATTATAGGTGAGACAAAGAGGCCCAGGTTGGAAGAACAGATGATAAACTGCTATGACTGAGTGATTACTGTACCATTATAAAAAGAACAGAACCGGGTCAGGAAGAAGACTCAGCTCAGCAGATAAAAGCAATTTATGCACAAGTCTGACAACCCGAATCCAACCCCCAGAACACAACAGGCCGCATTGGTCAACATCTGTAATCCCAATATTGCTACTTTGGGACAGGAGGGAGAGATGCAAGAATGACCCAAATCTCTGGGCCACCTAGCCTGGAATATATAGCTCTGAGGAAGAAACAAGAGAGAGATCTTGTCTCAACAAGGTGGAATATGAGAACCAACTCCTGAAAGTTTTCCCTGGCTTCTACAAGACAGCCATAGCACATGCTTACCAATCTCATGTATACACACACAGAATAAAAACTCAAATTAGAGGTTGACCTTACCAAGAGCAAAGCAATTGATAAAATTAACAAAGACACCATAAAAGATGTCACTTACCAACTGCACCTGACCCAAATGTATCATCATTGAATTGATCAATTTCTTCATCTTCTTCTCCTAGGCCCTGAAAAGCATCTTCATCTTCATCCAGAGGACAATCCTCCAAAGACTACAAAAAGAGAAAGGTCATTAACTTTTCCGAACATTTATATAGTCAAGAGGCATGATGGCACACACTTATGATCCAAGCACTCAGGGAGGCAGAGGCAAGCAGATCTTTGTGAGTTCAAGGCCAGCCTAGTCTTCAAAGAGAGTCCTGGACAGCCAAGGATACACAAAGAAACCCTGTCTTGAAAAAACAAACCAAGCAAACAATAAAGTAAATCCTATTATGTCTAGGCCTTTTTAATTACTATAACATCTTAAGACTTTTTGTAGATAAGCACACAATTCCTTTATCCCACTAGCTGGAATACGGTAATTATAAATGAATACTTTTTTTTAAAGTTTCATATAACTTTTTAAAACAAAATTACATTTTCCTCATTACATTCATGTCAGTTTCCCAACGCCTTTGAATCAGTCCCTCTTTCTTCCTCTTTTCTATAGGACTAAACTCTAGTCAGAAAGCAGAATGTAATCATTTCCAACCACAATTTAAATTGAGCATTAAGAAAACAAATCACAGAGCCTGGCATGGTGGCACAAACCTGTAATCCCATCACCCAGGGAGGCAGAGGTAGGTGGATCTCTGTGAGTTCAAGGCCAGCCTGGTCTACAAAGTGAGGACAGACAAGGCTACAAAGAAAAACCCTGTCTCAAACAAAACAAAACAAAACAAAACAAAACAAATCAATCAAGGCTCTTGTTCTACTCTTACAAAGTTGTATAATCACAGGGTACTCAAAAATTGTATGGGCATTGGTGTTTTGCCTGCCAACATGTATGTGTGTGGGTGCCAGGTCCCCTGGAACTGGAACTACAAACAGTTGTGAGTTGCCACAGAGGCACTGGGAATTGAACCTGGGGCCTCTGGAAGAGTAGCCATGTCTCCAGCCTCCTCCCCTGAACTCACTTTCTCACTTTTTAAATTCAGCAAGACCTTTTAAGGACATAGCATGTCTTAGGCTCAGGGCTAGGTACTAAACCTTGGTGCCTTAAACTGTAATTTTGAGCCAAACACAACTTGATTAAAAAAAAAAAATTGTGTGAAGATCAAACAAGGCAAAGACTGTAGAAAGCTGAATAAAAGATAGAATCACCATAATATCTTGTTGGTATGTTGTTTAATTTTGTTTTAGTTACTAATTTCTCTAGGTACAGGCTGGCTTAGAATGCCTGATCCTTGTGCCTCAGCTTCCAGGGAGTAAAGATCACCAGACAAACTTGGTATATTCTAATTTCAATCACTTCTCCCATTTCAGTTTTATTCAGTTTACCAAGTTTTTTCCTGCTTCTGGCAAATTCTATTCAAAGGTATCTCATCATCTCTGTTCATGTTTATACAAAGTGAGTTGAGTCACACATGTTAAATCAAGTATCCTACTCTTCTCAATGTTCAAAGATTCCAAATTAGATTTCCACACTCCAGTGGGACGGCTTGTGATGTAACTTTCCTGGGAACTTTTAAGGGCTTTCCTACCCAAATTTCCTGTCAAACTTCCGCAGACCAGGCCTGCAACTGCCTCCATATCAAAAGCAACTTCTAGCAATCTCTATGAAATCAAAATGATCTACTTGACCAAATCAGGATGACTCTATAAGGATTTCCCTGGCTCAGTCCTTAAACTGTAGGATTTCCCTGGCTCAGTCCTTAAACTGTAGGATTTCCCTGGCTCAGTCCTTAAACTCTAAGTCCAGAATCTGTTTCGCCCCAAGATTAGGAGTTGCTCAAGGTCAGAAAGCAGTAAGTGACGGTCAGCAAACAGCTACGTTCCCCGGACGTCACTGAGCCCACACTCTGCTCCACTCACCCAGAAGAAAGTTCGGCTGGACACGCCCCCTCCCCACTCCAAGCCTTCTTTCCAAGCCGACCAAAGCAGCCCCAGGGCCAGCCCCGGCCCTCCACCTGCCGGCCGCCCTCATGCACAGGGGTGTATGATAGGGTGAAGGGGTTCCGGGGGGAGGGCGGGAAACGCTGCCGTGCACACTCCCCGGGGATTTTGCTTCGGGAAAGGGCACCCGGTTAGAGCAAGGCTGGTCCGCAAGGCAGCTCCCGGAGCGGAGGCGCAAGTGTAGGGTCATGTTACCGCACTTAACGGGCCCTCCCCGCCGCAAAGCAGCGGCCGGCTCTCGCCAGTCCCGCCCCACCACGAGGTGCACTCCGGGCCCCACCCGAGCCCCGCGGCCCATGCGGGATCCCCAGCCGCCCGCGCCCTGCCCCCTCCTCAGCCGCACAGGACCCGCGCGGCGGGCGGCAGAGGGAAAAAAAAAAAAAGGGGCGCGCGGACGAGGGAGGGGTCACTTCCGGCCGCAGGCACTCACCTCGTAGCGGAACATTCTTGGGGAGGGGGGAAGGGAGCGGGGAGGGGAGTGGGGGGGGAGGGAGGGAAAGAAGCGCCTACTCCCCGGGCTGCTCCGCGCGCGCGGGTCTTCCACCGGCTCGCGACCCCTGGCCGCCGCCGTACGCCGGAGCGTGCGTGGGGACGTGCGCAGGCGCGCCTCGAGCTGGGCGGCCGCCCCGGCCGCGGAGGCTGCGCGGGGACAGATTTGGCGTTTGGCTTCCTAGTGTGAGCGGCGGGAAGGAGGTCCCGAGGCGACACTCTGCGCACGCGCGGGCCGTCGCGACCGACCCGGACAGCCTGGGTCCCGCGGCTCCGCCTCCCCGCTCGCACTGGCAGCCTCGCGGCGAGCTTTGAGTCACGAGGTTCGCGTCACGGGTTGGGCGGAGAAAAAGCCTTGTGATTGTCACAGGAATACATCCCCAGAGCGTCTCAGCAGAGAGGAATCTGAGATTTGTCGTTGGGTGATTTTCGCTGACGTCCGGCGCCCTTCTCCCGGTGCCTAGTCAGTGTTCTTGGAAGGGAGTGGTGGAGGCTGTGGTTGGTAGGGGTCAGAGAGTTCACGGGGTCTCTTTTTAAGGAAAAGCCGGAGGCACGTTTAAGGAGGGTTGTCTAAGGTGATATTTTTAGACGCCAGGTGCTTCGGGCCGGTGGGAGGCAGGAGAGCCCTAAAGGCCCACGCAGCCCCGAGGCTGGGGTCACCGCAGCAAGGTCGGCGGCCTGGGTGTGCCCTTAACGCGTAGGATCAAGCCTCAGCCCCCTGGTTCTAGAAGTCCGCTGCTTTGGGGCTTTATTGCCTCTAGCGTTTCTGGTGCATGCCCCAGAAGCCTGTTGAGCCAGCTCACCTTTTCTCCCACCCACTTCGTCAATGGACGTCTTTTTTTTTTTTTTTTTTTTTTTTTTAAAGCCAGGGCTTCTCTGTGTAGCCCTAGCTGCCCTGGTACTCACTCTGTAGACCCAGTTGGCTTCGAACTCAGATTCAGAGATCAACTGGCTGTGCCGCAAGAGTGTTGGGATTAAAGGGGAGCACCATCACTGCCTGACTCTGGTATCTTAAACTGCAACCTCGCCCGGGAATGACCGGTGCACCGTAAATTCCTTAACATGTTACTGTTGACTGTATTAATCAATTGGCTTTCTGTAAGCATTGGATTTGAAGGTAGAAGTGAGAGACTGGGCATGTTTTCCTAAACACCCATCCCTAGAGATTTTATTTTGTGAAATGGATATAATTAAGTCTACCTCACCAAGTAGTAATGAAATAGGCAGTTACATTCTGCACCCTACGGATGAGGAACCTGAAGGTTAGAGAGAAGTAGATAGCCTTAAGCTACCCAACTGGACGGTGTGGCAAAGTTCTGCCAAAACAAGAACAAAGACCTAATTCATCAAAGTCTGTCAAAAGTTCCATAGACTAGGAAAGTCCCTAAATATGCTGACCTTGCTTTTTGGCTTCTGTAATTTCGATTCTGGCTAACTGTTCTTGCTAATTGAAGTGTGTCAACACAAAACAGGGTGTGGTGTTTTTTGTTTTTTGTTTGTTTGTTTGTTTGTTTTTGTGCTTAAAAGCTTACCTTGAGACAGGATTAGGACTGGACTGGACTGATGAACATCCACTGTAGTCACAGGCCAGCTAACAAAGACTTTCTGCTGGTTTAGCCAACCATGTCCAAGAGGTCTTCTCTGCTGATACCTCACAACAATATCAACTTTCTTTGGATTTATGTTTTTCTCAATTTTAAAGGTAATCTTTTGTTTACTTTATACATATATATTTTTAAAACTTGCAAAACAGCTGGATGTGGTGGCACAAACCTTTAATCTCAGCACTTGAGGCTGAGGCAAGTGGATCTCTGTGAGTTTGAGGTCAGCTCTACATAATGAGTTCTAGGCCAGCCAAAGCTACATATTAAGACCCTGTTTCAAAAACAATCTTGAGTGTTCAGAGAGATGGCTCAGCATTTAAGAGCACTGGTAGCTCGTCCAGGGATTTGGGTTCAAATTTTAGCACCCCCAGGGTGGCTCACAACTGTTGCCAGTTCCAGGGGATTGGACACCCTTTTCTGACTAGGGCACTGGGCATGTATGTGGTATACAGACGTATGTGAGGATGTGACAGTCTGCCCTAATCTGATGGCATTATGATCTTTTTTTAAATTTGATATTAGTTTATTTACTTCATGTCCCAAGGATACCCCCTCCCTCCACTCCTCCCATACCTCTCTTTCCCCCTTTTTCTCCCCCTTCCCCCCAGAAAAGGGAGCACCTCCTCCCATTAACCTTCCCCAGCACATCAAGTTCCATCAGGACTATGAATATTTTCATCCTCTGAGCCCAAGCAAGGCAGCCCTGCCTGGTGAAGTAATCTAAAAGCAGGCAATAGAATCCATGACAGAAACAATCCCCCCTCCATGAAGGCTGAGCCACCCGTCAGCTACATATGTGCAGCGGACCTAGGTCTAGATCATTCATGCTCCTTAGTTGATGTCTCAGTCTCTGAAAGCAACTGGGCTAGTTGTCTCTGTTGGTCTTCTTGTGAAATTTTTGTTTCCCCCAGGTCCTTCCATCTTTCCCCCAACACTTCTGAAGGAACTCCAGAGTTCTGCCCATGCTTGGCTGCAAGTTCCAGCATCTGTCTGATCTGGTGTTGGTTGAAGCCTCCCAGACAACAGTCAAGTTAGGCCCCTGTCTGAAAGCAAAGCAGAGCAACATTATTAGTGTCAGGGCTGGCTCTCTACTGTGGGGTGGATCTCAGGTTGGGCCAGTTATTGTTTGCACTTTTCCTCTATCTTTGTTCCCTCATCATCCCTACACTTCTTGTAGGCAGGGTACTTTTTGGTTCATAGGTTTTGTCGGTAGATGGTTGATTCCACTAGTCCTGCCTGGCTTGGAGGTGGTCACTTCAGTCTTCAAGGGCATTGTGTTTTTGTCTGCCCAAAAATGACTTACCTAATTCTAGTCATCAGGGTACTCAAGACCCTAGTAATAATCTCCACAGGTCCCCTGTGATGACTAAAGAAACTTAATAGGGAGCCTGGTATCCCTTTAGGGCCATCGACCTTTTCCTCTGGAATTCCAGGAACATCTTACTGGGCTGCACCTAAGATAAGAATAGGATAATGAGCTGTGAGATATTAACAGCTACCTTTGCTTCTGTAAAACTATTGCTATGAGAAAAGGATGAAATAGTCTTTTTATTCCTATGTAGTGGGAAAGTAAGAAAAAACTCTGGGAAATAAAACAATTTTCCTGCCCAGCTGTGGATTCTATGGATGGTTTTAATACATACCTTTCTGAAGTCCGCCTTAAAATCTTACCTTAAACTCCATCCAATTTAGAACAGTGTGATGTATTGGCTCCTTTTGCTAGCAGTAAGAATAAATCCATTTAATCTAAATTTGAATTGAGTCTAAATCTCTGGTTTCTCCCAATGAATTCAAATGTCACAATACATACATGCACACAAAATACCCATACACATAAAGATAAATGTTTAATGAAAAAAATAAGTAAATTATAAAGCTGGTGCTGGATGGGCTTGTTAGTGTGACTGGGTTCCGAAATGCCTAAACCAGAGGTGGTGGCTGCAGTTTGGAGGTAGAGATAGCTGGATACCTGAGTTCCAGACCAGCCTGGTCAACAGAATGAGTTTCAGGATAGCAAGGGCTACACAGAGAAACCATGTCTTAAGAAATAAAACAACAAACAAACAAAAAGAAAAAGACATGCCTGAAACTTGGTGGTGTGGGTGCGGGAGAGCTGAACAGCTACCCCCCCCAAGCTTTGAGTTGGCCCACCTCAACATCTACCCCATCAGTGAATTGCTGACAGGGCCCATCCTGCCGGTCAAAAGCTGTAGGATCACAACTCCCTGAACAGAACACCAACAGCACAGGCTCTAAGAGCAACAATCAATAAATGGGACCTCATGAAACCTTTCTGTAAAGCAAAGGACACTGTCATCAAAACAAAACGACTGCCTACAGATTGGGAAAGAATCTTCACCAACCCTTTATCTGACAGAGGACTAATATCCAGTATATACAAAGAACTAAAGAAGCTGAAAAGCAGCAAACCAAGTAATCCAATTAAAAAATGGGGAACAGAGCTAAGCAGAGAATTCTCTGTAGAGGAATATCGAATGGCAGAGAAAAAGAAATGCTCAACGTCATTAGCCATTAGGGAAATGCAAATCAAAACAACCCTGAGATTTCACCTTAACACCCATCAGAATGGCCAAGATGAAAAACTCAAGGGACAACACATGCTGGAGAGGCTGTGGAGAAAGGGGAACCCTCCTCCACTGCTGGTGGGAATGTAAACTTGTACAACCACTCTGGAAATCAATCTGTCGCTTTCTCAGACAACTAGGAATAGCACTTCCTCAGGATCCAGCCATACCACTCCTAGGCATATATCTAAAAAAGGCTCAAGTACACAATAAGGACATTTGCTCAACCATGTTTGTAGCAGTTTTATTTGTAATAGCCAGAAGCTGGAAACAGCCCAGATGCCCCTCAACTGAAGAATGGATGCAGAAATTGTGGTACAGCTACACAATGGAATATTACTCAGCAATGAAAAATAAGGAAATCATGAAATTTGCAGGTAAATGGTGGGATCTGGAACGGATTATCCTGAGTGAGATGTCCCAGAAGCAGAAAGACACACATAGTATATACTCACTCATATAGACAAGTAATATAGGATAAACCTACTAAAATCTGTACATCTAAAGAAACTAATCAAGAGAGAGGACCCTGACTAAAATGCTCAATCCCCATCCCAAAAGGCAAAGAGAAAGGAATCAGAAGAAGAAAACAGGAAACAAGCTAGGAACCTGCCACAGAGGGCCTCTGAAAGGCTCTGCCCTGCAGACTGTCAAAGCAAATGCTGAGACTTATGGCCAACTGTTGGGCAGTGTGCATGGAATCTTATGTAAGAAGTGGGAAATAGTTAGATCTGGAGAGGACAGGAACTCCACAAGGAGAGCAACAGAACCAGAAAATTTGAACACAGGGGTCTTCCCAGAGACTCATACTCCAACCAAGTACCATGCATGGAGATAACCTAGAACCCCTGCACAGATGTAGCCCTTGGCAGTTCAGTGTCCAAGTGGGTTCCATAGTAATGGGAAGAGGAACTGCCTCTGACATAATCTGATTGGCCTGCTCTTTGATCATCTCCCCCTGAGGCGGGGAGCAGCCTTACCAGGCCACAGAAGATGATAATGCAGCCACTCCTGATGAGAGCTGATAGACTAAGATCAGAAGGAAGGAGAGGAGGACCTCCCCTATTGGTGGACTTGGGGAGGGGCATGCGTGAAAAAGGGGGAGAGAGGGTGGGACCGGGAGGGAGGAGGGAGGGGCTTTTGGGGAGATACAAAGTGAATAAAGTGTAATTAATAAAAAAAAGAAAAAAAAAAAAACAAAAAACCCTGCAGGGCAACATTAGAATACCTGAGAGGAGGCCCAGGGAGGACCCAGTATTGATAGAGTAGCAGACGCCTTGAAACAGGCCAATTGCAATGAACATTGCAAGTAAAAATGTGTGGACAAAAGGGTATATTGAGACACATTGTGACACTGCAGCTTCCTCGGGGAGGTTTTTTAATTTTTTAAAAATTTTGTGAGGATTGCAAGGGTGTGGGCAGATACAAAGGGATGGGGAGATGAGTGGGATTGGAGTGCATGATGTGAAATTCACAATAAAAAGTTAAAACAAAAAACCATAACCAAACAAAAAAAATGCCTGAAAGTTTAGTGGAGCACATGTTGGGTATGTCTGAAGGCATTTCCAGAAACATCTAGATCATAAGAGCTGTGATGTACTTAGAATAAAGGATTATCCTTTACTTAACTCAAAATATGATGGTTTTATTGAGAGGCAGTGAAAGGTAGAAGGAGAAGCCCAAGTGGAGGCTTCAGGCTCACTGTGTAGCTAGGGATGACCTTGAATTCCCAATCCTGCATCCTCTACCTCATAAGTTCTGGAAAATAGGCATATGGCAACCACATACTTGCCTTTTTATTTGTAATTTTAAGTCTCTGCTGATTGTTAAAGACTACCTCTATTCCATAGCTTCTGGTTCTGTGTTCCAGCCCCAAAGTCACTAGCATAACTCTTCTGTCTTTCTCTGCTTATATTGTCTCATTTGTTCTTTCCCACCCTTCTGCCTCCTTCTATCATAAAGACTGTAATAATATTTGGTATACCTGAAAAACTTAGAATAAAGTTCCCCTTGGAGGAGCTTTAATTGTATCTTCAAAATCACTTCTACAACGTCAGCTATCACACCATATAGAGATTCTCATGCTCACAGATAAACATTAGAGAAAGCAAAAATGTTAAACACAGCCTTTCCCTTCCCTTATATCTGCTTTCCAGATATAAGGCTGGAGTGGATGTTGTTTATAGTCTGGTGACTTTTGCTAGCATTGTTTTCAGTCAACAAAAAACAAAAACAAAAAGAATATATCATTATGAAAGAGGTCCCAAGTACCTCCCCAAAGAGTTTACTATTCTGCTTATTAAAATCCCTTCCTCCCTAGACTTTACCCTGAACATTGTTTTCCAGTCAAAAGACTTCACACTCTTCCCTGTGCCCCTTCCCCGCCATACAGGGTTTCTCGGTGAGTCCTGGCTGTCCTGGAACTCACTCAGTATACCAGGCTGGCCTAGAACTCAGAGATCCTCCTGCCTCTGTTCCTGAGTGCTGGGACTAAAGGTGTGCACCACCACTGTCTGGTGAAAGGACACATTCATGTGAAAGAGGTCAAAAGTACATTGCAAAAGAGATGTACTTTGAAAAGGCATTTTTCAATATATTCATTCCCTAAGTTTTATTGTGATAATTGTCATGAGGAAACCTTTCCCCAAAGTTGTATGTGTTTAAATATGTAAAATTTAAACTGCTGGGGTCAGACTCTAGAAATTGGAACCAGCCCTGCTAACTATGTAGTGCTGATCCAGGTTTCTTGCCTTTTTTTTTTTTTTTTTAACTTTAATTTATTACAGTTTATCCACTTTGTATCTCAGCTGCAGCCCCCTCCCTAGTCATCAGGTTTCTTGCTTCTTGTGATTTGTTTCTCTGACAGCTGTAGAGCTCACAGCCACCCCCTTTCCACAACAATAATGTATTAAAAAGTTCTGGTTATACTGAAATCTGTACACCTAAAGAAGCCAAGCAAGAAGGAGGACCTTGGGTAAGATGATCAATCCTCAGAGAGGCAAACTGGATGGACATCAGAAGAGGGAGAAAACAGAGCAGGACAGGAGCCTACCATAGAGGGCCTTTGAAAGACTATCCAGCAGGGTATTGAAGCAGATGCTGAGACTCATAGTCAAACTTTGGGCAGAGTGCAGGGAATCTTATGAAAGAAGGGGGACATAGAAAGACCAGGAGAGCACAAGGAGAGCAACAGAACCAAAAAAAATCTGGGCAAAGGGGTCTTTTGTGAGACTGATGCTCCAACCTAGGACCATGCATGGAGATAACCTAGAACCCCTGCACAGATGTAGCCTATATTAGCTTAGTGTCCAAGTGGGTGCCCTAGTAAGGAGCATAGTGACTGTCTCTGATATGAACTCATTGGCTGGCTCTTTGATCACTTACCCCCTGAGGGGGGAGCAGCCTAACCAGGCTACAGAGGAAGACAATGTAGCCAGTTCTGATGAGACCTGATTGGCTAGGGTCAGATGGAAGGGGAGGAGGACTTCCCCTACCAGTGGATTTGGGGAGGGGCATGGGAGGAGATAAGGGAGGAGGGTGGGATTGGGAGGGGATGGAGAAGGGGACTACAGCTGGGATACAAAGTAAATAAACTGTAATTATAAAAAAAAAATAAAAAGTTCTAGTTAGCATTTAGATAGCTTTGGGAAGCTATTTTTCAGCCTATAGCATGTGGTATATGTCATTGGTGCATTCAAAATGTGTTGGTATGTATTTACCATTGCATTTCTTCCCTGGTGAGTAGTCTATTATATAACTTTGATGTTTAACTATGGTGACTGTTAGTTATCTACTATGTACAACACACCGTCTTGGACTCAGTGGATGAAGCAACAATTATATTTTACTTTACTAATAAATCTAGTACTTGTGCACGACGTCATGGGAACTACTCATCTCCACATCATGGGCCATCAGCTGGTGCTGCCTGGAGGCTGAGAGTCAGTTAGTCATTAATACAAATTTAACTTTGGACTGCAGAAATAGCTTAGCAGTCAAGTGCTTGCCTAACACACACAAGATTCCGGTCTCGATTCGTTGCACGACACTTATAGAAATGAAAGTAATTTTAACTTTAAGTTATTTAAATCTTTCACTTTTTTATTTTATGTGTGTGGCTGTTTTGACTTGGTCAGTCCACCATGTGCATGCAGTGCCTAAGAAAGCCAGTAGGTGGGGGTAGATGGCCCTGGACCTGGAGCTATCGCACGGTTGTTTGGACTTGAACTACAAGCGCCGCAAGTGCTCTTAACTGCTGAGCCATCTCTTCAGACCCTAGATGGGTTTTCAGTATTTAATTTTCTTCTCAGTTCTTTGTATAGTCTATATATTAGCACACTGTATGAAGTATACCCTGAGCTCACAGAAACCCACATGCCTCTGCTTTCTGAATGCTGAGATTCAAGGCACACCATTGTGCCTGGCTCTGTAGTATCATTAATTCTTGAGGTCGGACATTATTATTCCTCCTTCAACATTGTTCTTTCTGATTGTTACTGCATTAATTTTTCAGGGTCCTTTTGTTTTCTTATGAATAATAATTAATAGGGAATAAACTTTCAGAAAAATAAAATAGTTTTAGAACATGGACACTAAAGCAGAAGGGAAACAGTAATTTTGAATGTTTACATTGGGCTAATAGATTTGTCAGAAGACCAATGTCAAGGCACAATAATTATTCATTTATCTAATTTGTTACCTTGAGCCTTATTACATGAAGCAGTGAGCTATAGGACCATATATACAACAAGCATAATGTAGTAATCCTCACAAAGGCGTAATGTTTTTGACTTTTTAGTAAATTTTCCTACCGAGTATTTCTAATATAAAAAGTTTACTTTGTCAAGACTTAAGATTTATCCTCTCAACAGATTTGTAGGTGCACACTACAACTTATAGGAAGAACTTTGCTGAAATTTTTTGAATTTATTTGCATTCCTGAAACCTCATATGTGTTGTATTGCTTACTTTTCATCTGCTGGGATAAAATACCATGACCAAGAGCTACTTATAGAAGGAAGGATTTATCTTGGCTTACAGTTCCAGAGAGAGAGGAGTTCATCATGATGAGGGGGCATGGCAGCAAGTGGCAGGAAGCTGAATAATCACATCACAAGTAGGAGAGAAAGTGAACAGGAAGTGGGGCGAGGCTGTGAACTCTCAAGACCTATGCCCAGAGATGTATTTCCTCCATTAAGGCTGCACCACCTCCCCAAACACCAACAAAAACTGGGGACCAGCTGTTCAAATACCTGAGCCTAGGGGGGACATGTCTCATTTAAACCATCACATCTGTTAACTAGAAGTTCCTCAACATCTTTTCCCACCCTGCCTTGGCACCCATGCTTCTAACTTTCATGACTTTCTTTTGGATCGCATATAAACAGAACCATGGAAAACCTGTCATTCTGTTAATGGCTTATTTTGCTTACTCTATTACCCTCAAAATTAATCCATATTGCTGCACAGTCTAGGGTTTTCTTCCTTTTAAAGGACGAGCAATATTCAATTTTATGTGTTTACCACATTTTCTGTATTCAGTCATTTTGATGGACATTTGAGTTGTTTCCACATCTTAGCTACTGTCAGTAGTGCTGTCCAGGAGCCTGGGAGTACTAGTGTCTCTTTCAAAACAGGATTCCAATTATTTCTAACAAGTACTAATAAGTGGGGCATCTGTGTCATATGGTGGTTTTATTTTTAAGTTTTTGAGTAAGTTTTATACTGTTTCAATAGTTTCATAATTTTTTTAAAGATTTTATTATTTATTTTATGTATGAATGCTCTGCATGAACACCTGCATTTCAGAAGAGGGCATCAGACCCCAGTATAGACGACTGTGAGTCACCATGTGGTTGCTGGGAATTGAACTCAGGACCCCTGGAAGAGCAGACAGTGCTCTTAACCACTGAGCCAACTCTCCAGCTCCATGACTGCATAATTTGGCTTTCCAACAGTGTATATGGGTTTCTACCTCTTTGCATCTTTGACAAGGGTATTGTCTTTAATTTCTTAATAAAAATTTATTTATTTATTTAGTATACTTGGCATTTTGTCTCCATGTATGTATGTATGTGTCCCATGTGCATGCTGTGCCCGAGGCAGTCATGGAGAGTGTTGGATCCCCTGAAACTGGAGTTACAGATGGTTGTGAACCATCCTGTGGGTGCTGGGAGCTAAGCTCTGGTCCTCTGGAAGAGCAGCCAATGGTTTTTAACTGCCAAGCCATCTCTCCAGCCCCATCTTTTGTTTCTTATAGTAGCTATAGCAACATGTTTGAGGTCCTGTAGTTCTTTTCTTCTAAAGATGTTCAGTACGGAGCTGTGTGAGTTCCATACATGCTTTGGAAATTAACCCTGTTTCTGATGTATAGTTTTCAAATGTAGTATCTGGTTTTGTGGCTATTTTTTCACTCTGTAGTTTCCTTTGCTGTGCATAATCCTCTTAGCTTGCTGCTGCCTCACTTACCTACTTTTGCACTGTGGCTCATGTGTTTGCTGTCATTTCTTGAATCCTTTGCCCAGACCAAGGTCAGGAACATTTCCTCTTATGTTTCTTGTAGGAATTTTATAATTTTGGGCCTGATGTTTAAATCTTAAATCCATTTTAAAGATTTATTATTTAAATTTATGTTCATGTATGTATGTATGTGTGTTTGTACATGTGTTTGTGCCCACGGATATGAGAAGAAAACATTGGATCCCTTGCAGCTGGAGCTAAAGCTTGCTATAAGCTCCTGAACATGGGTGCTGCGAATTGAACTGCAGTCCTTTGGAGGAACAGCAAGTGCTCTCAACCTTTGAGGCATCGTTTCAGGCCCCTGTCTTGAATCCATCTTGAATTAACACCCCCCCCCCCAAGTTTTTGTGTGTGCACATGTGTGCATGTCCACAGGCGTGGACCATATGTTTTTATAGAGTGCTGGGGATCAATATTCATGCATGCCAGACAGGGATTATTCCAAGGAAGTTATACTTCCAGACCTTGAGTTGATTTCTGTGTACAGTATAGAATAAAATAAAAAATCTGCCCTGATATGTTTGAAGAACTGTCAGATATAGGAGACCTGTAGAGAGGAGAAGAAAAGGGCCAGTAGAAGTTTATGAGTTGTAGATAAGACTTTAGCCTGAGATGAAGTTTAACAACTTGAGCTGTCCTGTGAGGAATGGCGTGTCTTAGGAGGGGCGACCACTCCTGCCGAGATCCAAACACAGCCTTATGACTACCCTAAATGATAAAGAAGAGGCTCTTTACCCTTATTTTATGTGTACTAGTGTTTTACCCTCAGGGGTGTATGTGTGCCACATGTATTCAGTGCCTGAGGAGGTCAGAAGAGGGCGCCCATCTCCTAAAACTGGAGTCAGGGGTGGCTCCGAACAACTATGTGGGTGATGGGAACTGAACCCAGGTTCTTTGCAAGAGCAACACGTGTTCTTACCCACTGACCCATCTCTCCAGCTCCAAGATAGTCTCAAAATTGTAAGATTCAGTGATGCTCATTTTCATAATTTCCATTATTTTAATTTATTAAATTAATACCCTTTCCTTTTATTTCCATTCTTTTTCCTTATTGAAATTCTCTCTAAAAGTTCTGACCATTGTGATGAATTTTTATCTTGATTAACAACAACAAAATACAAAAGAAAAATTCTTCTTAATGTTGCTAACTGTGAAGCTTTAGACATTTTTTATTATTTTTTCCATGCAGGACCTGGTTTTACAATAAGGAAACTGAAGCCCACAGAGATGAGGAGACTTGCCTGTAGTTACATATGTGTCTTATTGGCAAAGAAAGCCTAGAATCACAAGAACATCATATAGAGAGAATTTAAGCATTTAGATTTGTACCTACTTGTGTTCTCGTCCTGGATATATAATTTTTAAGTCACTCACATATTTTTTTGAAAAGTTTTCTGTGAAATTTTTTTTTCTGAATTTCTGTGAAATATTTGTGGGGTACATGAGTTAACCATTTAAGTGTCTCATGTATAATAGCTGAGTGATGAAAGTTGCTTTGCCCCTCTCCGTTCACACTCAGGGCATAATATCGCCTGATGTGACATAGCTTTATTTTCAGAAAGACAGAGGCATAAGTTATCCCTGGAAGTCAAATCAGACTCGGCATATTAGACCACATGTCTCTATGTGCTGAGGACACATCTGATTTTTGCATGTCATCCCACCATTATTTTTATTATTATCATTAGTTTGTTTGTCTTGTGGCAGGATTTCCCTATGCAGCTTAGGCCAGCTTCCAGTTTGCAGTCCTTCTGCTTCTGCCTCTTGAGTATCAGAATTACAGGAGGCACTAGTGTACCTGGAGCCTTCATCATTAGCAAGAGCCCTCTATTTCATTTTCAGAAGTGCCCTCATTGAAATAAATCACAAGATCATCCCACCTAGAACTTTCTCAATGCCTTCCTCAGAGCATCTTTCAGTTCCTTGTTCCTCATACTATAGATCAAAGGGTTTAAGATGGGCGTGATAAAAGTGTAGACCACAGACACCATTCGGCCCATCTCAGGAGAGTAGCTAGAACTAGGGGACAAATATATGAAACTGGTACAGCCATACTGCAGGAGGACCACTACGATGTGAGAGGAGCAAGTAGAGAAGGCTCTGTGGCGCCCTTCAGCAGACTGGATCCGTAAAATGGCTGTGATGATGAAGATGTAGGAGATGGAGATCAGAGATAATGGGATGCTTAGGACGATAAAGCTGATGATATACAGGGCAGTCCTATGAACTCGTGTGTCTGCACAAGCCAGGCGCATGACTGCAGGCATGTCACAGTAAAAGTGATAGATCTCATTGCTGTGGCAGAATGGGAGATGGAAGATTAAAATAGTTAGTGGCAGTGACAGCAGGAATCCGAGCACCAGGGATCCCACCATCATTTCCACACACAAGGACCAGCTCATGATGAGTGTATATCTCAGAGGGTAGCAGATTGCAACAAACCGGTCGTAAGCCATGACAGCAAGCAGGACACAGTCAGCTCCACCCAAGAAGACAAAGAAAAACATCTGGGTGCCACAACCAGTGATGGAAACAGGAGTTTTCCCCATAGAGAGAAGGTTTGCCAAGGCCAGTGGTGCAATGGATGATGTATAGAAGATTTCCAGAACTGCCAAGTTAGCTAGGAAAAAGTACATGGGGGTGTGGAGTGAGTGGTTAATATGGACAATCAGAGCAATGGTGGCATTTCCACTGAAGCTGGTCAGGTACATCACTAGGAAGGTTACAAAAATCACCATCTGCACCCCAGGGTCAGCTGAGAATGGACGAAAGAAGAACTGTATCTTGGCAGTTTTATTTATTGTTTCCATGAGTGAGTGTATACCTACTACTGCAAAGAAAAATGACAGGAGTCTCAAGGTGTCTCTCATTGAATAGGATATCTTCCTAACTCCTCCATTCACTGTGAGAGAACCTCCCAAGGTACCTCAGCAATAATATGCATAGTTTATTTTAAAGAGGTCCATAGAAGATATAACTTATACATTTGCCATTTCCCTGTCTCTTTTCTTTCTCTCCAAGTACCAAAGACTGAGAAATCAATCTGCACTGGTGGGAGCCTTGATGAGATCTGAATGCAGTGCATAGCACAGTTCCAGGTGTAGAAGAGTTCCCCAAAGCGTGTGCTGAACAAGACCAACTTAGAGTTCAAAGCTGCAAAATGGGGAAACAGGATAGTGATTAATTCTATGAAACTTGAAACTTGAACTGTTCCCCCTCCAAGGGAGCAGTGGGACGGCCCCATTAACCAAGCTTCTCTTACTCTGGTTCTGCTTTCAGTATCTTTGCACACATCTTATCTTGTCAGTTTCTGTTAATTTTGATTTGTCATCAACATTTAATCACAGAGAGAAAAGAAACCTTATTTTTCTAAAAAAAACTTCAGAGAAAATATCAGTGGCTTTAGGTCAATAAAACTGCCTTCTCCGTCATATAATGCAATGGTTTTCAACCTTCCTAATGCTGTGGCTCTTTAATACAGTTCTTCATGCTGTGGTGATCCCCAATCATAAAATTATTTACATTGCTACTTCATAACGGTAATTTTACTACTGTCACGAATCCTAATGTAAATATATGACATACAGGGTCTCTGACCTCAAAGGGGTCACAGCCCATAGGTTGAGAACCAATGATATAATGTAATTTCAGTTGTATGTGTGATCCATATGTGTGACTATATGTATTATATACATTTGGGAGTGATGTTTCCAGGAAAGATGGTAGAAAGTAGGCTATGATGTAATTACACGGGTGTGGTAGAATTCCTTTGACTAGTTTTGTAATCTTGCCAGTCAGTTTACCTCATCTCCTCAGACTAGCATCTCACTACTTCACTATAAGGTTATTGTTAGGTGCAACTTAAACAACATCTATGAGAAAAAATAATCTAGAATGCCTAGCATCTATTAACTGCTCAGTAAGTGGGTAAATGCATGGAGCCCTTCACTGTCTGTCCTGGGGGTGAGAACAACTTTGGAGGGCACAGATATATGGCAACCTATCTCATTTTTTCTGGAAGAGATTTTGTGGCTCCCTTGGTTTTATTTTTAGTTTCCTACATTACCTTGTGTTATTGAAAAGATACTAGCTTATATAAAAGTGTGTGTGTGTGTGTGTGTGTGTGTGTGTGTGTGTGTGTGTGGTGTGGTGTGCTGTATGGGCACATATGTGTACTCTGCCCTATTCCCATGAGACAGAACCACTCATAGAATCTGGAACTCAGGCTAACTGTTGGTATAATGTTCTTGTGTACTGTATACAATTTACCCTTGTTTATTCAAATGCTGATTTCTCTACCCCACTATCTCATTTCAAACTGGACACTGCACTGGGATGTTTATTCTCAGCATCACTTATCTCAAGTTTGTGTAAACATGCCACCATTTGTTCTCTGTATTGTCAATAAAACAACCAGCCAATGCTGAGCAACGGAGAGATAGGGTGGGCTATCCCGGTCTGGAAGGGAGGAGAGAGAAATGAGTTGGAGGGGAAGGAGCCAGAGCAGAGGAGACAGGAGAGGACTTGGAACCAGGAGAAGAGATGAACTGGACCTAAGATATAAATAAAAGTAAGTATAATGTAGGAAATCTGAACGGGAGGAAACTACCTGGGTTGGAGGTTTAGGATGGAGTAATCATTGCCCAGCATTGTGCTCTAGGTTAATTAAATACATCCTAGTCTCTGTGTGGTGGTTTGGTATACAGCTGGTTTAGGAATAACCACTGTTTAACTAAAAGATAAATCAATGATAAATATTAACAATCAACAACAGCTAACCAATAAATCCCTTGTCTTGTCTCTGCCCCACCACAGTGTGGTCACACCCAGATTTTTATGTGGGTGCTGGGGATTCCAACTCACAGTCTCATGTTTTCACAGCAAGCACTCTTATCCAGTTAGCCATCTCCCCAGCCTCAGCTTAAAAGGTTTTGGCTTTAGGCACATCTGCCTGGCTGGACTGACCTATGTTTAGATATTAGCACAAATATGAACTCACCCAAGGAGGGGAGTGAAGTATTCGTTTGGGTTTTGTGGTTTTCCGATGAGCAGAAATGGAGGAGGAACATTATAACTATCATACCCCAGTGCAAAAGCTCTGCCTGCAATACAGCACTCATTTGCTTCTGGAGACACAGTGTCTGCAGTTGTCAGGAAGAACTGCTGATGTCTGCTTAGTAGCAAGTGAGGAGAGGAGGCTGGGAAAATGGAGACAAAACCAAATCGAACCTCTTTGCTATTCATCAGCCTGTCCAGCTATTCTTTTGTTTTCTAATGATCTTGTTAGAAAAAGATCAAAACATTTTTGTATCAGTGAAAATTCCTTTATCTTTCTGGCCCCAACTTTTATAAAACAAAAGAACTGGATCTTCCCAAAGAACAGCAGCAGCAGCAGCAGCAGCAGCAGCAGCAATGTGTCCTTATAAGAAATTATTTTTTTAAGACAAAGTCTAGCTATGAAGCTTTTTACTGACTTGAAACTGTAGACAAGGCTGGGCTGGGCTTGAACTTAAGGAGATCCTCCTGTCTCTTCTGAGTGCTTGGATTACAGGTGTGGACTGTTAGGCCCAGCTACGACATTCTTAAATAAGTTATGTATGCTTTGTTGAGGTTTTTTGTTTTGGGTTTTTTTTTTGTTGTTTTTTTTTTTTTGCCGTTGCATCTAGAAAGGAAGGAGAGCCAAAGCTGGACCCTTCTATTGATAGCATACACCTGAAGTTCAACAATGGCAGTCAGTATCTAGGCAATTTAATGTGGTTGACATGGTATGTCTATAAGTGAGCCATGGTGTTTTCACATGAAATATTCAGGCACTCAAAAAAAAGTTATTCTCCTACTGCGATAATGAGCAGCTTTTATTGGGTACATTTTAAGATTTGTAAAGGCATCGTTTCACTTACAAATGACCTTATAATTTTATGTGGCTTTATTGTTCATATGTGTTTAATTTAAAATGATTATTACTATTATTATCACTATTATTTTTATATGGGTGTTTTGCCTGCATGAATGAATGTGAACCATGTGAATGCCTAGTGACATTGAGGGCAGAGGATGTCAGATTCCCTGGAACTGGAGTTACAGATGACTGTGTGCCACCATGTAGATGCTGGGAATTGAACCTGGATCCTCCGGAACAGCAGCCAGCGCTCATCTCTTCAGCCCTTCATATTTTTTGAATGAAAAAACTGAGGTGTTTTGTTTATTTGTTTGATTGATTGTGTGTGTGTGTGTGTGTGCGTGCGTGCGTACGTGTATGTGTGTGTGTGTGTGTGTGTGTGTGTGTGTGTGTGTGTTTGAGACAGAGTTTCTGTGTGTAGCCTTGGCTGTCCTGGAACTTGCTTGGTAGACCAGGCTGTCCTCAAACTCACAGAGATCTGCCTGCCTCTGCCACCCTGAGTACTGGGATTAAAGGTGCCACTACCGCCCAGCTTGAAACTGAGGTTTAAAAGTTTAACTAAGTTGCACAGTTGATAAATGAGAGGGCAGGAGTCAGGGCTTAGATCAACCTGGAATTAAGTTGGTCTAAGTAAACAAACCAGTAAATAAGTGATGGTTCATTGAACAGTATACTAGGTGCAGAGCGAATGACAGCTGTCCTAGACAGGGAAAGTCCTTTAATTCTATCTTTAAATTTCTTATTAACAAGCATGCTGCTGTAAAGTGGTGTGCCAGCGTCCCATCACAGAAGCATGTTAATTTTCCAGTTGGACAGTTGGCTCAGCAGTTAAGAGCACCTGCTGCACCCATACGATAGTGCACAACCATTAGTAACTGCAGCCCCAAGGAATCCGGTGCCCTCTACTGGCCTCCACAGGCACCAGGTATGTACATGTTGCATGTATATTCATGCAGGCAAAAATACCTACACACATAAAAATAATAAAAACAAATAAATTAAAACATCATGCTGATTTTGAATCTTTATTTCCTTCCCACTCTTCTTTCATCACCTACTTAATATTCATTTTCGTGAATAATTTTGACAAATCTCTTTCTCTGTGTGTATTTGTGTGTGTGTGTGTGTGTGTGTGTGTGTGTGTGTGTGTGTACATATTTTTTATACATTTCGGGGAGGGAAATTCACACACACACACACACACACACACACACACACAGGAGATGAGGGGAGAAGAGGCGAGGCTGGGATTGGGAGAGAGAGAGATGTTGTAGAACAGGGTCTCACTGTGTATTTCTGGCTGACCTAAAACTCACTTTGTAGACCAAGTTTGTGGCCTCAGACTTACAGAGCTCAGCCTGCTAAAGGTGTGCACCTCAGCATCTGCCTTTATTTTGACAAATATTATTGAGACTTGGCTTTATTCAAGTTCTAGCTCTAATTTCTAGGGAAAGAAGGGAAAACAAGAAAGCGCAATACTGAATGAGAAACGGAATAATATAATAAGTGTACCACCAGGCATATCCAGCTAAGGGCTGCTCTAAAGGACAATGTGCTGTGGTTGCCAGGCAGTTCCCTCTTTGCAGCAATGTCTTTTAACAAAATGTGTGCCATCGCAGTTTTTAAATGCCTAAGAGGGACTCATGTGACAGAAATATCTGATTATTTCTTTTTATAGCACAAGTAGATGTTTTCTATTTTCTATGGCTGTGAGTTAAAATTGTGATTTTTTTTTTTGAAACAAGGTTTCTCTGTGTAGCCTTGGTTGTCCTGGACTCACATTGTAGACCAGGCTGGCCTCAAACTCACAGTGATCCTCCAGTCCCTGCCTTTTTGAGTGCTGGAAATAAAGGCATGTGCCACTACGCCCGGCTCATGGATATTTTTTAAAAAGTAGAGGAATCCTTGAACAACATATTCATGTCTCTATTTCAGGGCTGATCTAGTGTTGAGCATATTTTATCTGACTTAGAACCTCTTACTTTTTGGGAAAAGGTAAGTTTTTCTCTGCCTGGCATCAGTTTGGCAAGCACAGCTTTCACAGTTCCTGAATTCCTAGAAAACTTCCTGGTATCAAATGCTGCTTCTGAAGAGGAACTAGCCAATGGCTTGTTTGCACAGCTCCAAATCTAGACTGCACCCTGGCCAATGGCTACCCAAGCTTTCACTTGATGGCTGGCACACACAGGGTTTTTCTAATATAGAATCTGAGGGAAGGGGTGAAATGCTTACCTTTGGACGGACTCCTTTGGACTTCAATACATTATGAATTTGCAAGAATCCTTGGCAAAACTCTGAGAATTCAAGGGATGTGCCTTCAGGCCTTTGTGTTCTTATCACATCTCTGGTGACCACTTCTAGATCACACCTGTTGCTAATTGACAGCATGATGGTATAAGATTTAAACACCAGACATAATTCCTATTCCGTTTGCTCTTCTAAGTGTGTATTCCATTCCACCCTTTTCTTTGTTCAAGGTGACAAGTGGCTTTTGGTTATGACATCTTTGTAGCCTGGACCTTACTCTTGAAGTTGCACTAGTATTCAGACTTGAAATTATTGTTTAACAACAACCATAACTAACTTGGCTAACAAACCGTCGTTGGTCCCCTGAGATGACTGAGGTCAGCTTGGGAAGCATAAATAAGCAAGATGAGAAACACTGTACCCAAGAGTTAAATTGCGTCAGGGCTATTCCGCTGGTACACTTTCCCTAGGGAAGGTGTTTTAATAACTCGTTCATGTTTTCAGTGATGAGGTCAGTTGGGGGGCAAAACAAATTACTGTTTTCACCTGGCTTACCTGAAAAATCATTTGTTCATTTGCTTATTGTTTTTAAGGGTTAAAATTGGGTAGAATAACTTTCAAAATGGGGCCATGAGGCAATGTACAAGAATGGTTAGAAGATCAGGCGGGTCTGCTGCTGGGGAGATGACTCAGCTGGCAAAGTGTTTGGGAGTTTAGATTCCCCAGCACTCATGTGAAAAGGTGAGATAACACAATGAAGGTGGAGGCAGGAGGATTTCTGATGCTTGTTGTCTAGATAAATTGGAAGTCTTCAGGTTTAGAGAGAGACCTTGTTGATAAAATGTTCTTGTGGAATGTATACAATTTACCCTTGTTCGTTCAAATGTTGATTTCTCTACCCCACTATAATGTTTGAACCCAGACATTGAATTGTGATGTTTACTCTAAGCATCACCTGTCTCAAGTTTGTGTAAACATGACACCATTTGTTCTCTGTGTTGTCAAAAAACAAACAAACAAACAAACAAACAAACAAAAACCAACCAGCCAGTGCTGAGCAATGCAGAGAATAGGGTGGGACATCCTGGTCCAGAGGGGAAGAGGAGGAAGGGAGTGGGAGGAGTTGGAGACCAGAGATTGGAAGGAGAAGACTTGGAAGCATGAGGGCAGATAAACCAAACCTAAGATTGATGTGCCTGATTCTTGAGATCCCCCAAAGACCACCAGGGAGTTGAGTCTGTTGAAAAACACATGAGCATCTCTATTTGCAACCTAGGCTGGACTCCCATAGACACCAAGGCATTGGCAGCCAGCTGAGAACCCCCCGCCCCAAGCAGGGGATTGTGGGTTATTTATAGGTCCTAGTCCCTCCCAGTACACCCAAAGCCAGGGATTCTAGCCCGGCAAGCTTCTATTGGTTAATACTGAAAAAGGGGAGGCTACATTTCAAAACTGTTTGCTGTGGGCAAGTGCCAGGACCATGAACAGTTAAGGCTTTTTGTTCTCCTTTGCGGGGGCAGGGATGGGGGTGAGGGGAAACAGCCATCCTTGGGCTTCAGTCCTGTCCTGTGCTGGCCTTGGGTAGTCTGTGCTATTTTCAGGAGCAAGGGTACGAGTTGGAATGAGTTGGGGGCCATCCCAGCCAGTTTCCTGGCAACAACTGAGCAGCAAGGTCAGCTCTTCCCTGCAGTTGGCTGAATTTGCCTAGAAGCAGCAAGGTCAACTGGTCTGATATGTTTTAAACTTTTTAGCTCAGTACCCCAAAAATCTAGTTTTTATTTCTTTTGGTCTCTCAAGATATGACTAAAAGCAAGTATAAATGTGGGAAATCTGAATGGAAGAAAACTATGTGGGCTTGGAGGTTTTGGATGGAGTAACTATTGCCCAGCCTTGTGTTCTAGGTTAATTAAATAAATCCTAGTCTCTGTGTGGTGATTTGGTATACAGCTGATTTAGGAATAACCACTGTTTAACTAAAAGATAAATCAATATTAAATACTAATAATCAACAAGTAGCACTCAATTTGGGGCCAAATTTACAGTAATCTAGCAAAAATTTACATAGAAAGTGAAACTATAGGGCAGTTTTTAGTTCTGTTTCTTAAAAACAAAGTAACAGCAGTTCCTCAACTAGGAACTCACAGATTCCTGATTAGACAGACTTCCTACAGAGCAGCAAGGCCTCCAGCAGGCTGTAGAATAACAAAAATTGATACATAGAAACCCCATAGAGGCGGTTTCTTTAGGTAGAGAAAAAAGTGGCTCTTTAACGAGGAAGCTTCTCAAAGCCAGACTTTGCTAGCCAAGGCAGAAAGCAAAATACCTTTGAGAAGGGGTTCTTGCCAGTTTGAGGAGCAAACATTTGTGGACACAATAACTTCCCAGAGTGAGGAAGAGGTCAGGATCCAGTGAAGGAGGCAGAAAAATACCTCTCCATGGAAACAGGAACCATAGACAGACAGAGAAGCCTCAAGCATCTGAACTGCTAAGTTCAAGAAGGGAACCTGGATCTAATAAAGTCCTTAGAGAAAGGTTTTGAGATAAAAATGATAATTTTCTATGTTGAAAATGAAGGAAGACACAATGACACAGTGCTTCTCCGTACCATTTGAATTTGTTTCTCTTTGCATACAAATTTTTTTTTCACTGATGATTTCAGTTTTGTATATCCTTTTTGGGAAAGAAAGATCAGAATAAGACAGACTTGGAGAAAGAAGAGACTGAGAAAACAGATGCTAAATTAAAGGCCATAGAACAGAGGTTGGGGGAATCTTTGAATCAAAATAGAGAGCCTTCAGAGAAATTCAATCTGAATTTACAATAACACTAAAAGAGGTAGTTCCAGATGAGAAAAATCCATAGAAGCTTGAAGATATTGCAAAATGGCAGCTCACTGAAAAGCTGAAGAGAAAGTCTTCAGCTATAGGCCAGCTTGGTCAGACTGGATATTATATGTGTATTGTTAAGGTTCAATTACTGGATAAAGCTCTATATGCTAAAGTAGAAATGCAGATCCTGTTTGGTGTGGTCTTGGAACAAGGTCATACAATGGCTGGTTTGTTGCAGAATATTAATATTTATTATTGATTAATCTTTTAGTTAATCAGTGGTTATTCCTAAACCAGCGTTATACCCGAATCACCACACACAGAGACTAGGATGTATTTAGTTAACCTAGAGTACAATGCTGGGCAATGATTACTCCATACTAAACCTCCAAGTGCACATAGCTTCCTCCATTTCAGAATTTCCAAATTATACTTGCTTTTAGTCATATCTTAGGTCCAGTTCACCTCTCCTTTTGGTTCTAAGTCCTCTCTTGCTGATCTCCGCTCTCCCACTCCTCCCACTCACTTCTTTCTCCTCCTTTCAGGACCAGGATGTCACATCTTATTCTCTCCATTGCTCAGCATTGGTTGATTGTTTTATTGACAATACAGAGAACAAATGGTGGCAGGTTTACACAAACTTGAGACAGTGATGCTTAGAACAAATATCAATGAGATGTCCAGATTGAAACAAGATAGTGGGGTAGAGAAATCAACATTTGAATGAACAAGGGTAAATTGTATGCATTCCACAAGGACATTATACCAACACCGGTGTGCTCCATTTTACAGAATTTGGAGAACCGAAATACATGCACCATGCCATAGATTCGTATTCAGAATTCCAGTGGGCTTTTGCTTTAAATTCTGGAGAGCATGATCCTAAGATTACACATTTATTAGAGATGGTGAATGTTTTGGAGATGCCCTTGCGAATTGGGTCTGATAGTGCTTCAGCATGTGTATCCATTGGAATCCAACAATATTTTAGACATTATGACACAAAATCTGTTCCATATATAACTTAAAATCCTACCGGTCAAACAATTATGAAAATATCTGACAGTGATTTTTAAAAAATGGTCATAAAGCAGAAGGAAAATCTTCAAAATGGATTACATACTGATTTATCAATTTTAAAATGTTTAAGTGAGATCAGTAGCACACCTGCTAAGACACAGTGGACTTTAGGAACGACTGCTGAATTAGAGCAGCATATAAAGGTCCTAATTCCAAAATGGAGAGCAGGGAATGTGTTACGCTGGGGAAGAGATTTTGGATATATTCATACAGGAGAAGAGAAATTATATGTTCAAAACTAATAAAAATCAGAAATGACAGAGGAAGATCACCTGAAGATCTTGGCCACACACAAAAAGAGAGAAATCAAGAAGACTAAACAAAACAGGTAACATAAATTGCTGATGCCTTCACATGGGGGCAACTCTGAAACTGACTGAGACCCAAAAGTGTTTCCAGCCAGGGCCTGGAGAGATGGCTCAGAGGTTAAGAGCACTGTTTGTTCTTCCAAAGGTCCTGAGTTCAATTCCCAGCAACCATATAGTGGCTCACAACTATCTATAATGAGGTCTGATGCCCTCTTCTAGTGTGCAGGCACACACAGGCAGAATATTCAATAAATTAACAAAAATGTCTCCCACCAGAACTTCAACAATATATAGCCAATAAATCCTTGGCTACAATATCCTCAAAATTTATTATGTCATTCTTTTAATTGGCATAGATAAAATTGGTTTACAGTTTAGTTTCATCCTGCACATCTCATACATTTATAATTTTAGGACTGTATAGTGCCTGTGAGAAATTATATATTTGCAGAACAAAAGGATGGAACACTAGGGACCTTGGATCAAACCTGACAGAATTCATCTTTCTAGCATGCTGAGACATTGACACATCTGTTCCAGCATCTTGCATGTTCCAGCATTCTGCTTGTTCCTGCCTCAACTGCTTCAATTGCTGTTTCATCAAAGCTTGCTCCCAAGAGAGCTTTGAAGAAAGCTACTAATCTCAATTGGTTCAGCATTTTAGACTTCTCCAAACAGGACTTCTATTAAGCCTGAAATTGCTCAGCATTCAAAGACAGGACCACAAATGTCATTGCTTGCTTAGTTAACCATTTTTCCCAACTTTGTTTGGGCCCCTCAACAGGATTTTTGTGTGTTCAAAAAGTGAGCTAGAAAAAATTTCATGAGAATGACATCCAATTTCCTTTAAAGAGGATTGGGTGGGTTTTTGGTTGTTTCCTGGAGCTATGAATGTTTATTGTCATTGGGAGATGGTTGTAAGTTGTTAATGATGTTATTCAGACAGAAAATAAACTTAGGATATTAGGTAATGCAAGTTAATTGTTAATATCAGACACTAGTCTAATTGATCACAGGAGTATACATCCTAGGTTTAACAGATAAATATAATTATATAATGATAGGCAAGTCTTCAAAAACTTCAGAGGCCTACAGAATATGGTATTTAAAAATGTTTTTATTATTTTAAAGATTCTTTGACATTGATACAGTTCATCTCCTGGCAGCACCCAGCCTACCTCAAAGAAGATGGTGAGCATCAAAGAATCTCCATGTGGAGATGGCTTCAAATGTGGCAAATAAGCCATTCAGGCAAAAAGAAAATGCTCTCGTTTCACAACAGACAGAATTCTACCAAAAATGGGCAAGCTTAAATGCAGGATAGATCGACTGCTGAACTCTGCCAAAACAGGGCAAGCAAATCCTAAATAGTTCCTGCTTCACATAAATGTCAAATATACTGAGCCAGAAGGCTGAAGATGATGCTCCAATGTTATAGAGAGTTATGGGTGACTGTTCAGGCATCAAACTGTCTCTGTCAATTTTTTATTTTTTGGAAGCTGCTAACATTCACTTCCTATTTACTCTGGTAACTAATTTTATTCCTTCTCAAGTCTCTGGTGGGGTTGAAGACCAAATAACTATAGTTCCATAATTAAGCTTAAATTGTTTAGAATTTAAGAAAATTTTTTCAGATAGATAATACGAATAAAGATAAAAGTTAATTTAGGTATAGAACACTAAACTTGTCACGATAGGCTAATCAGATACTTTCTCCTAAGTTCCGAGATACACATGGACTGGACATTGCACATGTAAATTTTACCTAATAGTTTTCATAACTTTTATAATTATTATTGTATTGAAAGAAAAGGAGACTTTTATTGGAATTAAAGGGGGAAATGTTGGTATAATGTTCTTGTGGAATGTGTTCAATTTACCCTTGTTTATTCAAATGCTGATTTCTCTACCCTACTATCTGGTTTCAATCTGGACATTTCATTGTGATATGTTTATTCTAAGCATCACTTATCTCAAGTTTGTGTAAACATGCCACCATTTGTTCTCTGTACTATCAATAAAACAACCAGCCAATGCTGAGCAATGGAGATAACAGGGTGGGCAGAGGGGAGGAAAAGGAAGGAGTGGGAGGAGCTGGAGAGGCAAGAAAACTGCTCAGAAAAAAATCCCAAAAGTTGTAACTGAGGCTAACCCCCAACCCCCTTGAACTGTAGGACTGAAAAATATCACGACTGAATGATAGCTACACATGGCAAGGATAGAGAGTAACCAGAGAAATTCAGCAAAACGTGTTAATCTGAGGATAAAAAAGAATTCCCCTTGGACGATGCTGGGGAAATATCATGTATTTCATTGGAGAGTCTTTTAAGAAGTTTTAAAATTTCTTTGTTCTCAGTTACAATAGGCCGTTTTCATGTAAGTGTATAATATACTCTGAGCATAGTCCTCTATGCACTGTCATCTTCCATTCTTTCTGATCCCTAATGTTCCTTTTGTTTCTCCAGCAGCCAACTTTCTATTTTTCATGAAATGGACCAAATAAGATACTAATGACTGACTTTAAGGAGACGAATGAACAGCTTGACAAAAAATTCAAAACAGCTGCTTTAAGGAGTCTTAGCAAATTTTGGGAAATATAAGAAGTAATTAAAAAATTTGTTAGCAAAATTTAACAGAGATTGAAATAATTAAAGAAATAAAATAAAAATCCTACAGATGAAAAATGTGATGAAAATGCAATAAAGAACATTAATTACAAATGATCAGTTAGAAGATAGAACCTGTGAACTGGAAAATACATTCTTTGAAAATATTCATCAATAGAAAAATAAGAAAAAAACTGAAGAGCAATGACAAAGTTTCCAGGTTTATTGAACAGAATTAAAAGATAAAAATTTGAAGTTATTGATGTTAAAGAGGAACCAGACAAAGACAAAGAAAAATATTTACAAATGTGATAGATGAAAAATTCAAACTCTGGAGAATATCCAAATATTTGAGTGCTGGAATATCTTCAGTAAGATTCAATTAGACTTTCAAAGGTCAAATGTAAAGAAAAGATCTGAAAACACGATGAGGAGGAATGAAATAATGCATGAGGAGTTTGTATTTATTTATTTATTTATTGCAATTTGTTCACTTTGCATCCCTGCTGTAGCCCCCTCACTCATCTCCTTCTAGTCCCACCCACCCTCCCTCTTCTCTCCCATGCCCTTTCCTGGTAGGGGAGGACCTCCTCCCCTTCTAGCTGACCCTAGCCTATCAGGTTTCATCAGGGCTGGCTGGCTGCTTCATCTTACTCTGTGGCCTGGCAACGCTGTACTGCCCATTGGCAGGTGATCAAAGAGCCAGCCACTGAGTTTATGTCAGAGACAGCCCCTGCTCCCCTTACTACAGAACGCACTTGGAAACTGAGCAGCCTATAGGTTTCCTCTGAGCAGGGGGTCTAGGTCCTCTCCATGCATGGTCCTTGGTTGAAGTATCGGTCTCTGCAGGGCCCCCTGGTCCCAGGTATTTTGGCTCTCTGTTGGTCTCCTTGTGGAGTTCCTGTCCCCTCCAGGTCTTTCGATCTCCGTAAGGTTTCTTCTTCCGTAAGGTTTCCTGCACTCTGCCCAAAGTTTGGCTTTGAGTCTCAGTATTTCCTTCAATACCCTCATGGGTAGAGTCTTTCAGAGGTCCCCTGTGGAAGGCTCCTGTCTTCTCCTACTTCCAATGTCTATCCTGTCAATCAATGTCAATCACTATCCTTCTGAGTGAGGTTTCAGCATCTTCTCTAGGGTCCTCCTTGTTGTTTAGCCTCTTTAGGACTGTAGATTTTAGTATGTTTATCCTACATTATATGGCCAATATCCACTTATAAGTAAGTATATACCATGTGTGTCTTTCTGCTTCTGGGTTACCTCACTCAGGATGATCTCTTCTAGTTCCATCCATTTGCCTGCAAATTTCATGATTTCCCTGTTTTTAATTGCTGAGTAGTATTCCATTATGCAAATGTACCACAATTTCTGTGTCCATTCCTCCACTGAGGACATCCAGGTTGTTTCCAGATTCTGGCTACTTCAGATAAAGTTGCTATGAACATAGTTGAACAAATGTCCTTATTGAATGGTGGGGCATCTTTTGGGTATATGTCCAGAAGTGGTAGAGCTGGATCTTGGGGTAGCACTATTTCTAATTGTCTGAGAAAGCGCCAGATTGAGTTCCAAAGTGGTTGTACAAGTTTACATTCCCACCAGCAATGGAGGAGGGTTCCCCTTTCTCCACAACCTCTCCAGCACACGTCATCCCTTGAATTTTTGATCTTAGCCATTCTGATGGGTGTGAGATGGATTCTCAGGGTCATTTTGATTTGCATTTCCTAGATGACTAAGGACATTGAGCATTTTCTTTGCCTTTCGATATCCCTCTCTTAAGAATTCTCTGTTTAGCTCTGCACCCCATTTTTAAATGGGATTACTTCGTTTGTTTGTGTTTAACTTCTTCAGTTCTTTATATATTCAGGATATCAGCCCTCTGTCAGATGTAGGGTTGGTGAAGATATTTTCCCAGTCTCTAGGCTGTCATTTTGTTCTAATGACAGTGTCCTTTGCTTTACAAAAGCTTTTCAGTTTCATGAGTCCCATTTATGGTCGTTGCTCTTAAAGCCTGTGCTGTTGGTGTTCTGTTAAAGGAAGTGCCAGTGAGTTCTAGGCTCTTCCCTACTTTTTCTTCTAACCGATTTAGTGTGTCTGGTTTTATGTTGAGGTCTTTGATCCATTTGAACTTTAGTTTTGTGCAGGATGATAAATATGGATCTATTTGCATTTTTTTTACATGTAGACATCCAGTTAGACCAGTACCATTTGTTCAAGATTCTATCATTTTTCCATTGTATAGTTTTGGCTTCCTTATCAAAAATTAAGTTTCCGTAGGTGTGTGGGTTTATATCTGGGTCTTGTATTAGTTTCCATTTATCCACCAGTCTGTTTCTATGCCAGTTTTTATTACTGTTGCTCTATAGTACAGCCTGAGATGTGGGAGAACTCCTTCAGTTGATAAACACTTTCAGCAAACTGGCTGGATACAAAATTAACTCAAAAAAAAAAAAAAAAAAAAGCCCTCCCGTATACAAAAGACAAATGATCTGAGAAAGAAATCAGGGAAACAACACCCTTTACAATAGCCACAAATGACATAAAGTCTCTTAGTGTGCCTCTACACAAGCAAGTGAAAGACTTGTATGAAAAAAACTTCAAGTCTCTGAAGAAAGAAATTGAAGAAGATATCAGAAGATGGAAAGATCTCCCATACTCATGGATCGGTGGGATTAACAGTGAAAATGGCCATCCTGCCAAAAGCAATCTACAGATTCAATGCAATTCCCATCAAAATACCAACACAATTTTTTACAGACCTTGAAAGAACAATTCTCAATTTCATGTGGAAAAACAAAAAACTCAGAATAGCTAAAACAATCCTGTACAATTTTTTTCTTTCTTTTGAAGACAGTTTTTTTGCCCTGCAAAGATTTTTTTATACCATATCCTGCCTGTATGTGTGTCTGCAGGCCAGAAGAGGGCACCAGATCTCATTATAGGTGGCTATGTGTGTCACCATGTGGTTGCTGGGAGCTTTGGAAGAACAGCCAGTGCTCTTAACCTCTGAGTCATTTCTCCAGCTCCCTGCATGAAGGATTTTTAACATGTGTGATGGTAGACTTCTTAACACAAACCTTCTAGGTTATGAAAAAAAATGAAGTGACATTTTCCAAATGTTAAAGGTTAAAAGAGGCTGTGCCATGCAAGAACGCTGCATTCAGAAAAAGTCTCCTTCAGAAATGAAGGAGAGATAAAGGACTTTTCTAGACCAACAGGAGCTTAAGAATGCACCACTACTCAACCTGTGTCATGGGAAATGCCGCAGGTAGGTCATCAAGCTGAAAGAAAAGACACTGACAACACAAAAACAGGTAAACATGAAAAACTGAGTGGAAGGAAAACAGTCAAATGTAGAACAATCTTGTGCCATGAAGGTCATGTTTAAATTACATCAATAATAAGGTGACGAAACAAAAATTTTAAAAAATAACATGATAAGTTGTTAAATGATATGTAATATAAAAAGATGTAAATTGTGATAGTCAAAACTCAAAGTGCTGGGAGCTGTGGAGATGGCTCAGCAGTTAAGAGCACTATATGCTCTTCCCGAAGTCCTGAGTTCAATTTCCAGCAACCACGTGGTAGCTCACAACCATCTACACTGGGATCTGATGCCCTCTTCTGGCATGCAGGTGTACATGCAGACAGAGCACTCACATATATCAGAACAACAACAAAAACTTAAAATGCTGGAGGAGTAGAGAAAAAGTGTTATCTTTTTGGATCAGAATTGGAGTGCAGAAAATAATATGTTATAATTATAAGATGAGAACATACACCTACAGTATATAAAAAAATTAAAAAGGAAGGAATGTAAGGACTGGGGAGCTGGCTCAGCAGTTAAAAATTCTACCTGCTCTTGCAGAGGACCCAGGGATCAATTTGCTAGTACCCACTTGGTGACTTAGAACTTCCTGTAACTCCCATTTGAGGAGAATCTGGCACCGTCTTCTGGCCTCCAAGGGCACCAAGCATGCACATAGTACACACATGTGCAGGCAAAACACGTGTGCACATTAAAACAGGCAACCAAGCAAGTAAGCAACCAACCGACCAACTAAACAAACCAAAACCAAAACCAACCAAAAAGCATGCTATGAGAGAAAATTCCTCAACCACAAAGAAAAATAGAAAAAAAAAAAAAAAGAAAGAGATCTACAAATGGCAGGTGAATTGGTCTAGTAGGTAAAGGTACTTGTTGCCAAGCTTGTCAACCTGAGTTTGAGTCCCAGAACCCACATGATAGGAGAGATCCAACTCCCACAAGTTGACTTCTGACCTCCACACGTGTCACCCTCCAAATAAATAAATAAATAAATAAATATCACAAAATAAATGTATACACAAAACAACTAGAGAACAAATTTAAAATGCGGATAGTATGTCATTACCTTTTTAATAATTATTCTGACTATAAGTGTATGGTTTTCTCAAACCAAAAGTTATAAAGTAGCTGAAGGGATGGGGAAAAATGACCCAACTATGTACTGCCTAAAAAAATAAAATAAAATAAAATAAAATAAAATAAAATAAAATAAAATAA
>NW_026592510.1:23871506-23875340 GCF_907164565.1 Psammomys obesus
AAATAAAATAAAATAAAATAAAATAAAATAAAATAAAATAAAATAAAGAATGGTGGTGGTGTATGCCTTTAATCCCAGCATTTGGGAGACAGAGACAGAGGCAGGCAGATCTCTGAGTTTGAGGCCACCCTGGCTACACAGAGAAAGCCTGTATTGAAAAAAACAACCAACCAACCAACCAACCAACCAACCAACCAACCAACCAACCAACCAGGCAGCCAGCCAGCCAGTCAGCCAGTCAGCCAGCCAGCCAGCCAGCCTGCCAAACAACCAAACAACCTAACAACCAACCAAACCAAGACTCATCTCACTTATAAAGAAATGTATAGACTAAAAGAGAGAAGTGAAAAAAAGTCTTTGCAATTGGAAATCGAAGGAGAAGGACAGTAGCTATATTTGTTTATGATAAAATAGACTTTAAAATTTAAAAAAATGTGAAAGGAAGTGACAAAGAAAGAAATTACATAGTAATAAAGGGATCAGTTCAGCAAGAAGACACATTATAAAGATGCATGCACCTTGAATTGGATTGTCAAAGCGCATAAAACAAATATTGACATATATGATTAGAGAGAGAAGCTATTGTGAAATGACAGTAAGAGACTTTAACTCCTGACTTTCAGTAAAAAGCAGACAAGTCAGACAGAAAATAACACAGAAACATCAAATATAAGCTACTGTTTCGGCCAAATGGACCTAACAGTATGCACATAGTTGCACCCAGAACATTCCCCAGGGGAGAGCGTACATTAGGCCATTAAACAAGTTCAACAAAACTGAGGAAGAATATTAAAAGCATGTGAAGTATACACAATAAGAAAAATACAGAAATCATCAAGAGGAGCTTCAGCAAATCTGCACGTCTGTGGGAATCACAAAACCTGCTTTTGGAAAATCAGCATCAATGAAGAAATTGATAGGACATTTCAAAATAATATTGAGACAACTAACAGAGCATGTTGCAACTTATGGAATTTAGAAACAAGTACTATCAGGAGAGGATCTTATAGCAATGAATGCCTAAATAAAATAACTCAGATAAATAACATAACAAAAACCAAATGAAATAAAAAAATAAACTGAGGGAATGACATCTTTACCAATATATGTTTGTTCACAGTGGAAAAACCAGTTAAAAAGTAATAAACTACAAATAAAGCAATATTCATCTTGGAAGATGGTGGAATATATCATGTATTTCAGTGAAGATTCCTATTCAAAGTTTTAAAATTTCTTTATTTTGGGTTACATGAAGCCAATTTCATCAAAGTATATCTAGACCAGGCTAGCCTCAGATTCACAGAGATCTCATGCCTCTGCCTCCTGAGTGCTGGAATTACAGCCATGCATCACCCCACCCAGCTGTCAAAACCCTTTTTTTCTATTGTCCATGACAGCTTTCACTTACAGTAGTAAAGCTGAGTGGTTATGATGGGGACTGTGTGACCCATGATGTCTAAAATATACCTATTTTCTGAGATTTCACATACAAAAAAACAGCTAGCTATTGCTATGGAGCCAACCTTCAGTTATATACAGATGCTTAATTAAGAAAAGCTATAGAAGGTTCCTAGGTTGTTTCCTGTTTTCTTCTTCTTCTGATGTCCATCCTGTTTGCCTTTCAGGATGAGGATTGAACATTTTAGTTAGGGTCCTCTCTCTTGCTTAGTTTCTTTAGATGCACAGATTTTAGTGGGTTTGTCCTATGTTGTATGTCTATATGAGTGAGTATATACCGTGTGTGTCTTTTTGCTTCTGGGACAACTCACTCAGGATGATCCTTCTCAGGTCCCACCATTTACCCGCAAATATCATGATTTCCTTATTTTTCATTGCTGAGTAATATTCCATTGTGTAGATGTACCACAATTTCTGCATCCATTCTTCAGTTGAGGGGCATCTGGGCTGTTTCCAGCTTCTGGCTATTACAAATAAAGCTGCTACAAACATGGTTGAGCAAATGTCCTTTTTGTGTATTTGAGCCTCTTTTAGATATATGCCTAGGAGTGGTATGGCTGGATCTTGGGGAAGCGCTATTCCTAGTTGTCTACAACCTAGGAACCTTCTACAGAGGGCTTCTGAAAGTCAGAAGAAGAAAACAGGAAACAAACTAGGAACCTACCACAGAGGGCCTCTGAAAGCCTCTGCCCTGCAGACTATTAAAGCAGATGCTGAGCCTGATGGCCAACTGTTGGGCAGAGTGAATGGAATTTTATGTAAGAAGTGGGAAATAGTAACAGTGGGAGAGGACAGGGTCTCCACAAGGAGAGCAACAGAACAAGAAAATTTGAACACAGGGAACTTCCCAGAGACTCATACTCCAACCAAAGACTATTCATGGAGATAACCTAGAACTCCTGCACAGATGTAGCACATGGCAGTTCAGTGTCCAAGTGGGTTACATAGTAATGGGAAGAGGGACTGCCTCTGACATAATCTGATTGGCCTGCTCTTTGATCACCTCCTCCTGAGGGGGGAGCAGCCTTACCAGGCCACAGTAGAGGACACTGCAGCCACTTTTGATGAGAACTGATAGACTAAGATCAGAAAGAAGGAGAGGAGGACCTCCCCTATCAGTGGGACTTGGGGAGTGGCATGCATACAGAATGGGGAGGGAGGGTGGGATCGGGAGGGGAGGAGGGAGGGGCTTATGGGGGGATACAAAATGAATAAAGTGTAATTAATAAAAAATTAAAAAAAAGAAAATTACTCAGTAAAAAAAAAAAAGAAAAAAGAAAAGCTATATTGGGCTGGAGAGATGGCTCAGTGGTTAAGAGCACTGTTTGTTCTTCCAAAGGACCTAGGTTCAATTCCCAGCACCCACATGGCAGCTCACAATTGTCTCTAACTCCAATTCAAGGGATCTGTCACCTTTGCACTAATGCACATAAAATAAAATAAAAAAAGAAAAGCTATATTAAAATCTCATAGCAGTATCTGGAGGCGCGGCTCTTACAGAGGACCTGAGCGTTGTGTTGTTCTCAGCAGCCTCATAGGATGCCTCACCTCTGCCTATAACTCCAGCTTCAGGAGATCACGTGTATGCACCCCATACCTCCAGAACTGAAAATAAAATATATTTATCAAACAAACAAATAAGCAAACCTCACAGCAAGACTTTCTTTTCTTTATTTAACTTTTAACTGATTCTTTGTGAATTTCACATCATGCACCCCAATCCCATTCATCTTCCTGACTCTTTGTATCTGCCCTCTACCCTTGCAACTTCTCCCACAAAAGAAAAAAAGATCGTTGTGGAAGCTGTGGTGTGTCACAGTTTATCCCACAGTGTACTCTTTTGTCTACACATCTTTTACTTGCAAATGGTCATTGGAATGAGTCATTGGTCTGTTTCGAGGCTTCTGGCTTCTGCTACACTATCAATACTGGGTCCTCACCAGGACTTCTCTCCGATATCCTGTTGGTGCCCTGTCGTGGAGATCCTGCAGCTTTGGGTCTGCATGACTGGCCCCTTCATATGTTGCAGCAGTTAATCCACAGGGTAGATGTTGGGGAGGGCCAAATTAAAGCCCTGGATCTGGGCCTGGGTGGTATCTGAGCTGGTCAGCCAGCCGGCTCTCCTGCACCCACCACCAAGGCAAGGTCTCCAGCACTGCCCTAGCTAGCTCCCCAAATGACCCAGCTGACAAAGGGCAGAGCCAGGTCTCATATCCTTGGGACCAGCTAACCAGCACCTTCATCACCAGGGCCATTTCTACTGTAATGCCCAGGTGATGGGCAGGAATGACCCAGTCTCCTGAGTGCTGCGGCCCCTGAGGGACAGGGACACACACACACACACACACACACACACACACACACACACACACACAC
>NW_026592510.1:23875350-23881006 GCF_907164565.1 Psammomys obesus
CACACACACACACACACACACACACACACACACACACACACACACACGCACACACGATTCTGTTCAAAAGTCATATTCCTACACAGAGCTGTCTCAATTCTAGTTACATTTGCCCACTTCCCACACCCATCACTCTTCATCTTTATTGCCCTGCTTTCTTCTTCACAGAGCACATGCTACCTCTAATTATATTATTTACTTATTTTTCTCTTATCATCTGTTCTTTCTCACCAGGATATAACCATCATCAAGTCATATTTTCTGTTTCCTTACTTCTGTGTCTTAGTCTCTAGTCCCAAGAACAGTATAAAAACCGCAAAGAAGGTAGGTGCTCAATAGATAACTTCTAAATAAGTGACGTCACTGGGGATTCCTAAGAAGAGGCTTAATGCAGGTAGCATTGGTCTCCACCATACCCTAGAGGGATATCTCGGGAGCTTCCAGGAACTCTGAATCTCTGGTCCCTGAGATGAGATATGTCCAGGGCTCTTGGGGGAGGATGGTGGAAATGTTTGAAAAGCCACCTGATAACTCAATGTTCTTGCCATCTTTCATCAGCTGGAGGTAAGCTGTTTAGAAAAAGAGTTTCTATCGTAATGGATTCTGTCCCTGTCTCCCTCTCCTTTTTTCCCCCCTCTTTCTCTGAATTGGCCAATAAAAATGACAACAGTCAGGGTTCTTATTTCTCTCATCACATAGTAAAACTCTTTATGGTTCCATACCAGATACACTTAAAAAAAGACTTCAGCTAAGCGGTGGTGGCGCACGCCTTTAATTCCAGCACTTGAGAGGTAGAAGCAAGTGAATCTCTGTGATTTTGAGGTCAGCCTGGTCTACAAAGGGAGTTCCAGGACAGCCAAGGAGAAGCCAAGGAGGAAAAAAAAAAGAAAAAAAAAAAAAAAAAGAAAGAAAGAAAAATTTCTTGCTCTCAACTGGTAGGTGACATGTTTTCCCCTATAGATACAAGTCCATGTATGTAAAGCTGAAACCCAGAAGGTGACAGCTTTGGGGACGTGGCCGTGGCAAGTCCATGTGGACCAGTGGGTAAGTGTACACAGCCTGCAGCCTATGGCCGGAGTCAGGATGGGGGTTTTGTGTTTATCTGTAAAGTGAGGATACCAGCGCCTTCCTTGTCAGTTTGCTATGGAGAATAAATGATTTAGCTGATAAAAAGTACTTAGAATAGTGCCAGGCATCCAGTGAACACCAGTCACAGTTATTCTCAGTACTCGAAACAACATCAGACATGTAGTTCGTGTTAGCTGCTATTCTTCACCTTTTCTTACTAGCTTTTGTTGAGCTGGCATAGCTATTAAGAGAATGCTCCGTTTGTTCTATGTAAACTATGTGTGAGTTTGTATAAGGACACAGAAAAGCTGCTCTCAAGGAAGCTAGAGGTTCATACGTATTACAAAGCTGGGGTGCCTGACATGTCCACAGATGACTCACGAGGGAATGAGGTGGAAGGAAGGGATGTGTTGACCAAGCACACAGTGCAACAGCCGTCTGGATCTTGTTTTTTTTTAATCATACTGTATCTGTAATTATTTAAATCGAGTATTGCTATTTATTAAAGAGAATAAAATCCACAAAATGGGAAAAATACGGCTTGTAACTTAAAATCTGAATTCTATTGACAATGTGGAAAGAAATCTCTTGTATTGCTTATTTGCTTTATGTAACAAATGTTTTGCTGTTAATACATCCTTTTTATAAATATAGTCTCAAAAATTATATTGCATGGGCTAAATCTAGTATTCTGTTAAAAATTTCTCATTATTTATTAAAATGAAGTTGTCTTTATTAAAATGAAGTTGTTTCAGATTCATTTTGAATAAATTTGATTAAAATGTTAATTTTTGGTTTGGGATATCTTTAACCCACACCCAGTGAAAGGTGGTATCATGAACACTTATGTGAGCATTGTGTAGCTTGGAAATTGTCAATATTTTGACAAAATAGAACATTTCAAGGTATTATTAAATTGCTTTTTAAAAAAGAAATAATGGAAACAAAGTTTGTTTGAAATTTGTCACAATGAAACATATTTCTTTATGAGCTAATAAATTAAATAATAAAACAACTTTTTTCCTGAAGCTTTGATCCCTCTGCTTCTCTAGCAAGTAGCCTGTAAGTATTAATTTCTCTACCTAGTCCCAAGCATGGAGAGTCACTATTTATTTATTAATATTGGGCCTATGATGCTGAGGTGAGTGAAAGGGTGAGCTCTGCACAAGGAAGCTGGAAATTCTTTGTAAGGTAGATGCAATCAGAAGGTGGATAAGGGAAATGGGAAAGAACATGAAGCAACCTTAAGGTTGATATTTGGCACAATGTAACTATGAAAACCAGATTGTTGAGGAGTTAAGAAAAAAAATACCAGAATTATAAGTAACTATAAATACTCAGGTAACAATGTGGCCTACTTAATTTCTCTGGGTTTGCAGAATGGGTGAAGGGCAGGCTTGTGTAGCTTGCCTTCTAAGCTTGGTGTGGGACTCTGCATACTTAGAGCTCTGTACTTTTATGCTCTTTTTCTGGTGAACGTGCAGTCATAGAAACAAAGAGGCATGAGGCTGGTGAGAAAGCTTTGCTCCAAAGGAAGAGGGATGATGATCAGCATGGAAATCACAAGGAAACATATAGCAAGAACCTCATGCCTTCCTGGCATTAATGGATCTCTGTGCTTGTAGACATGGGGTCTCATTTAATTTTCACCAGCACTCTGAGGTAGATGTTATACATTTCTGAGTTTTACAGTGAAAATGCTGAAGTCCATATTTTTCTAAAGTCACAAGGCTAGTGGGGGTTAAAAGCCAAAGGAAAGCAGATTGAATAAGTACCTTGAGACAGTAGACTGTTTTTAACACAGCTCAGTGACATGGGACAGTAACTTTACCCTTGACTTCTTCTTTCCTTGTACTAGGTCTAATGGAGGAGGAAAATCAGACGGGAGTGGTGTATTTCCACTTCCGCCCCTTTTCAACCAACGCCACAGTGGCTTCCCTGGTGTTTGTGGGCTTCTTGCTGCTGTATCTAGGAAGCCTCATTGGAAACCTCACCATCGGGCTCACAGTCTGGCAGGACCACTCTCTCCATACCCCAATGTACTTCTTCCTTTTCGTGTTGGCCACGTTAGAGCTTGGCTATTCCACCAACATTGCTCCATTGACTCTGGCCAGCATCCTCTCCATGGGGAAGATGCTTATCTCTCTGCCCAGCTGTGGCGCCCAGATGTTCTTCTTCATCCTTCTTGGAGGATCTGATTGTGTCCTGCTCGCCATCATGGCTTATGACAGGTATGTGGCCATCTGTCATCCGTTGCATTACGGCCTCATTATGAGCTGGCAGCTGTGTGGGCAGATGACTTTAGGCTCTCTGGGGCTGGGATTCCTGTTGTCACTGCCTTTGACCGTTCTGATCTGCCACCTTCCATTCTGTGGCCACAATGAAATCTACCACTTCTTCTGCGACATGCCTGCCGTCATGCGCCTGGCCTGTACGGATACCCGCATACACCAGGCAGCTCTCTTTGCCATCAGCGTGGCGGCAGTGGCCATTCCCTTTCTGCTTATTTGTCTCTCCTATGGCTGCATCGTGGTTACCATCCTGAGGATGAAGTCAGCAGAGGGGAAGCGCCGGGCCTTCTCCACCTGCTCTTCACACCTCCTGGTGGTGGTCCTGCAGTATGGGTGTTGCACCCTCATCTACCTTCGCCCCAGCTCCAGCTACTCCCCAGAAGAAGGCCGGGCAGTCTCTGTTGTTTATACTTTTTTCTCCCCGTTGCTGAACCCCTTAATCTACAGCATAAGGAACCAAGAGGTAACTGATGCGGTAAAAAGACTTTTGGCAAGAATGTTCTGGCTCAGAAACATTCCTTCCCAGGGAAATTATTCACTGAAGAAGAAGGAGCACAGTCTGATGGGAAGGAAACTCAGAATTAATAAACAGCGAGAACGGATCAGCAGTTGTGCTCATGAACACCTTGGTCTATGAAATGCTTATTACTATTCCCTACTTCTATCAGAATCTCAATGATTAAGTCCTAGATTGTCTCATGCTGCCTTAAGGAGCCTTCTTTTCTACCACAGGACGTAGAATAAGGGCTGGCAGAGAAAAGTCACAGAAGAAAAGAGGAAACGAATGAGTAGAGTGGTGATAGCAGGTGACAGAAGACTGTCATTCTGTCACATTTTAAATGCACTTGTCTGCATTACATACATAAGTGCTCCATTGACTTTTCTTTTCTTTTTTAAAGATTTATTTATTTTTTACGTATATGAGTACTCTCTCTCTGCATGTATACCTTCATGTCAGAAGAAGACATCAGATCCCAGTATAGATGGTTGTAAGCCACCATGTGGTTGCTGGGAATGGAAATCAGAATCTCTGGAAGAGCAGACAGTGGTCTTAACGGCCAAGCCATCTCTCCAGCCCAACTTTTCCTTTAGGCACTTGAAGTCTCCTGAAATCTCACTTCCTGAATACTGTCTTGCTATTATATCTGATAGTGATCATTTTTAAAAACTAAATTGTATTTCTTTGTATAAAATTGAGTTTAATATGTCATGGTATTAACCCTTCAATAAAGCGCATAGGGTTCCTTTGAGACAGAAGAAACCGGTTTTCCTTTGCATTTTTTTTTTTCTTGTACATTGCAAAGGACATAATAAGGGCTCACACATAGGGTCCAGCAAACACAGTTAAGAAAGTTGCAGTAGTGGGGTGATCCAGAACCACACAGTGAACCACTGGAGAATCTGAAGAGACTACCCCAAGTGAAAATAATGCATGGGTCACTGTCACTTCTGAATTCTGCGGAGTCTGACTCTAGAAGAAATGCCAGAAGGTAGATTTTTTTTTCTTACTGAAGCTTTTTTTTTTTTTTTGGTTTTTAATTGATTTTTTAATTTAAATTTATTTTTTATAATTTATTCACTTCACATTCTAATTGTAACCCCTTCTCTCATCTCCTCTCTCCCTCCCTCTTCCCCTCCCCTATTTCTCAGAAAGGGGGAGCCCTCTTCTCCTGCCACCTGACCCCAGCCTATCAAGTCTCATTAGGACTGCTTGCATCCTCTTCCTCTGCGGCCTGGCAATGGCCCCCACCAGGGGAAGTGATCAAAGAGTGGGCAATAAAGTCCATGTCAGAAACAGCCCCTGCTCCCCTTACTAGGGAACCCACGTGGAGGCTGAGCTGCCTATCAGCTACATCTGAGCAGGGGGTCTAGGTCCTCTTCATGCATGGTCCTTGGTGCATCAGTCTCTGCAGGCCACCACGACCCCAGATTTGTTGGCTCTGTTGGTCTTCTTATGGAACACCTGTCTGCTCTGGGTTCTTTTTTTTTTTTTTTTCCATTTTTTTAACTTTTATTAATTACACTTTATTCATTTTGTATCCCCCATAAGCCCCTCCCTCCTTCCCTTTCAGTCCCACCCTTCCCCCATTTCAGCATGCATGCCCCTCCCCAAGTCCACTGATAGGGGAGGTCCTCCTCTCCTTCTTTCTGATCTTAGTCTATCAGTTCTCATCAGAAGTGGCTGCATTGTCAGGGTTCTAGGTTATCACCATGCATAGTGCTTGCTTGGAGTATGAGTCTCTGGGAAGTTCCCTGTGTTCAAATTTTCTTGTTCTGTTGCTCTCCTTGTGGAGTTC
>NW_026592510.1:23881406-24047068 GCF_907164565.1 Psammomys obesus
TTTCATGAGGTCCCATTTATTGATTGTTGCTCTTAGAGCCTGTGCTGTTGGTGTTCTGTTCAGGAAGTTTTCTCCTATACCAATGAGTTCTAGGGTATTCCCCACTTTTTTTTTCTAGCCGATTTAATGTGTCTGGTTTTATGTTGAGGTCTTTGATCCACTTGGACTTCAGTTTTGTGCAGGGTGATAAGTATGGATCTATTTTCATTTTTCTGCATGTAGACATCCAGTTGGACCAGCACCATTTGTTGAAGATGCTATCTTTTTTCCATTGTATGGTTTTGGCACCTTTGTCAAAAATCAGGTGTCCACAAGTGTGTGGGTTTATTTCTGGGTCTTCTGTTCGATTCCATTGATCCACCATTCTGTTTCTATGCCAGTACCATGCAGTTTTTATAACTGTTGCTCTATAGTATAGCTTCAGATCAGGGATGGAGATACCTCCAGAAGATCTTTTATTGTAGAGGATTGTTTTAGCAGTTCTCGGTTTCTTGTTATTCCATACGAAGTTGAGAATTTTTCTTTACAGGTCTGTAAAGAATTGTGTTGGCAATTTGATGGGAATTGCATTAAATCTGTAGATTGCTTTTGGTAAGATGGCCATTTTTACTATGTTAATCCTGCCAAGCCATGAGCATGGGAGATCTTTCCATCTTCTCATATCTTCTTCTAATTATTTCTTCAGAGACTTGAAATTTTTTTCATACAAGTCTTTGACTTGCTTGGTTAGGGTTACACCAAGGTACTTTATGTCATTTGTGGCTATTGTGAATGGTGTTGTTTCTCTAATTTCTTTCTCAGCCCTTTTGTCTTTTGTATACAGGAGTGCTACTGATTTTTTTGAGTTAAATTTGTATCTGGCCAGTTTGCTGAAGGTGTTTATCAGCTATAGGAGTTCCCTGGTAATTTTTGGGGTCACTCATGTATACTATCATATCATCTGCAAATAGTGATAATTTGACTTCTTCCTTTCCCATCTGTATCCCCTTGATCTCCTTCAACTGTCTTATTGCTCTAGCAAGGACTTCCAGCACTATGTTGCTCTGAGTTCTTCTATTCCCCAACTCTTTCTTTTTTTTAATTTTCTGAGATTTTTTTCTTTATTAATTACACTTTATTCACTTTGTATCCCCCCTGTGGTTTTCTCCCTCCTCCCATCCCAATTCCTCCCTTCCTCCACCCTCTGCATGCATGCCCCTCTCCAAGTCCACTGATAAGGGAGGACTTCTTTTCCTTCCTTCTGATCCTAGTCAATTAGGTCTTATCAGGAGTGGCTGTGTTGTCTTCTTCTGTGGCCTGGTAATGCTGCTTCCCCCTCAGGGGGAGGTAATTAAAGAGCAGGCCAATCAGTTCATGTCAGAGACAGTCCCTGTTCCTATTACAATGGAACCCACTTGGATACTGAACTGCCATGGGCTACATCTGTGCAGGGGTCTTAAGTTATCTCCATGCATAGTCCTTGGTTGGAATATAGGTCTCAGGAAAGACCCCTGTGTTCAGATTTTTTGGTTCTGTTGCTCTCCTTGTGGAGTTCCTGTCCTCTCCAGACCTTACTGTTTCCCACTTCTTTCCTAAGATTCCCTGCACTCTTCCCAAAGGTTGCCCATAAGTCTCAGCATCTACATTGATAGTCTGCAAGGCAGAGCTTTTCAGAGGTCTTCTGTGTCAGGCTCCTGACTTGTTCCCTCTTTTCTCCTTCTTCTGATGTCCATCCTCTTTGCTTTTCTGAATAGGAATTGAGCGTTTTAGCAAGAGTCCTCCCTCTTGATTAGTTTCTTTAGGTGTACAGATTATAGTAGGTTTATCCTATATTATATGTCTATATGAGTAAGTATATACCATGTGCATCTTTCTGCTTCTGAGATAGCTCACTCAGGATGATCTTTTCCACATCCCACCATTTACCTGCAAATCTCATGATTTCCTTGTTTTTTTTTATTACTAAGTAATATTCCATTGTGTAGATATACCACAATTTGTGCATCCATTCCTCCACTGAGGGGCATCTGGGCTGTTTCTGGCTATTACAAATAAGGCTGCTACAAACATAGTTGAGCAAATGTCCTTATTGTGTACTTGAGAATCTTTTGGGTATATGCCTAGGAGTGGTATGGCTGGATCTTGAGGAAGCGTTATTCCTAGTTGTCTGAGAAAGCGCCAGATTGATTTCCAGAGTGGTTGTACAAGTTTACATTCCCACCAGCAGTGGAGGAGGGTTCCCTTTTCTCCACAACCTCTCCAGCATGTGCCCAACTCTTTCTTATGACTCTCTGTATTCTGCCCAAAGTTTGGCTGTGAGTCTTAGTATCTGCTTTGAGCCCTTGCAAGTGGAGTCTTTTAGAGGACATGGTACTGGCATGGAAACAGACTAGTGGTTCAATGGAATTGAATAGAAGACCCAGAAATAAAGCCACAAACCTATGGACACTTGATTTTTGACAAAGGAGTCAAAGCAATACAATGGAAAAAAAAGATAGCATCCTCAACAAATGGTTCTGGTCTTAATGGATGTCTACATGTAGAAAAATGCAAATAGATCCATATTTATCACCCTGCACAACACTAAAGTTCAAGTGGATCAAAAACCTCAATGTAAAACCAGACACGCTAAACCTGTTAGATGAAAAAGTGGGAAAGAGCCTTATTCTCATTGGCACAGGAGACAACTCACTGAAGCTTTTAAAATGAGTATTTTCTTAGTACACACAATAAAAGGCATATTATATTTAGCAACCATAAAATAATAGGGGTGTAGGAAAAATAATGGAGAACTAGAGGGAGAGGGTAGAAGAACACCAGATCCTGCTCCTGGCTCATTCAGAGATGATGTGGCCCTCTTGCCCATTTCTGTTACACGTAGAGAATAAACACAAGGCAATGGTTACTATGACATAGCCAAATCTAGTAGCAATTAAACCAGTTTAGAAGATCATATCCCCAAACAATTCCTATTTGTGCTCAAAGACCTACTGGGGCTGGTCCAGTTGAAAGCCAAGTCAGCCTCCTGGGGCTTGGTGGAGTCAAAGTGGGCAGGGAAATGAGATGAACAGTGAGAGCAGAGAAACAACCCAGGCTTCCAACCCTCCAATTCCCCAAGTCCCATGTTCCTCCCTGGTGAAGGGGCAGTGGGGAAGACCTGGCACATGGAAACATGTGCTGTCCTCAGAGGAAGGGGTATTCTCAGAGGTTCAGCTTCATGGTTGCCAAGCCATTAGGAGGAGCACAGCTGGGCTTCAGTCAGCCTTGGGTAGAGGATGTGGTGCCAGGTCCTCTGGGCAGAAGAAAGGAAAGAGACAGGGGAGACCTGTCTGAGCAGCTGTGTGGCCTAGATCCTTGGAGGTACCAATGAATGCTCCTGACCTTTTCTCGTCCTGAGAGGGGCGTTCTGGTGATGAATCACAGAAAAGTTGGAGGTAGTTTAACCTTCTATAGCTAATGAGGAGTTTCCAGTCTTGTCATTGTGGACGTGGGAGATTTTTCATTTATTCATCAGTGCTTTAGATGAAGACAAATTCCACAGAGTAAGATTTTTATTTTTATTCATTTCTTTGTATTTGTGAAATACAGATAGGAATAATAATGACCAGCTATTTTTCTGGGCTTTGTTGGGTAGCAGCCGTTAGAAGGGCAAGCACAAAGCATAATGAGAAATAGCATTCCCAGATGCCGCAGCTGGAAACACTAAGATTTATTTCCTTATTTATTATAACTCACATACATTAAAAATAGAATATTCTAAATAAAACTTCAAATATCAAAATAAAAGTCAACCATATATGATAAAATTGAAAAGAGAAATACCTATTTAATTATAATTTTTGCCTAACGCAGTGGTTCTCAACTTTTCTACCACTGCAGCCCTTTAATATAGTTCCTCATGTTAAGGTGACACTCCACATAAAATTATTTTCATTGCTATTTATAATTTTTCTACTGTCATGAATCATAATGCAAATCTCTGTGTTTTCCCGATGGTCTTAGGTGATGCCTGTGAAAGGGTCCTTTGACCTCCAAAGGGGTCAAGACCCACAGATTGAGAACAACTGGACTAAGGCATGTTTAATAATTGAGTATAAAGCTGTTTTGAGTGTCCTACCAGCTAACACAAAAGGGAAAAGACAAACTACGTCACAATTATGGTTAAGTAGGATGTCACCTGTATATCCAGTCATAGAAATGCACTGTAACTCTAAGGGCGTGATACATACATGTAGTCTCAACACCCAATAAACAAGTAAGAATCTTGAGTTCAAGACCAGCCTTAGCCAGTACATGTCTTCCTCCGTCTCCTTGTTCTCACCCCCTCCCCTTCTCTCTCCTCTTGCCCTCTCTCTCTCTCTTTCTCTCTCCCTCCCCGTGTGTGTGTGTGTGTGTGTGTGTGTGTGTGTGTGTGTGTGTGTGTCACAAGATCTCTCTATGTAACCTTGATGTCCTGGAACCTGCTATGTCGACCAGGCTGGCCTTAGAACTCACAAATACCATCCTGCCTCTGCCCCCGAAGTGCTGTGTTTTAAAGATGCACACCACCACACCCTGAAGCCAGTAGCAGTCTTTAGAAAAAAGATAAACTGGGTGTTGCCGTAATACCAGAGCTTGGAAGGTTGAGGATCTCCACAAAGTTGAAGCAATCCTGGGCTATATATTGAGTTAATGGCTAGCTTGTGCTCTAGTCCCTGTCTAAAACAAAACAACTCCCCAAGCAAGGAAGCAAACAAAAAAAAAAACTCAACATGAAACGATAACAAAATCAAACTAAACAACTCTAATGAAAAAGAAATAAAATATGTGTGCTGGTTGAGACGTGTGTGCAATGGGAACAAAAGTATGCATCCCTTCTGCGACAGATGAAACTCACAGAGGTGAAGGTGTCTACAGAGCATTGTATTGTAAGGTACTGAACCTGGCCCCACTGTCTGCTCATGGTGTCCTGCTTCCCTGGGCTTTAACACCTTGTGTAGGCTCTTCTTACCCTCCTGCATCCTTCTCTGGGAAACTTCCCACCACCTTTCCCTTTTTGCTTCCTGCACCAGACCTTCCTTGATGTGGGTAGTTTATTTTACTTTAACGGTTTTTTTTTTCCTTTCTTTTCTGCAGGACTAAGACTGAACTCAGGTCTCTGTGAGAGTGTTCTACCACTGATCTACACTGGCAGCCCCCTTTTTATTTTATGTTGAGACAAGATCTCACTGAGTTACTCATCCTGGCCTCAAACTTGGAGTCCTTATGCCTTAGACTCTCTGGTAACCAGTATTACAGGCATGAACCTCTGTGCCCAGTCTGGAATTTTTCTTTTTTTATTGTTAACAAAAAAAGAAACACACACCTCTGCAATACTGAGGTGTGTGTCGGGTCTAAGCATCCAGTTTTATGAGTGATTAATGCTCTTCCTCTCCCATGTATGCCACAGTATCTGTCTAATAAATTTCTGTAGAAAGAAAAAAAGAAAAGAAAAGAAACTCACAGAGGATTTGAGTCCTAGGCATCTTAAATGGGACTTTTAGCAGACAATATTTTTATATTTTAAAATATATAGAATAAAAAAGTAAGGAAAAGCAGGAGAAAAATACCAACATCCCAGTCGTCTCAAAAAACACCGTTGAGAGTGTGTAGTTTCCTTTCAGAGTGACGAGGCTACTGATGCAGGCTAAGTAGACAGCTTGTGTGACTTTCTCTTCTCAGCCAGCATTATGGATCCCTTCAGCTTCTCAAGTACAAGGATTGTCAAAGCGGTATAACGGCTGCTCACACCCACACCAAACAAAGTGCCTATGATGTTTCCTTGTATTAGTGATTGTTTTGTTTTGCTCTAAAAAAAAAAAATCCGCTGGGCCTAAAAGAGATGCTCAACAGTTAAAGTTGGTCACTGCTCTTGTGGAGGACCCAGGTTTGGGTCCTAGCCCACACATGGTGGCTCATAACTGCCCACAATTCTAGTTCCAGAGATGCTGATGTCCTCTTCTGACCTCCATAGGCTCTTGCTTTCACACGGTGCACATAAATACACTCAGGCGCGCGCGCGTGTGCGCGCACACACACACACACACACACACACACACACACACACACACAAGAAATCCTTGTGGAAGAATAGATAATTTTTCTCTCCGCAAAAGGAGTGTCTCAATAGAATCTGAGTGCTGAAATGAAGGTGATCTTTTCCACAGACACTGGGTATTACTAGCCTTATAAACCTAACTCAATAAATGGTTCTGTTTACATTTATTGGTTTGTTGCGTATGAGCACACGCATGCACGAACTTGTGGGAGTTGCTTTTCTCTTTCCACCAAGTGGGACATGGGGAGTAAGCTCAGGTCATTAGTCCTGATGGCAAATGCTCTTACTTGCAGAGTCCTTTCACTAGCTGTCACCCAGTAAGTCTTAAATGTGTGAATGGGTACATGTTTGTAGCGTACCTGGCACTGGTTTCAGTTGTGGGTATGAGTAAAACTCAAAGTCAGTTGCTGCCCCTAGAGATCTTAGAGTCGTGGAGAAGCGGCTATGAACAAATGAACACAGACGTGAATACGTACCCTGTCAGTACAGCAGTTTCCTTTTTGGTCTCTGACCGTCCCCTTGGTGTTTAACCGTGAAGACCAGATGCCTGATGTGAATGCTGTGCTGGTTATCAGCACATATCTTGCACGGAGAGTCAGGAGCGTGTGTCTCCACTGCTGCTCACGGGAAGGACATTTCACCCTCACAAAAGAGCGTGCTGTTGGGAAGTGCCATGAAAAACCAGTCTGCTACTATGCCTGCCATACTGTAACCCTGTCCAGAGGTAAGGCATCATCAGACAACAACACAGAGGTGGAAGTCTTTAGAAAGGGGGGACTTCATTATTTGCAATGAATGCATGAAGTCATACTGTAAGAGGTCTGGCTGAACACTGAAAGCTGCAGTCAGTAGGAATACTGTTTGTCTCATTCTCCACCGTGGAAAGGAACGGTGTCCTTACATGATTGGCACACATGCAAAGGTCATGGCATGTCTTCAGACAGGAGGCAGCAAATATGGGCAAGGGCACATTCTTCTGGAGATGCCCCTGACACTTTGCAGGGCTGCACTGTTAACTCAGGGAGCAAAGCCCACAATAGTATTTTTCTGTCTGCTGTGGCAGTGAGATGCTTTTGAACTGAGTGTCCGCATCCAGCCCTGTTCAAATGCTGGTGTTAAACATGGCAATGCGTTGTTATTAGTTAGAGGGGCCTGAGGAGGAAGTAGTTTAGATGAAGGTGTGGGCATGAAAGCCCTGAGACATGATTAGTGCTCCTCTAGAAGAGGAATGGAGTACAATTTCCTCTCTGCTGTGTGAGATCACAGAAGGCAGCAATCTGCCATCCAGAACAAGGCACTCACTGTGACCCAGCCTATAGCTACCTTGAATTTGGAATTCCTGGCCTTGAGAACTGTGAGAAATAGAAATTTATTGTTAAAGTCACTCAGTCACTTAAAAAAATATTCTGTACTAAGACAAGGGTTAATTCATTAGAGAAAGAACAACATTCATTTAACTTCTTCAGGAAGTAGAATAGTAATGTTGTGTGATTATATGCATGCTTAGGTTGGGTGTTTATGCTTGAGTGTATTTGTGTAGGTTTAACTTATTAATACAGACACTGCAAACTTACACTGAAATCCATTTCTATTGATTACAGTCAGTGAAAAACAATTCAATAGATGAGAAAGTTTAAAATAAATTAAACTGCATGACTTCTCCCACTTTAAGAATTCTTTAGCTGTGCTACAAATCTTCTGTATATAAGTCACTGAGGACAGCAGTTAGTGTTCAATCCATTTACAGAGACAAGGGCAGAATTCAAGGAACCCCTGAAGGAAGGTGAGGCACTCAAGGACCATGATTATGGAAGGCTGTATATACCCTTCAGCCTCAAGTCACAGGGCAGAGAAATATGTCACTGAGACCTAGGCAGATCCAGCTGTGGCAGATAGCCTACTCACTCAGCTGATAGCCTGCTCAGCCTACTCACTCAGCTGTGGTCACAGAGCCAAGGGAAAGAAAGAATGATGATTGTGAGAGTGACTTTGCTGAAAGAGGCCTCTTGCCTCTATAAAACATACTTCGCCCAAACTGGAACCAAGTTAACAATATGCTTTGAGATCATTTAGAACCATGTACTCATTCTGTTTACATACTATGTGTTCAACCTGTTTAAAATTAACTGACATTGGCCAGGTGATGGTGGCCAATGTCAGCTTTTTCCAGCACCTGGGAGACAGAGGCAGGCATAGCTCTATGAGTTCAAGAGCTACCAGCTTGGTTTAGTGTGTCTAGGACATCTAGGGTTACACAGAGAAACCCTGTCTTGGAAAAAAATTAACTGACCTTGAAAACAACAACAACGACGCTTTGGACTCCCAATGTAATCAACTTTTACAAGCTAAGATAACCGAATAGCTTTATTATTGTTCTGTGTGCTGTATGGTGATCCCAAATCCTTCTTTGTGACTCATTCTTCCCCTAACCCAAAACAGTGTGTGTATAAGATGTGGCAATTTGACTTAAGTCCTCCTACCATTGAAAACAATGCCTCCTACAGACAATGTTGAAAGCAGCAGGTGGGTATAAGTTGATAACACCTGTTGGTGGCTTTGCGTGCTAATCTGTGTCAGTGGGGGTCAGAAAAAAAGCAATTTCTTCGCTCATGAGACTCCTATAAAGGATTGATGAAGACAAAAGTTTCTCATTCCTTTTCCACAACCTATTTCCTACACTGTCTGATAAATGGAGAGGACAGCCTTTGTTCAAGAGATCAGAAGTCCAGAAGGGGTCAGGCTCACTCTTGCTTTACATGTGTCTGAGCCTTAAGACGCTTCTGTTCTGCAGCCCCAGCTCAGAGGAGATGTGGTGTCCCTCCATAAAGGACTAATATTCTGTCTTCTTGTGTTCTTTTTCATTCTCTAGTTCCCCTCCTCTCTTTGATCACTTACACCAATAAGCCAGAGTGAGAGACTCATCTGATCCAGTCCTTAGAAACTTCCACAGGATATGGATCTGAGGCCAGAGGGTGAGTGGCCAAAACCAAACAAACAACCAACAAACAAAAACAAAAATGTTGCCTGAGTCATGTCCAGAGAGGTGGGAGGATGGGCCAGTGTCACTGAAACCAGAAGTGAGGGGTTTCCAACAGGTGTGGATGCAACATAGATGTTAAACCTATCTGATTCAGGAATTGGGAGGTCCTAGGTGACCTTCGGTAAGATGGTCTCAAGGAGCAGTGAAATTCAGAACAACAGACTTCTTGAGACAAAGAATAGGAAGTGGTTGTCATGAAAAAGGAACAGGGAGATTTTGTTGTTAGTCATTTTTGAGACGGGGTTTCGTTTAGCTCAAGCCTTAAACTCACTCTGTAGCTGAAGAGGAACTTAAAATCCTAATTCTCTTGTTTCTGCTTCCTAAATGCTGAAACTACAGGCCTAGGTCACCATACACAGAAAGAAGTTTTGAAGGATGACATAACATTGATGTAATTGATTTATATTATGAGAAGTTGCTCTAGGACAGAAAACAGCACTAGATATTGGAAGCTGAACAAATACCTTATGAAACAGTATCCCAGACAAAACAAGAGGGAAAGAAAGCATTATCTGTGCAGGCGCAAAGAAAGGGTAAAACTTAGGCATGTGGGAAAATGTCATGATCTCAAGGCTCAGGAGAAAATGTGATGCCCAGAGCCTATGAGAATAATGACCAATATCCCTCAAGTGGGTTCTGTCCGTCCGCAGGGCCATCACCTGTGGCAGTAGCAGACCCAATGCATTAAGTGCATGGAGGAAGGCAATGGGACTGGGCTGGTCCTCTTCCACTTCCGCCCCTTCTCCAAACTCCCCGAGGTGCAGATGCTGATCTTTGTGGTCTTTCTCATGATGTACCTGGTCAGCCTCGGAGGAAACCTGTCCATTGTCCTCACCATCTGGATCAACCGGTGTCTCCACACCCCCATGTACTTCTTCCTGGCAAACCTGGCTAGCCTGGAGATCTTCTATTCTTCTACCATAGCCCCCCTGACTCTGGTCAGCATCCTATCCACAGAGAGGACTGTGGTTTCCCTGGCAGGCTGTGGGGCCCAGATGTTCTTCTTCATCTTCCTGGGCAGCGCTGACTGTATCCTGCTGGCCGTCATGGCCTATGACCGGTTTGTGGCCATCTGTCACCCCCTGCGCTATAGCCTGATCATGAGCTGGCACTTGTGTGTCCAGCTGGCCCTGGGGTCCCTGCTGCTGGGTTTCATTTTGGCCATGCAGTTGACTGTGCTCATCTTCAGACTGCCTTTCTGCAGCAGCAAGGAAATCAGCTTGTTCTACTGTGATGTCCTCCCTGTCATGAGACTGGCCTGTGCAGACACCCGTGTCCACGAGGCCACTCTGTTTGTGGTCAGTGTCATCGTCCTCACCATCCCTTTCCTCCTCATCACTCTCTCCTATGTCTTCATTGTGGATGCCATCCTGAAGATCCGTTCAGCTGAGGGCAGGCACAAAGCCTTCTCTACCTGCTCCTCCCACCTGACTATGGTCCTCCTGCAGTATGGATGTGGAAGCCTCATCTACCTGTGTCCCAGCTCCAGCTATTCTCCTGAGCGGGGCCAGGTAGTATCTGTGGTTTACACATTTATCACCCCTATGCTGAATCCCTTCATCTACAGCATGAGGAACAGAGAGCTCAAGGATGCTTTGAGAAGAGTGATAATGACATTGGTTTTGGTCCAAACACAAGAAACACTCTAAATAATCCTCTACAACATCTTGGGTGGAAATCATGAATTGAATATATGCAATATGAAGAAATGAGGGCTCATATGTCTTTGGTTTGCTACTGTTAAGTTCATGTTTTATAGTGGTAGTTTTGCTTTAAAGGCCCGCGTTCTTTCCTCAGCCCCAGGTTACTGTCATTTTGAAAAATGGAGATGAAAATACTTTTAGTATCTAAATTCTGAATTAGTTATGAGGATACAGAAATAAAATAAATGAAAATAGTTTGTGGGTCTGTCTCTCTTTCTCCTTTTTTTTTTTTTTTTTTTGTTTTGAAACAGAGTTGGAGTTTATTAACTATAGAAAGAAAGGCACCCATGGAAGAAAGGCACACCTGAAAGAGGACTGTGGACTTTTAAAAAGAGAGTTGCCAATGTACTACTTAACGTTTTAAATATGTATTTATTTGATGTGTACAGGTGTTTTGTGTGCACAAACATCTGTGTACCATGTGTATGCTTGGTGTCCTGGAGGCCCTGAAACTGGCCTTATAGACAATTGTAAGTCACCATGTGGATGCTGAGAATTGAGTTTTGGTCCTCTGGAAGAGCAGATAATGCTCCAAAGCAATGAGCCATCTCTCCAGACCCTGAAAATATTTTAAAAATTTTATTCTTTAATGATTTTATACATGCCAATACTCTATTTTGATCATATTCACTAACATTACCTTCTTTTATTCCTCCAGTCTCTTTAAACCCCCTCTTTCCAACAAATTCCTTTTCTTCTTTCACCGTGTGTGGTATGTGTGTGTTTGTGCATAGTATTAATTTCATTTAACGTTGCCTGCAGGAATATGGGTATAATTATTTACTGGAGCATGGGAAACTTACACCACTTAAAAAACGCCTCTTTGATTACTTCCCCCTTGGTGGGGCAGCCTTGCCAGGCCACAGAGGAAGAGGATCCAGGCAGTCCTGATGAGACCTGATAGGCTAGGGTCAGATGATAAGGGAGGAGGGCTTCCTCTTTCTGTGGACTAGTGGAGGGGAATGGGGGGGGTGAAGTGGGAGGGAATTTGGGACTGGAAGGAAATGAAGGGAGCTACAATTGGGATATAAAGTGAATAAATTATAAAAAAATAAATTTATATATATTTAAAAAGTGCCTCTCTGCCCTAGCAGCCATCAGCTGACAGTAGCTTCTTAGCTAGGAGTGAGGCCTTGAGACCTCCCTCTATATGCTGGGCTGTTGAAAGGCTTGATCTGTGCAGGTAACCACAGCTTTAGGAGTTCATGAGTGCTATAGCTTTGTCATGTCCAGAAGATAAGTGTTTCACAGCTCTCCTCCCCTTCCTGTCATTTTTATGTTTTTTTTTTTTTCTGCCCCTTCTTCCAGGATGTTCTATGAGACTTGGAGTTAAATAGACCTGCAGAAAATGAGGCTGTTTCTTGCGACATATTTGAATATGTTTTGAGGAGCAGCACAGTGAGACTCTTTGGACTCACAGTGGTTCAGAACATTCAGTAATTAATAAAATAAACCACGCAGTCTGGCTCTTCAACCACTTGGGTGTTTGAATACTGATGTCAATACTTTTTATTGAGTTTTTATATTTTTTTTGGTATTTGATATCTCCCAATCTCACAGAAAGAAGGGTCTCAATAAATATTTTTCCAAGTTTTATTATTAATCAAATCAAACACAGAGGATGAAGGTACTGTTTCCAAGTTAGCAAATATGCATCAGAGTTCATGTTTGGATGCCCAGGTTTAACCTCAGTTCTAGTTCTATGATCTTGGCTTAATATAATCATTTGGCCATTCAGTCTCCTTATCTGTCCTCAGAAGTAAAAACACATCTCATAGGTTATGTTGAAGGTAAGTGAGAGATAACTAAATGAGTATATGGAAATTATCAGTTATCTTATACAAGCCTTTGGGAAGCCAGCTAATAACCCAAGGTAACTGCCCTGCCTTCTAAGGAACATCTGGAATTAAGAAACAGCTGGGCATTGCGGCCTACCACGAAAGAATAGCATCCAATGTCAATATTGGCTACTAATGCATTTTCAGGGAAAATTCAACAGGACTAAACACTTCAAACATGATTCAGAAGATAAAAGGTGTTGGAAAGGATGACGAAATCCATCCTTCATCCACAGTCATCACTGCACTTTGTGTGCTGGAAGCATTAGTACCCTTGTAGTCACCAGCTGACAGCAATTTGAGCACCATCCCCCCCCCCCCAACTGTATAGCCCTGGCTGTCCCGGAACTCACTCTGTAGACCAGGCTGGCCTCAAACTCACAGAGATCCACCTGCATTTGGCACCCCAGTGCTGGGATTATAGGTGTGTGCCATCACCACCCAGCTGAGCTCTATACTCTTGACGTGGAATGGAGCATGTTGTAGTTATTTCACCTAATCAAACATTGTCTGGAAGATCAGTGTCTCACAGAGCACAGACCGTATATTCCAGAATAGATATGACTAGCAAATGTCTCTGAGGGACCCAAAGATCCCTTTTGTTTCTCAGCTTTCCAAAAGGGAAGACAAATCTTCAGTTAAACAGAAGGAGAATTTTGGTCATGACTTTGATCTTTCTTGCCTGTGTAGCTCTTTCAGAAAATAAAATTTAAAAACGGCACCAAACTTTGTATAGTTTTCAGACTCATCATACGGAGACACAGGGTGAGGGGAGGATTTCTGGGTCTGTGTTTTTACAGTTCCCTCCTTCAGAGATATTTTTTTTCCACATGGTGGTGGCACATGCCTCACCTTTAATTCCAATACTGGGCAGGCAGAGGCAGGAGGATCTCTGTGAGTTTGAGGCCAGCCTGGTCTACAGAAATATCTTTCCTGTTCAAACACCAACAACTCCACAGCCATCCTGGTCATTTATACCCACGATGGTCATTACACAGCCCTCAGTCTTTTACTGCCTCTGCCCTGAGAGCTACATTGTTATCTGTTGGCTCTTGTGTCATTATAGTCTGGGTTCTTAAATCTCATTGGATTTTTCATTCAAGGCAGGAAACTACTTCATACCAGCTCTTTTCTGCTTCCTTTTTACTTAAAACTAATGGATACACATACACAGTGGATAGAGCCCAATAAGCAGTTGTTTGTTGCTGTTTTATTTAATGTCATTGAGTGAGTATATCACTAAACGACTAGAGAATAGTAAATCTAATATCTATCCCATCCCTTGTAAAAATGGTAAGCCAGTAAGTTCTGATATCATTGTCTTGAGAGAAATGATCTTGGTAAAAGAGTTTCTCTCTGACTTTTTTTTTTTTCTTGCAAGGTTCTTTATGATTTACACATACAAGGATTGGTAGTTTGCATAAAAATCCAAAGCACAGCTAGGCAGTGGTGGCAAACCTTTAATCCCAGCAGAAGGCAGAGGCAGGCGGTGGATCTCTGTGAATTTGAGGCCAGCCTAGCCTGGTCTACAAAGTGAGATCCAGTATATCCAGGGCCACACAGAGAAACCCTGTCTGGGAAAAAAAAGAAGACAAAACAAAATACAAACCAAAACAACAACAACAAAATCCAAAGCTTACTGTCATGTGAAGAATTTTACCCTAAAATTCATAGGCATAGATCCACAGTATACAAAGACTGGTGTAGGGAATGAAAACGTGGCAGAACATAATACCAAACCTTGTAATAAACCACACTCGTTTAAATATAATCCACAATTTAGTTACATCAAGTTAATCATTGAAGACACATGGACTTGCGATTGCATTTAATATAACAGTCGGGATCCAGGAGGGATTGTCTTCCTGCTTGAATAAGACAGACAGACAGACAGACAGAGAGACAGAGAGAGAAATATCTTTAGTCTATGTTTATGTTAATATCCAGCTATTCATTCTTCACATAGTAATAGCAGAGTGACCAGGGCCGTAGAGGGTGAACAACAGCCAGTTGATACTCTGAAGCAGTTCATGGTCAGGGGGACGGTTGTGTAAGCAGTCAGGTGTAAAGCTAAGTGTAGAGTAAGCCTTAAGAAGTGACCTGACCCGAAGAAGTAGGTGGACCAAGTGGAAGACCACTGGGATGTACTTCAGAAAACATTCCTGTTGAAGGAGGAGTGGGAATTTGACAGACACGACATAGACAGGGACATATGAGGCAGAGAGCAAAAGACACAAAGGTACCTTGGGGTGATAGAGTACAAGGCTGGATGGGTCCAGGTAGGCACACACACACACACAGTAAAAGTAGAAAAGGAATTTGTTGCAACGAAGGGGTTCAAAGAGAATGGAGGAATAAAAGAGGGTAATGTCAGTGACTGTGGTCAAAATAGACTATTGGCATGTATAAAGTTATTAAATAATAAAATTTTAAAATACTTTCAGGGTCTGGAGAAATGGCTCAGCTCCTCTTAGCCCAAAAGAAAGGGTTGCTGTATGGGTTGCATATGGAGGAGAGGAGAGCTGTAAGAAAGTAAATTTGCATAACTCCGAATTAAATTGGGATTTGAGTGATGTGTTTGGTAGCCACTGGGTTAGCTTCTGATCTTCCTGCCCACGTGCAGTTTCCTTGTCTTAACTGTCAGTTCTAATAATAGAACACAACAAACATGGCAACTGTCACATCTGAGATTGTTTAAAAAAAAAAACCCACATTGTCTTTGCTGCATCTGTTTTCTTCTGTTTGCTTACTTCCTCTCCTCTTCTCTCTCTTTTCTTCCTTCCCCACTCCCATCTTGTTCTAGAAATCAGCTGCTATGTTGTAAGCTTCTCTATGGAGAGGACAAGATGGCAAGGAACAGAAGGACACCTCCCATTCTGACTAGCAAGGAATTGCTGTCCCCAGATCCATAGCACCAGAGGAACTAGATCCTGACAGGAGCCATGTGTGACATTGGAAGCAGATCCTTCCTCATGGAGGTCTGAGGTGTGATCACAGCCTCAGATGACACCCTGCTTGTTGTCTTATAGGAAGGACACCTTGAGACTGAGGCAGCCAGCTGAGCTACACCTGGAGCCCTTAGCCACAGAAAAAGTGAGGTACCACATGCTTGTGCTTCCAACTGTGTGTGTCGGGTGTTTTAGAGTAACTGCTGTGTAGCTATCCACAGCCAGTATCAGCTCTAAAGAGGGAGAAAACATTTAAGTCATGAAGTTTATTCTCTATTCTACTTGAAGTGTGTGTGTTAACTTGGGGGTGTGCAGGGCTGGAGTGGGGGTAGAGCATAAAAGATCTTCCTCTTCAAGTTTGTGGCTTGCTTTATTTGTTTTTACTCCAAACCACACCTTGAACACATTGCCTGAAGCTATCCAAGGCCAGGCTCTCGCCGTCAATATGAGGTAAGAGTATGCCTTTCTCTCTAGTTGGACAAAAACAGGTTTGGAGGGAAGAGAGAGAAGATCTTCCAAATCAGACGATTCGTCTTGGTTTGTTTGGAAAGGTGAAGTTAAAGTTGCAGGTTTATGAATAACCGAAGCACAGATTCTTGGATTATCCCTACCCTTGTACACTGGGGAAACAGCTGCGTATAGGCTTAGTACGTGGGAAAGGAAGGACCTTTGAGGAAGCATAAAGGTAACAGCACATCAGAGGCTGAGACACTCCGCTGATCCCAAAGCCTCAGTCACTGTCTACCTAGCTGAGCCCTCCTCTTCTGCCCGTGGATGCCCCACCTCAGGTTCCTTGACTCACTGTCATTTGTAGCTTTTCAGCTTTGTGTACATGACTAACTGATAAAATTCCAATTTCTGCCTGTCCTGGAAGATCAAATATCATAAAATTAACAATGTTGAGATCCGTCTCCAGTAGGGAGATTAAGGAACCCTGCGTTCTACAAGAACTATCTTCTAATAGATTACCATAATAAATGAACTGGGTTTCTGGATTTCACTTGAAGTTAAGTGGGCTCTTTACATAGTTTTCAATGCTTAAAACGTTAACAAAGACGGCACTAGTAGACATGCCAAAGTGGATGGGGGTGGAGGCCTGTGGAAGCCACAAAACCTCAATCCTATACAAAGAACTACAGGCAACGAAGGAATATTGAGAGCGGGAGAAATAGTCTGCCCCAAGGAAGGGCGGAGTTACTTACCCAATGCCACTTGTCAACCTTGAAAACAAATGTAACAATATAAATGGAACAGGTTGTATTTAGGAGCGCGCACACACACACACATACACAAACACACACTATCAATTAATTAAAAAAAAAGAAGCCATGAATTTGAAAGAACAAGGAAGAAAGGGATAGTTCGGAGGGATTAAAGGGTAGGGGAAATGATATATTAATCTCAAAAAAGAAAAAAATGTTAAGGCAGATCATATAGTGGTTTTTATTATAGCCACAGATGAGCCAAAGATAATTTTTTTTTCCTGCACAGAACACCAGGCATGGTGTTAAACCAGGCATGGTGGCACATGCTTTTAACCTCAGCACTCAGGAAGCAGAGAAGGGCTGACTCTAAGTTTGAGGCCAGCCTGGTCTACATAAGGAGTTCCAGAACACCCAGAGCTACACAGTGAGATTCTTACTCAAAAAAGAAAACACCTTGTTATATGCAGTCAAATGTATTATCTAAGAAGTAAAAGCTGGAGAGGACAGGAACTCCACAAGGAGAGCAATAGAACAAGAAAATTTGAACACAGGGAACTTCCCAGAGACTCATACTCCAACCAAGGACTATCCATGGAGATAACCTAGAACCCTGACAATGCAGCCACTCCTGATGAGAACTGATAGACTAAGATCAGAAAGAAGGAGAGGAGGACCTCCCCTATCAGTGGACTTGGGGAGGGGCATGCATGCATGCAAACTTGTACAACTCCCCCCCAGGGGAGGGGGGCTGGGAGGGGAGGAGGGAGGGGCTTATGGGGGGATACAAAATGAATAAAGTGTAATTAATGAAAGTTAAATAAAAAATTAAAAAAGAAATATTTTAAATTTTGTTTGATATAAGAGACCCATGAAGAAAAACAATGAAAGGTATGGGGATGTGATGGCCAGCCCTAACCTGGTGACACTGTGTTATTACTTGCCCAGAAATAACCTGATCTATCCCAGTCATTAAAGACACTCCCAGACAACGTCCTTAGCCATCAGAGAGATGAAAATCAAAACGAGCCTGAGATTTCACCTTACACCCATCAGAATGGCAAAGGTTAAAAACTCCAGTGACAACACATGCTGGAGAGATTGTGGAGAAAGAGGAACCCTCCTCCACTACTGGTGGGAATGTAAACTTGTACAACCACTCTGGAAATCAATCTGGCACTTTCTCAGACAATTAGGAATAGCGCTTCCTCAAGATCAAGCTATACCACTCCTAGGCATATATCCAAAAGAAGCTCAAGTACACAACAAGGACATTTGCTCAACCATGTTCATAGCAGCTTTATTTGTAATAGCCAGAAACTGGAAACAACCTAGATGACCCTCAACGGAGGAATGGATACAGAAATTGTGGTACTTTTACACAATGGAATACTACTCAGCAATTAAAAACAGGAAATCATGAAATTTGCAGAAAAATGGTGGGATCTAGAAAAAAAAATCATCCTGAGTGAGGTATCCCAGGAGCAGAAAGACACACATGGTATATACTCACTTATATAGACCTGTAAGATAGGATAAACGTACTAAAATATGTGCATCTAAAGAAGCTAAACAAGAAAGAGGACCTGGGGTAAGATGATCAATCCTCACTTAGAAAGACAAATGGGATGGACATGGGAAGTAGGAAAAAACAAGTAACAGGACAGGAGCCTACCGAAGAGGGCCTCTGAAAGACTACCTAGAAGTGTATCAAAGCAGATGCTGAGACTCATAACCAAAACTTCGGTAGAGTGCAGGGAATCATACTATAAAAGGGGGAGTTAATATGACTGGGAGAGGACAGGAGCTCCACAAGGACAAAATATATCAGGACAGGGGGTCCTCTATGAGACTGTTTCTCCAACCAAGGACCATGTATGGATATAACCTAGAACCCCTGCTTGGATGTAGCCCATGGTAGCTCAGTATCCAAGTGGGTTTCCCTAATAAGGGGAATAGGAACTATTTCTGACATGAACTCAATGACTGGCTCCTTTCCCTACCCCCCCCCCCCATGAGGAATAGCCTTGCTAGGTCACAGAGGCAGGCATGGCAGCCAGTCCTGAAGATACCTGATAAGCTAGGGACAGATGGAAGGGGAGGAGGACCTCCCCTATCAATGGACTTGGAAAGGGGCAGGGAGGAGATGAGGGAGGGAGGGTAGGATTGGGAGGGAATGAGAGAGGGGGCTACAGCTGGGATACAAAGTAAATATCCTGTGATTAATATAAAAAATTAATATAAAAAAAGACACTCCCGGAAGAGTGCTCAGACCTGTGTAATAATTTACACATAACTCCCCTGTGTCGGCTAAAGAAGCTTAATGTGGTACCAGGCATCCCTTAAGGCCTGTTGACCTTTGCCCTGGAATGCCAGTAAGATTCTAGGATGAGACTAGAATGATGGTGTTCCTGCTGTAAAGGTATTTAACTGCCTCCTTTGCTTTTGCGGCACGAGGATGAGGTGGCCTTTTTAGTACTATATAACGGGAAAGAAAAACACCTGGAGGGAGTGAAACAATGTTCTTGTTCAGTGTGGATTCCATAGATAATTGGGGTCCTCCTGTATTCTGGGGGTTGTTTGCCACTGGTTCCCAGGGACAAGGGAACAGAAGCAATGAGATTCAGATGGACCACAAGGATAAAACTTTCTGTGATCAGCTTCCGCGAGACTTCTTAGCTTTGTTCAGGATGGACAAAGTCTATGTAGTTCTTGGGGGTCTCCCAGGGTAGGTGTACACTATTGGCTGTAGCGAGGAGTGCCAGGGTGGCTTCATTCGCATTCAGCGTGCTCCAGTCGTATGAGCATGAACACGGTACTTAATTAGCGTCATAGGCATGGGAGTAGAATGCTAGCAGGGAGCTGTGCTAAAGGTCATATTCCAGATATGGCTGGAGGCATCTGCACGTCAAGACACTCTCCACATGAGGTCGGGCAGAGAGTAGGAGGCCCTACTGTGGTTAGGAGTCCTTTATCTAGCCCCAAGCTCAGAAAAGCTTTCTAGACACGATGGACTGCACCCTCAAGCTGCAGGGTCCTCTACAGATGTATGTATTACACACCTTTGCTGACCACTTTCATAAACCCTTCCTTTAGCAGGGCATGCCGTTTGGCTCTAAGGCTGCCATCCTTTTGCTAGCAGTGAGAATAAATTCATCTAATCTGAATTGGAATTGAGTTTAAGTCTCTGGTCTTTCTCAGTGGATTCAAAAGCCACAATAAACAATGTTTTTTTTTTTTTTTGAAAAAAAACATTTTTTCTTAGTATTTAAAATTATGTGTACATGTGTATATCTGTGTGTGGGAAGTCGTATGTGAGTGTAGTTGCCTCCAGAGGCTACAGGCATTACATTCCTCCGGACCTGGAGTTACAGGCACTTGTGAGCTGCCTGATGGGTATGGGTTCTGGAAACCAAACGGGGGTCTTCTGCAAAGCAAGTAACTACTGAGCCATCTCTCTAGGTCCCATGTGTAATATCCTTGACTTTGGCAAGTTTGAGAATTATTAGTTTTTATTAGTCCCCTCATTTGATAGGGGAAAAAGCAAATTGTGTGATGTCAGATTGAGTCCCATGTTACATCAAGATGTGAATAAAGAGACTTCCTCTTGGAGTAGTGTGGGTCAAGATCAGCCCAAATTAGAGCTCTCCCCTTCCTTCTCTGCGCCTTCCATCTGTCTGTAGTTTGTGCTCTGTGTCCTATATGTTGTGTGTCTGTCCCTGATGCCTATTTGTAACAAAACGCTTTGCTCTGTATTTATTGAACAGCATAGAAAATATGGTATGGAAAAGGGATGAGGAGTGCTTTTTAAAAAAGAAATCTTTAACTGGGCACAGTGGCACATCTCTGTAATTCCAGCACTTGGGGAGGCAGAGGCAGGTGGATCTCTGTGAGTTTGAGGCCAGCCTGATCTACACAGTGAGTCCAGGACAGCCAAGGCTATATAGAAAAACCCTGTCTCGGGTTTTTCTAAAACCCAAAACCTAAAAAGCCAAAACGAAACAGCAGCAGCAACAACAGAAACCTTTAACAGAGTTTTACAGGAGATGTAATCCAGAATAACACTCAAAACTGCACACTGATTTTATCAACCTGTAACCATAGGTTGCTTTTAATAGGTTTTCTCTGTTGAAGAAATAAACCAATTTAACCTGAATTAAAATTTTTTTTAAAAAAGCAGGTTTATTTGGGAGTAGCTCCTGGGCAAGTTCATGGGTTCCAAGGAACAGGGTCAGGGAAATAAATAACCATGCAGACAGGAAGACAGTGGTGCAGGGAATAGAAAGTGTGTGCACAAAGAGAGAGATAAATGCAGAGAGAGAGAGATCTGGATTATAAATGGAAGGGCCTCTAGGGGAGGGGAAGCCCAGCCCCTGGGCTGTAAAGTTCAGGGTAGAGGGTGGGTATGCCAGCCACACCTTGGAACAGATAGAAACTGAGGAATGCTGGGAGAACCTAGAGGCCAGCTCCTGTTTGATATGTTAAAGAGGCACCTCAACAGCTTGTCCCAGGTCTGAAACCCAACAACTTCCAGCATTTATTGGATATTTATTTTTTAAAAATGGTTTTTAACTTGTTGAATTCTTTCACAAATAATTACCATAACACACACACACACACACACACACACACACACACACACACACACACGTACATTATTCTAGGTGAGGGGCATGGAAGAGTACATATGCTAAGACTAAAGCTATGAATTTACCTTAGGATGTAAAAGTTGATTACGTAATGTGGTGGTTTGAATGAGAATGGCATCCATAGGTTCATCAATTGGGCCTCAGTTGGTGGAACTGTTTGAGAAGGATTAGGAGGTGTAGCCTTGTTAGAGTAGGTGTATCACTGGGAGTGGGTTCATGCTGGAGGCAGTCTTTCTCTCTCTGCCTTCTGCCTGCAGATCAGGATGTAAAGTGCTCAGCGCTGTGCCTGTCTGTTCCCTGCCATGATCATGGGCTAACCCTCTAAACTGGAAGTAAGCACCCAAATAAATGCTTTCTGTCTTTCTCTTTCTTTTATTCTCCTGCTCTCTTTCCCTCGTTCATTCTTGCAAGACAGGGCTCCTTTGTGTAGCCCTGGATGTCCTAGAACTCACTCCATAGACCAGACGGACCTTGAATTCAGAGATCCACTTGCCTTTGCCTCCCAGGTGCTGGGATTAAAACATACATCATCACTGTCCAGCCTGTTTATTTAGTCTTGATCACTGCTCTTAGCAAGGACGCTGATCTTTGGAGTATACGATGGTATCTGGAACATCTCAGCTCATTCTTCCTTGAGAGGTGACATGTGGGTTTTGATCAAGGCCTCAAAGTGTATATATATTTGTCTATTGTGCCCATTTGTATTTTGCAGTTCAACTTGGGAAAAGATTGAAATGGTGGGGGTGAGCCAGTGGGAGAACACAGAGCAAACATCCTGGGGGAATTTCAATTGCTATCTCTTATGAACTCCTTGGAGTCTGCCTGGTCCTAGACAATAGCTCAGAATGAGATAGGCACTTAAAAGCAGCTTTTCTAAAAAGCACTGACTCCTCACTTTGGGCCCATGGTGTGACTGAAGCACGATGGAATGCAGGCATCTGTACCCTCATTTTGTGTTTGTCTGTCTCCTTTACTTTTACAGAAGGCACAGAGATATTATTGTCTTTAAACTTTCCTCTTGAGTCTTGAGTCATTGAGTCATTCCCAGAGCAGCAGAACCACACAGTACAACATATCACCAGGGCAAGGGCCATTATCCTTGAAGAGAGGCCCCCATCCTGGAGCTGAAGCAATCATCTTGTAGAAACCAGAGTTCTCAAGTTTAAAAGTCATAAAGACTTCTTAGAACCAATTATCTTGTGGAACCTGAAAGAGACAATGATCAGCCAGACCACCCTTTGAAAACACTGCTTCCGTACACACACCTGTTAGTTTTCCTGTCCCATTTCTTCCTCAAGTTAAATGTAAACCTAGTGTCAGCAAGGACTTTGTGCCGCTGGACTCCTTTATTTGTTTCTCTCCCCAGTGTGGCTACTCAGGAGTGTTATCTTCTCTGCTTCCCACCATTGTTTATTCCTTCCATTGCTGCACTGAGCTTGGGTTGCAGATATTGCCTGAGACAAAAGTTCTCCTCCTCCAAACTCCAGTAACAAGGAAGTGACTGACTGTATGACAGAGCTCCTGCCAAGGAGTGAGTAGACTTTTCTTTATGAAACTGTAAAAAAAAAAAAAAAAAAAAAAGTCTCTCTTCTTAGCCCCTATAAGATCAAAGGCACATTAAATCTAGCAATTATGAAATGATAAGGAATAGGGAAAAAAATAAGAGATAGGAGAAATAGACAGAGAGACAGAGAGACAGACAGACAAGACACATACACACAGAGACAGAGTAGACACACACAGCAGTGAAAGGGGCGTCAGAGAGAGACATACACAGAGAGCCAGACAGTGAGAGAAGAAAAATAGGGAAACTAGAAATGAAAGAGAAGGGTTGAAATGGTGTGTATCCAGAATTTGTGAGGCATCAATAAATTATTCCTTCTGTGTCTCTCACAGATGACTGTGAACTTACCCAACTACCTTAAGAGTAAAGGATAAAAACTGAGCCAGTCATTAAAGCATGGCTAAATCTAGCAGCAATTAAATCAGTTTAGAAGATCATATCCCCAAACAATTCCTATTTGTGCTCAAAGACCTACCTGGGCTGGTCCAGTTGAAAGCCAAGTCAGCCTCCTGGGGCTTGGTGGAGTCAAAGTGGGCAGGGAAATGAGATAACAGTGAGAGCAGAGAAACAACCCAGGCTTCCAACCCTCCAATTCCCCAAGTCCCATGTTCCTCCCTGGTGAAGGGGCAGTGGGGAAGACCTGGCACATGGAAACGTGTGCTGTCCTCAGAGGAAGGGGGGTTCTCAGAGGTTCAGCTTCATGGTTGCCAAGCCATTAGGAGGAGCACAGCTGGGCTTCAGTCAGCCTTGGGTAGAGGATGTGGTGCCAGGTCCTCTGGGCAGAAGAAAGGAAAGAGACAGGGGAGACCTGTCTGAGCAGCTGTGTGGCCTAGATCCTTGGAGGTACCAATGGATGCTCCTGACCTTTTCTCTTCCTGAGAAGGGCGTTCTGGTGATGAATTACAGATACGTTGGAGGGTAGTTTAACCTTCTATAAACTCCTAAAGCTACCTAACGAGGAGTCTTTTTTTTTGTACAGATAATAACCACCACAAACCAGTTTTTAAAGCAAACACCTTCCCTGTAAGGGATGAGAGAAGAGACCCATTTCCCTAGAACCGTGGTCTGATTGATGGTAGTCAGAAATCTATCCTTCTCTAAGGAATGAATGCTTCACTGCAACAGACAGAAAATATACTGCAATCTACACAGCTTCAAAATAGAAATTCAAGACCGAAGTTCTTGGAAGGAAAGACTTGTAGGTGATGTTTTTGGAGATAGTACTGATACCATAAAGTGATGTATCAGAGGATGACGGTACTAAGGTAACATGAGAAGACACCCTGAGCTTACCAACCGAGCCTTCAAGAGGTGGAGAATTGTGCAGTCACAAGGACAGCTTGGGAACACCAAAAAAGGACAGCGTCACCACCTCCAGCAGAAGCTCACAGTCTTGCACTCCTGCTGTTTTGCAAAGTCCTCAGAAGAGGAATGAACAGAACAGTGGAAAGTGGGGAGCCTTCTCAGTTATCCATCAATGCTGTGGATAAAGTCAAAACAAGAGTAAGTTTCTATTTCTTGGTTTATTGTACTTTGGATGCTCTCAAAGAATAAAATAACTCATAATTAAACCTCAAGTTCAAAATAAAATATGTAGGATAAAAGTAAAAAATGGACATGGAAATATCAATTTAATTTTAAATTAGGCCAAAGAATGTTTAATAACTCAGTTCCAAGCTTGGTTTGGGTTTCCCAACAGCTACCACGAAAGGAAATCATGGCATTTATTGTCAAATTGGATTGCATATGTATGCATGTCTAGTCAATACTCAAAAGAAATGTGTGTGTGACTCCAGGAGTGTGGTACACACCTGTAATACCAGCACTTGAGAGAGGAGGTGGGAGAATCACGAGTTCAAGACCAGCCTTGGCTATGTAGTCAATGTATGTCTCAAAACAAAACATCTGTGTGTGGTGGCTCATGCCTGTAATGCCACCACTTGTGTGGCTGAGGCAATAGGTTCTCCATGAGACTGAGGCCAGCCTCGGCTACACAGGTAGTTTCAGGCAGTTCGGAATACATAGTAACAGAGTAAGACTCTGACTCAAAAACAAACAAACAAACAAACAAACAACAGACAAATAATAAAATTAAACACAGCACAAAAAAACCCAGCTAAGAACAAAACAATAAAGAAAGGAAGAGGAAGAAAGGAGTGCAGTGTGTGTGAATGAGCCCACAGTGATATTAGTAAATGGTGTTTGTTTACAGACACACACTGAAGGTTTGAGTACTAGGCACAGTCAACATGATGATTCTCTTCCTCTTTGATCTTCTGATTTTTGAACTCACTTGAAACATATTGAATCTCAGAGTAGCCTGACTGAGGAATGCAGCTTCTTGAAGCTGAGGTCCAGTGGGCAGACTTAGCTTTGGGAAACAAGTTCTGTGTAGTTGCCAATGCCAGTGGGGAGAACTTGGCTATATATTGAGTCAAAACCTGGAATTCTTTCTAGGATTTCAAAAGGCTGGGACAGTGATTAAGTTTTTTGACCTTTTGAAAATAATAGTTTTCTTTGTTTTTGAGAATTTCAGACATGTAAACAATGAAACCCAATCATAGTTACCCCCAAATCCTGTTTAACATGAACCCCTAACCTTCATGTCCTCTTTTTTTTTTATATATATATAACCCAGTGAGTCTATTTAGTACAGCCTATATATTCACGGATGTGGGGGTCCGCCGGAGCACAAGACATCTATCAGTGGTCACAAAATAAAAAACAAACAAACAAAAATCTTCCCTTGCAGCCATCAAGTGTGGATAGCTCCTAGGTGAGAGATAGGTTGTGGAGAACACCTTTCACATCTGTGCTGGAAGCTTGGTTGGACTGATCTTGTGCAGATCTTATGCAGGTAGCTGGTATGCACAGCTGGTGTGGCTCCACTGGTTCAGTAGCCATCTCAAGCCTAGAAGTTTGTATTTCACAGCACCCCCAGAGTTGACTTTTTAAACCACACGTGAGTGCATGCACGTACATGTGTGTGTTTCATGTGTGGGGACAAAGGACAACTTGGGGACTTCCATCGCCTCCTACCATGTGAGCCCTGGAAATTAAATTTAAGTTCCAGTCCTAGGGGCTGTGGAGCCGTCTCTGCGCCCTGACCTTTCTAGTGTGGAGTGTTGATTCAGTGCACATAAAACTTTACAACTCTTCTACAGAACTGCTGACTTTTCTCACTAGAATGGGAATCCTGCAATAGTATTTAAGTGCTAAAGTGAAGATTGTCTTTTTCAGTGGCACTAAAAAAATCTGTTCTCTATCTCTGTCTTTCTCTGTCTCTTTGTCTCTCTCTGTGTGAGGCATGCACAGAGTCTGCCAGTGTAGGTGCCTCCATGTACATGCTGAGGCTACAGCAGCATACTGGGTGCTTTCCTCTATCACTGTTTGCCTGATTACCTCAAGACAGGATCTTTCCCCTCGCTGGAAGCTTGATGTTTTGACTAGACTGTCTGGCCCACAGGCTCTCAGAATCCGCCTGTCTCTGTTTCTCAGTGCTGGGGTTACAGGCACAGCCAGCCATGCCTTCTTTCTTGCGTGGGTGCTGGAAATTCAAATTTACATCCTCCAGCTTGCAGAGCAAGCACTTTTATCCACTGAGCCATATCCCCAGACTCCGCCCTATAAATGTGACTCTAAATCTTCAGCGTAGTGGTCATCGCTGATTTTAGAGTGCCAGACAGTGGTTTAGGCTTTAAGCATCAGTGAGTGTTGAGTAGAGTCATCAGTGCTGCCGGGGAGCTTGCAACCCGGGAGGTACGGTGCTAAACAAGTGAACACAAGTAAACATGCCACCGAAGGAGAAGAAAGACCCTTGTTGGATACAGGAGTTCCCTTTGTGATCGCCAAGTGTCCCCTTTGTGTTTAGTCACGGAAATTAGATACCAGGTGTGGAAGATCTGCTAGTTATCCCCAGTGCCCTGCACAGAGAGAGGGGCTGGGGAGGGTCTGCCCAGTTCTGCTCACAGCCAAGGAATTTCAACATTTGGAAACTCCTAGACAAAATCTGCCCATCTGTGTGTTCTCTTGTATTTCTTTTTCTAAGAAAACAATTTAACTATTCATACAAGTATCTGTTGTGAGTTGAACATACCTCTCCCCACTTTTTACTTTTTCCCTTTCTCCCGTCTTTATCTCCTTAGACAGTTTTACTTCTACTTTCATGCCCTGTATACTCCCACGATTTTATGTATCTCTATGGAGTCTAGTAATCACAAGAGAAAGAAGGGCATTTGTTGTTCTGAGGCTGGCTTAATTCATTTCGTGTAATTGCCTTCGGTTGCACCCATTTTCTTGCAAAAAACCAGATTTCCATTCTTCGTAGATGAAAAGCTGGCCTTGTGTACACGTGTACTGCGTTTTCTTTACCCATTCTGCTGATGTTGGGCACCCCGCTGGCTCAATAACTTGGCTGTTGCGAGCAGTGCTACAGTAAACATTAATGTGCAATTCTCCCGACCACATGTTAGCTTGGAGAAGTGCCTGGGGGTGATGCAGCTCGTTCATATGGATGTTTTAGCTCTGTGAGAAAGTGCCATTCAGATTTCCACAGTGGCTGGACTCATTTTCATTCTCACCAGCAATATGGAAGTGTTCCCTTTCTTTCAGATCCTGGGGAACATTTGTTTTCCTGATGATTGGCGTGACTGGGATGAGATAGAATCTTGATGCAGTTTGTTGATAGTGTGTGGTTGGACACTTAAAATTATTTTAAATTCATTTTTTATTTGTGTGTGTGTGTGTGTGTGTATGTGTGCATGTGTAGTTTAAAATATGTTTATATGTGTGTGGGTGCTCACAGGGGCCAGAAGAGGGTATCAGATCCCATGGAGGTGGAGTCAAAGATGTTTTTGAGCTGTCTTGCATGGGTGCTAAAAACCAAATTCAGGTCCTCTGCAAGAATAGCAAGTACTGTTAACTGTTGAGCCACCTTTCTGACCTTCTGAATTTCTTTTCTTTTTCTTTTTTTCTTTTTTTTTTTTTTTTTTGCAGGTTGTGCTTTATTTTTTTCTTTTTCTTTAATTGATGTTTTTATTTTTTCATTTTACATTCCAATTTCTTTTTTTAAAAATTTTTTATTTAACTTTTATTAATTACACTTTATTCATTTTGTATCCCCCCATAAGCCCCTCCCATGTTTATTTTATCTTTTCTAATCTGTCTGTTCCCTCCAATAGCCCATTTATTGATTGGGTTGTTTGCTTCCTATTGTTTAATTTTCTTTCATCTCCTAACTGCCCTACCCAGGTATGGCTGTCCCAATTGCCTCTGCAGCAACAGATGACAGCACAGGGGCAAAAGTTTTTAGAGAGGGGAAACAGCATTACTTTCAAAATGGGCATGACGTCACATTTTATAAGGTATGGCTATACCAAAATACAGAAAAAGTTAAAGGGAAAGCTGCAGTCAGTAGGAATACTGTTTGCCCCATTCTCCACCATGGAAAGGAAAAGTATCCTTATACGATTGTCATACATGCAAAGGTCATGGCATGTCTTCAGACAGGAGACAGCAAATATGGGCAAGGGCACATTCTTCTGGAGATGCCCCTGACACCTTGCAGGGCTGCACTGTTAACTCAGGGAGCAAAGCCCACAATAGTATTTTTCTGTCTGCTGTGGCAGTGAGATGCTTTTGAACTGAGTGTCCGCATCCAGCCCTGTTCAAATGCTGGTGTTAAACTTGGCAATGCGTTGTTATTAGTTAGAGGGGCCTGAAGAGGAAGTAGTTTAGATGAAGGTGCGGGCATGAAAGCCCTGAGACATGATTAGTGCTCCTCTAGAAGAGGAATGGAGTACAGTTTCCTCTCTGCTGTGTGAGAGCACAGAAGGCAGCAATCTGCCATCCAGAACAAGTGCACTTGCTGTGACCCAGCCTATAGCTACCTTGAATTTGGAGTTTTCTGTCATCATAATTTTGAGCAATAGAAGTCTATGGTCTGAACTACTCAGTTAATGGTATTTTAAAATAATACCCTGAAGGAAGACAGATGTTTATACACTAGAGAAAGAACAGATTTCTGTTCTTGCTTACACAACAGGTGTGGTGGTGCAGGTATATAATTGCACATATGCTTGTGTGTGTTTATGTGTATTTCTCTTGGCCTAATCTGTTATTGTAGACACCATGGAAACTGACAGTGAAGTTTGTTTCTATTAATAATAAGCAGCACAAGTCTCAATATTGAGACTTTAAAATAAATTAAAGAAGAGATGTCTCTTTAAGCATTAATTTTTTATTATATTATTCATTATTCATCAATTATTCACTATAACCTGCTTTATGTAGTTTACTATGGACAGGCATCTAGTGTTGGGATTATTTACGAAGGCAAGGAAGAATTCTGGGAACCCATAAGGGATGGTGGAGCACAGAAGGCCAGCGATGATAGGAAACTGGTTTTGTCATTGGGACTAAAGTAATAAGGTAAGGGAACATAGCCACAGGAGTTCAGCCATACCTTGTACTATGGAGGATAGGGCACTCACTCACAGCTACTGTCACTGAATCACAGGATTGCGGGGACATGATAGTCTTCGGGAGATAAACATCCTGCCTCCTATTATGTACTTCTTCATTTTCCAGCTAGTTCCTACCTTTGGTCAAACCTAACTAGAAGCCAGCAGGTGATGGACCGAGTTGATACCCTTAGAGACAAGCCTTCCACATGGCATGGGAAGACAGAAGGTAGATCTGGGGGTGGTGTTGGGGGATCATCTGAATAGCCGGTAAACCTGTACTTTAAATGAGTTTTGATCAGGGAGAGCAGGCTTTCCAAGTGTTGAAAATGGAGTGTACAGAGAGATGGGAGGATAGCCTGAGACAAGAAATGAGGAATTTCTAAGAAAGTAGGGGTAACCGATGGCTTTGAATGCAACATAGATGGACTCAAAAACTACCTATTTGATTCAGGAATTGGAAGGTCCTTGGTTACCTTCATTAAGATGGTCACAAAGAGTAGAAGGATTAAATATAACCTTGTAATAAAGAACAGATAATGGCTTTTATAGGAAAGAGAAAGAGAGTTTTTGTTTGTTCCACCTCTCCTTTTCTTCTCCTCCTTTCCCTTCTTTTTTATTATTTATTTATTTATTTATTTACTTATTTATTTACTTATTTATTTATTTATTTATTACTTTATTACTTTATTTATTTATTTGACTTTAGACTCACTCTCATGATCTGATATAGCCCAGGATGAACTCAGATCCACTGTGTGGCCAAGAATGACCTTGAACTCCTTTTCCTCATTCCTCTACCTCCCAGCCAGTGGGACTGTAAATAGTTTCACCAAACCTGGCAGGACGTCTTGAGGGGTAGCACTGATGGCAACTGCTTTAGACAACAGAAAAAAAGCAGTCACAGAATGGGGGACAGTGGTGTAGATAGTAGACTGAGCAAATGCCTTCTGGAGAAACATCCCAGAGGAAACAGGAAGGTCTGAGGAATTAATTTTGGCGGTAGAAAATGAATCGTTATACCAAGGCATGTGATAAAGTGTGCTGTCCTCAAAGGTCAGCAGAGAAAGCCTGGTTGTTGGTAGGAAGGATATGAGCACCCTCCAGGTAGCTATTTATGACGTTATAGGTGGGGTTATTACTTGTGGCTTGCATGAGAAAAGCACGCATAGGCTCATAGTTTGAATACTTGACCCTAGTTGTTGGATCTGTTTGAGAAGGATTAGGAGGTGTGGCTTTGTTGGAGGAAGTGTGTCGTTGGAGGACTTGAGGATTCAAAACACCACATGGTTTCCAATTAGCTCTCTTTCTCCCTGTCTCCTTTCTTTTCTTCAGACTTTTGGCTCACAGTAAGCTCTCAGCTACTGCTCCAGCACTACGCCTGCCCGCTTGCCGCCATTCTCCCTTTCATGATGAACATGGACTCACCTTCTGAAACTGTAAGCGAATTCCCAATAAAGTTTTTTTTCTATGATTTGCCATGGTGTCTTACCACAGCAATTAAAAAAAAAGTAACTAAGATATCAATGAAGGAGGGTAGAATAGAACATTTGAAGAGACAGGGGAATTTTGAATTAGTATTGGAGAGGTCAGAATAGGGTGTTGGATCCCCTGGGTCCTGAGTTACAGACAGTTATTAGCTCCTCTGTTACTAGCCACCGCATGTGGTATTTGAACCCAGGTTCTCTGGAGGAGCAGTCAGTACTCTTGACAGCTGAACCATTGCTTCAGCCTCAGAAGAACAGTTTCAGTGATTATTACGAACAGTCATGGAGATCTTCGAGGGCCCAGGCAGCTTTATCTTCCTGATATTTCTAAGAGTTGAGTCCCACTGTTCTTTTCCTGAGTGAAGGTATTAGAGCAGAAAGCATCCACAGGTTGCCCAAGGTCATTGTTGGTCTGTGCATCCTAACACTAGCACCTACACAATCTAACTCCAGAGACCGCAGTCCTGATTACTGGGAAAAGGATCAAGAAAGTAGCAGGGTTTGTGGTTTCAGCGTGGTATACTCTGGTTTGCAATTTCAGTGCTGACTTAAAAAGGGATTGGTATGCTGAATTATCTCAGAATTATTCTCAGCAGCAGAAGAGGGAGAAACTGTGCGTTGTTGCTGAACTGAGGAGCGGATGAAAACAACCAAGTAGCACATACATACAATAGCATGTTATCCCGCCATGCAAGTAATGCAATTTAAAAATCTGGGACAAGTCCATGCATGTATGCAATGTGTTATGATCTTATGATCATACTTATTCCCCTCTCCCTTCTGCTGATCTCCTTCTTTTTGACTTTTCTACTGCTTTCATCTCTCTGTCTTTTTATTTTTATGCAATGAATGTAGGGTTATTAGGGTTACCCTTTATCTATCTATCTATCTATCTATCTATCTATCTATCTATCTATCTATCTATCTATTTATTGAGGCAGGGTTTCTCTGTGTAGTCCTGGCTGTCCCAGAACTCACTCTGTAGACAAGGCTGGCCTTGAACTCAGAAATTGGCCTGCTTTTGCCTCCCTAGTGCTGGATTTAAAGGTGTGCACCACCACGCCAGGCTCTAGAGTCCCTTTTATGGACATGATGGGTAGGGACTATTTACTGGAGCATGGGCAAATTCCTGGTGGGTATACCATTGAAGAAAATGATTCCAGCTGCCATGCAACCTACCTACAGCTCTGAAAGACAGGTGCACATCACAACTCCTCCCCCACTCAAAACAGAGTGTCAGATGGCTTTATCGTGCTCAGGCAGCTGAAGCTGCTGAAAGTTTGTGGTGTGACCACCATGTTACAGCCAGAAGGCAGCATTTCACAGCACTCCTCCTCACCCTGTGGCTTTGATAACCTTTACCCCCGTTTCTGCAGTGTTTCTTGGACTTCTAAAGTGGTCATATACATATTTGTTTAGGGTCCCTTAGTTTAGTTAAGAATCTCTGCATTAGCTGTTGCCCTCTGCAAAAGAAATTTCTTTGAGCAAGGCTGAGAACAGAACTTGTCTATTGATAGAAATATGAATATTTATAAGGCAGTTTTACTCTATGCCCATTTATTGGAACATTCGTAGTAAATCACACACATACACACACACACACACACACCTCTCCTAAAGAGTCTTTGACCATCACAACAACAGGTTTTTATCTTTCTGTGACCTCTAGCCTTTACTGGAAGTTTCTCTGTGTCTTGCAACCAAAGTATGTGGTGTGTTTTCAGCAGTAGGGTCTTACCACTATCTCTTGCCGGTAGGCAACCAAGAACCTGTGTTATTTTAAGAACCTCTGTGGCCTCCCTAACCAACAGCTTATAGGGAGGTATCCCACATCTGGTATGTGAGTTTTATTTAAGAGCCTATGACTTCCGGGAGCACTAATGACCATTAAAAGGTATTTCAGTTCAAACTTAAAAAAAAAAAAAAAACAACCAAATATATTTTGACATGGATAGCCCTTGAAAGATTATGTTTTGAAAGGGTGTTTAATAAACTGAATAACTTCATGTGTTTCGAGGTATGTAGAAAACGCAACTTCACAGAGACAGAATGAAAAGCAGGGGTGTGTAGAAAACAATGGAGAGTTATTATGTAATCAGCTAAACTTTTGGGAGAATGATAAATAGAGGAGCAGTTATAAGATGAGGATGTAGTCAATGTTTTATTCCAACAGAAGCTTTCAGTACTCAACCGTTACTCTTTGATTAAAACAGTCATGGCATTGAGCTGCTGAATGTGGTCTGAGTGTAAAAACAGTTGGATTTGAGCTGACAAGGGTAGGTGAGAGTGGGAGTCCAGCACACCACCCACAGGAACATCAGGTGCTAACATCTGTCTGTCCTCACCTCCAGGGCCATCACCTGTGGCAGTAGCAGACCCAATGCATTAAGTGCATGGAGGAAGGCAATGGGACTGGGCTGGTCCTCTTTCACTTCCGCCCCTTCTCCAAACTCCCCGAGGTGCAGATGCTGATCTTTGTGGTCTTTCTCATGATGTACCTGGTCAGCCTCGGAGGAAACCTGTCCATTGTCCTCACCATCTGGATCAACCAGTGTCTCCACACCCCCATGTACTTCTTCCTGGCAAACCTGGCTAGCCTGGAGATCTTCTATTCTTCTACCATAGCCCCCCTGACTCTGGCCAGCATCCTATCCACAGAGAGGACTGTGGTCTCCCTGGCAGGCTGTGGTGCCCAGATGTTCTTCTTCATCTTCCTGGGCAGCGCTGACTGTATCCTGCTGGCCGTCATGGCCTATGACCGGTTTGTGGCCATCTGTCACCCCCTGCGCTATAGCCTGATCATGAGCTGGCACTTGTGTGTCCAGCTGACCCTGGGGTCCCTGCTGCTGGGTTTCATCTTGGCCATGCAGTTGACTGTGCTCATCTTCAGACTGCCTTTCTGCAGCAGCAAGGAAATCAGCTTGTTCTACTGTGATGTCCTCCCTGTCATGAGACTGGCCTGTGCAGACACCCGTGTCCACGAGGCCACTCTGTTTGTGGTCAGTGTCATCGTCCTCACCATCCCTTTCCTCCTCATCACTCTCTCCTATGTCTTCATTGTGGATGCCATCCTGAAGATCCGTTCAGCTGAGGGTAGGCACAAAGCCTTCTCTACCTGCTCCTCCCACCTGACTGTGGTCCTCCTGCAGTACGGATGCACAAGTCTCATCTACCTGTGTCCCAGCTCCAGCTATTCTCCTGAGCGGGGCCAGGTAGTATCTGTGGTTTACACATTCATCACCCCTATGCTGAATCCCTTGATCTACAGCATGAGGAACAGAGAGCTCAAGGATGCTTTGAGGAAGGCAGTCATGAGGTTCCTCCTGCTTGAAAAACAATGAGCACTCTGAACAGTCCTCTCCAACACTGGGGAGTAGAGAAGCTGAGTCAACTGTCAATGAGATGAGGAGTTGGGGATTGCAGGCTATAGAAGGTCTGATGCAATTTGATTTTCTGGTTACGTTACTATTCAACAGTGGCGTTTCTTTTCTCTGCTTCACCTTAGTCATTCTCCATCATGGGGGTGAAGAAGATCTGAGGAATTGAAATGCTGAGGAGTGTGGTGATTAGCAGATGTGAGTGATATAACTTGTCACTCTTAAATGGAAACATAGTAGTGAACATAGTTGTCCTTTTCCAGTCATCATAGGTACCATCTGCCTCACCTTCGGCTTTTCTCTAGATACAGGTCTGAGGTTTATGGCAATCCTGAACCTTGAACATGGGAAAGATCAAAACTAGCAGTAAGACAAGCATTAGGCCTGGAACATTCTACTCTGACCTCTCTCTCACAATTCCTTTACATAAATTTGGGTTCCTTTTTTTTTGTTGTTGAGCATTTCACATATGAGAACTGTAGTTACACCATTTTATCTCTCCCTTTGTTCCGCATCCTGCTCAACCCCCTCTCAAATTCATGAGCTCTTCTTTAATTACTGATATATATCATATATAAAAAGTAATTAAAGGATATATATAAAACGTGTATTATATAACAGTAATTAAAGAATAGGATTAATTAGAGACTAGTTCATGAATTTGAGAGGGGGTTGAGCATATGTCTGTCTCTCTCTCTATATATATATGTTCAGTGTTGATGGTTTGTTTTATTATGCAGAGTAGGGGTAGTAGAGGGAACGGGTGTGTGCGTAATGGTAGGCTTGGTGTGGAGTTGGTGTTTGAGTAGAACAAGCATTCCTAAAGCAGGGAGCTTGAAGGACACAAGAAATGGAAATCTCCTCTTCAGGCCTTTGCTTCCTGGTCTAGAAAACTATCAGGCATGAGTTGTAAAACTTCAGTTCTCTGAAAGAGTTCCACAGGGAAGAAAAACAAAATCATGACTTGAATTCATATTTCATAGAACTGAAAATTTGTATTTTTTTCTTTGAAAGATGAGAACAAAAAGGAAGTGAAGCATAGAGGCACATGCCCATAATCCCAGCAGTGTGAAGGTAGATGCAGGGAATCAAGAGTTAAAGGTCATCCTTAGCTACAAAGCAAGTTTATGGTCAGCGTGGGCTACATGAAACCCTATTTCAAGAAAAAAAAAAAAAAAAAAAAAAGCAACTTTGGTTCAGTCACTGCCACTTTTGGCTCCATATCCCACTGGTAGGTGCTGTAAGACCCAAGGTTAACTAGTAGGTCCCACCTACCCAACTAGATAACTTCCTGAGATGCTGGGAGCTGTAGTTCTTGAAAAATAATAAAGTCACATAAGAAAATACACTGGCTGTATGGGTTTGTCTTTAAACAGTCCTTACAACATGTGTCTCATCACCAGTCAGCTGGGGATACCCTGGAGTCGTCTTGACCTAACTTCATCCTGGTCAGCACTTAGTTAAAGCTTGCTTCAGATTTGGTTCAAAACTGTGGAACTGTTTTTTTTTTTTTTTCCCCTCTGGTGAATCTCAGGATTAACAGATACAGGGTGTCTGTGGGACATTATGCTTTCAGACATTAGACTATTGAGGTGGGATAAATACTGTATGATCAGACAACTGTGAACAACCCCATACTGTTTACCACAGGGTTGCTCACTGCCTGCAAAGGCCAAAGAGTAGCTATGATATAGATGAAAGACACACCTCCTTTTTGTTTTGCACGTTATATGTACATGCGCTGTGTGTGTGTGTGTGTGTGTGTGTGTAAATGGGTGCTTTCATGTGTGCAGAAGCACATACGCAGCTGTTTTAGTTACTGTTCTATTACTGTGAAGAGACACCATGACCAGGTGTCTTTTATAAAAGAAAGCATGTATGTGGGACCTTGCTTACAGTTTCAGAGGGTTAGTCCGTTTTCATCATGGCGGGAAGCAGAGAGGCATGGCACTGGTGCAGCAGCTGAGAGCTTTCCATTTCGATTCATAGACAGCAGTGAAAGAGACAGACACTGGGCCTGACTGTGGGCTTTGGAACCTGAAAGTCCACTCCTAGTGACACACCTCCCCCAACAAGGTCACATCTCCTAATCCCCTCCAAACTGTTCACCAACAGGTGACCAAGCATGCAAATATGCGAGCCCATGGGGGACATTCTCATTCAAACCACCACAGTGGGTCTGCATGAGGCCAGGAGTTGACCTCAGGTGTCTTCCTCAACAGCTCCCCACTTTTTTTTTTTTTTTTGAGGCAGGGTCTCTTGTTGTGCCTGAAGTTTGTGGATTCCAGCAAGTCTAGACAACTGTCTTGCCCTACTGATTCCTGTCTCTGTCTCTCTACCCTGGGATATAGGCAGCTGCCATGCTAGTGGGTTCTGGTGATCCAAACTCTGGTCTTTTCAATTGCACGGCAACTGCTTCCTCACCCGCTCTGACCCTCCTTTGAGTAGTGCTTCCATACGCATGTTGACAGTGAATGCCAAGAATGTTATTTTGTATGTGACTGAAAAATTTCAGGCATTTTTCAGTTCCTCATTTTCTTTTTTGAAAATAGATTTTTTTCCCCCCTCTCACATAATATATCCTGATTATGGTTTCCCCTCCCAGTTTCTATCCACCTCCCTTCCCATCTGGGCCCATCCCATCTCTGTCTCAATAGAAAACAAACAGGCTGCTAAGAGATAATAATAAAATATAACAAGATGAAATGGAAACTAACCTATCGGAACTGAACAAAGCAAACAGAAGGAAAAGAGCCCAAGAGAAACAGGAAATAGAGCCACTCAGTTGCACACCCAGGAGCCTACCACCACACTAAACTAGAAGCCATTATCTACATGCAAAGGGTCTAGGGTGAAAAGAGGGAAGGAGGGGGCTGGAGTGATGACTCCATGGTTAGGAGCACTGGCTCCTTTTCCAGAGGTCCTGAGTTCAATTCCCAGCAACCACATGGTGGCTCACAACCATCTGTAACATGATCTGAAGCCCTCCTCTGGCACCCAGGCATATATGTAGATAGAATGAGCATAAATGAGAAATAAATAAATAAATCTTTGAAAAAAAAGAGAGAGAAGAAAAATAAGGTAAAATAAAAATAAAGTATAAGATTGTTACTGTTATTTTTTATAACTGTGTTTCTCAGATTCAACCTGGCTATCATACAAATAATTGAGTCTCCATAATTCTCTTTTAATAATAAGCTTCACAAAACAAGAGCTGAACAGTTATTAATCTATTCTTTTTTTAATTTTATTTTTTTCTTTATAATTTATTCATTATATATCCCGATTGAAGCCCCCTTCCCTCAACTCCTCCCAGTCTTACCCTCCCTCCCTGTTCCCCCCCATCCTCTTCCCCTAGTCCACTGAAAGGGGGAGTTCTCTACCATTGCCACCTGCCCATAGCTTATTAAGTCTCATCAGGACTGCTTGAATCCTCTTCCTTAGTGGCCTGGCAAGGCTGTATCACCAGAGGCGAGTGATCAAAGAGCAGTCAACTGAGTTCATCATAGAGGCAGCCCCTACTCCCCTCACTCAGAGATCCACATGGAGACTGAGCTGCCAATCAGCCACTTCTGAGCAGGGAGTCTAGGTCCTCTTCATGCATGGTCCTCCATTGGTGCATCAGTTTCTGCAGGATCTCTTGGGCTCAGATCCTATTCTTTTTTTTTTTCATTTTTTTAAATTATTAATTACAGTTTATTCACTTTGTATCCCCCGTGTAGCTCCCTCCTCCCCTCCCAATCCCATCCCCCTTCCCCATCTCTACCCATGTCCCTCCCCAAGTCCACTGATAGGGGAGGTTCTCCTCTCCTTCTTTCTGATCTTAGTCTATCAGGTCTCATCAGGAGTGGCTGCATTGTCTTCCTCTGTAGCCTAGTAATGCTGCTCCCCACTCAGGGGGAGGTGATCCAAGAGTAGGCCAATCAGTTCATGTCAGAGACAGTTCCTGTTCCCATAACTATGGAACCCACTTGGATACTGAACTGCCGTGGGCTACATCTGTGCAGGGGTTCTTGGTTATCCCCACACATGGTCCTGGGTTGAAGTATCAGTCTCAGAAAAGACCCCTATGCCCAGATTTTTTGATTCTGTTGCTCTGCTTGTGGAGCTCCTGTCCTCTCCAGGTCTTACTATCTCCCCCTTCTTTCATAAGATTCCCTGCACTCTGCCCAAAGTTTGGCAATAGGTCTCAGCATCTGCTCAGATACCCTGCAGGGTAGAGTCTTTCAGAGGCCCTCTGTGGTACGCTCCTATCCTGCTTCCTGTTTTCTCCCTCTTCTGATGTCCATCCTCTTTGATTTTCTGAATGGGGACTGAGCAACTTAGCCAGAGTCCTCCTTCTTGATTAGTTTCTTTAGATGTACAGATTTTAGTATGTTTATCCTATATTATATGTCTAATATCCACTTATGAGTGAGTATATACCCTGTGTGTCTTTCTGCTTCTGGGATGCCTCACTTAGGATTATCTTTCCCACCATTTGCCTGCAAATGTCATGATTTCTTTTTTTTTTCTTTCTTTTTTTTTTTTGCTGTGTAATATTCCATTGTGTAGATGTACCATAATTTCTGTATAGATTCCTCAACTGAGGGGCATTTGGGTTGTTTCCAGCTTCTGGCTATTATAAATAAAGCTGCTACAAACATGGTTGAGCAAATGTCCTTGTTGTATACTTAAGCATCTTTTGGATACATGCTTAGAAGTGGTATAGCTGGATCTTGAGGAAACACTATTCCTAATTGTCAGAGAAAGCACCAGACTGATTCCAAATTGGTTATAACAAGTTTACATTCTCACCAGCAATGGAGGAGGGTTCCCCTTTCTCCATATCCTCTCCAGCATGGATTGTCATTTGAGTTTTTGATCTTAGCCATTCTGATGGCTATTCTTAACCCTCTAAACTAATCTGGTTTCCTCCCAACATACATCCCAGGATACTTGTACTTTGTAGCTTTTCTGCTGAGTTCTCTCTCCAGGTATCTCCAGGACCTCTCCTGTGGCTGGATGCCCTCTCTGAATCAGCTCCTTTCTCTTTTAACTCCTCCTCCCTTGGATGGTAGAAAGCCCAGCTCTGTTCTCTCCCCTGCAGAGTGATTGGCTGTAAGCTGCTTTATTGACATATCAGGGGAGCATTGGGGAGCAGAGTTTATACAACATTAAGACAGGATAGTCTCAGAACAAGGCTTGCAACCAGATGTGGAGGATACAGAAATCAGCATTTGATTCACACAATAACCTTATGCCTACATAAGAGAAAGGCCTTGCCACGGTATTGTGAGACAAGTAATCTCCAAAGATGGCATGAAGTTCATTTCTGTTGGCCACCTACTGCTGGGAATGCAGCCTGCATGTAAGAATGTTTGTTTCTTCACGAGGGAACCCACTTGGATACTGAGCTCCTATGGGCTGCATCTGAGCAGGGGGTCTGGGTTCTTTCCATGCATGCTCCTTGGCTGGAGCATTGGTCTCTTCAGGCTTCCCCCTGGGCTCAGACAGGGGCAGTCTCTGACATGGACTCAGTGGCCAGCTCTTTGATCACCTCCCCCTAGGAGGTGCAGCCTTGTCAGGCCACAAAGGAAGACAATGCAGCCAGTCCTGATGAGTCCTAATAGGATAGTAGGGGAGGAAGACCTCCCCTATCAGTGGACTAGGGGAGGAGTATAGGGGGAGAAAAAGGAAGGAGGGTAGGACTGGGAGGAGATGGAGGAAGGGGGTTACAGCTAGAATACAAAGTGAATAAATTGTAATAGATAATAAATAAATAAATAAATAAATAAATAAATAAATAAATAAATAAACAAACATTAAAAAAGAATATTTGTTTCCCTAGTTAGACTCTCTTGGAAAATATTACAATTTCATTTGCAAATAGGGACCCGGGTGGGTGCAAGAATTGTAAATCTCCTTGTCAGGCCTTTGCTTTTTGATTGGAAAACGATAGACATATATTGCAAAACAGAGAAGGAAATCAGGGAAGTAGCACTTAGTCTGTAGGCATACTATCATGTCACCTGCTGAGAAAGATAGCTGGACTACTTCCTTTCCAACCACTGCCTATCCGGTGCAGAGCCATACAGGCCCTGTGCACATTGCCTCAGTCTCTGCCTTGAGGCCAGAGATAGTGATACCTCTAGAAGTTCTTTCATTGCTCTCTTATTACTATTTTATTGTTATCCTGGTTTCTTTGTGTTTCCATTTGAGGCTGAAAACTGTCCTTTCAAGATCTGTGAAGCATTGTGCTATGGATTGCATTGAATCTGTAGCTTGCTTTTGGTAGGATGGGCATGAGCATGAGAGATCTTTCCATTCTCCGATATCTTCTTCAATTCCTCTCTTCAGTGTCTTATAGTTTTTAATCACACAAGTTTTCCACTTGCTTGGTTAGAGTTACTCCAAGATATTTTTACATTATTTGAGGCTGTTGTGTAAGGTTTTGTTTCCCTGATTGCTTGCTCAGTTCATTTGTCAATTATATACAGGAAAGCTGCTGATTTTTGTGAGTTAATTTTGTATCCACCTACTAAAATATTTATCAGCTGTGGGAGTTTCCCAATGGAATTTTAGGGTCACCTAAGTATACTATCCTATTGTCTGCAAATAAAGATAGTTTGACTTTTTCCCTTCCAATTTGTATTTGCTTGGTATCTTTTGGTTGTCTTATTGCTCTGGGTATGATTTAAAATACTGTATTGAGTAGCTATGGAGAGAGTGGACAACCTCGTCTTGTTCATGATTTTAGTGTGGTTGCTTTGAGTTTCTGTCTATTTAATTTATGTTGTTGTTAGCTATGGGTTTGCTGTAAACTGCCTTTATTTATGTTTAGGTGTGTCTTTCGTATCCCTAATAGCTCCAGGACTTTTATCATGAAAGGGTGTTGAATTTTGTCAAGGACCCTTTCTGCATCTAGTGTGATGATCACGTGATTTTTGACTTTGGCTTGTTTATATGGTAGATTACATTTATTGATTTTTGCATATTGATCTATCCATGGATCTCTGGGATGAAGCCTACTTAATTACGGTGGATATTTTGATGTGTCCTTGGATTCAGTTTGCAAGTATTTTATTGAGCATTTTTGCATCTGTGTTCGTAAGAGAAGTTGGTTCATAAAAGCTTTGTTTGCAGGGGAGGCACAGGCTCTCCCACCTCCCCAAAGCCAATTTTGCATCAAGTAACCTATTCATTCCGGCATTCCTGCTCTTTGTCCGAAGATCTGAATGGGTTTAACTCCTTACTAGCTGTCTCACTGATAAGCTGAAAAATTAATTATATTTACATAATTATACACTATATTAAGTGTTTACATAATACTTAAATAAACATATTTATTTTATATTTGCATAACAGCCACAATTTTACCCTGCTGAAGTCAACTATGTCTTCTAAAATAATTTTCTGAGACTTAAAAAGTTATTTATTTTCTTGTCTGAGCGATTTCGCCTGCATATTGTAATGTACACTGTATGTCTGCAGTGTCTGCAGAGGCCAGAAGAGGGCGTTGCACCCCCCTGGAACTGTGAGTCACCGTGTGGCAGCTGAGAATTTAATCCAGGTCCTCCAGTCGGTGCTCTCAACAGCAGCCTGAAAGCAATTGTGTGTTAACAGGAATCCTTGGTTCTTGCTTGGAAACGAATCCTCCTTGCTCCCTTCTGCCTAGACTGAATGAGTTCAATAGTGGTCTGTTTTCCAAGTGTTTGATAGGCGGGAGGTTCAGCCCCCAGCCTTAGGAGTTATGACCACCAGGGGGCGAGGGAGCCTTCGAAGTCGTGCGGAGCCCAGCAGGAGCAGCAGAAGGACAGGAGGGGGAGGCCGGAGAGAGGATTAGAGTTGAGAACCGCGGGGCCGGCTCAAACAGCCCCAGCCCTGCGTCACTTGACTATCTTTATGGCAGCGGAGGAAGTCAACAGGGGCGCGCACGTCTCAGAGGGCAAAGTCCGGTTGTAATTAAGAAAATACCTACGACCTTTAAAACTGAGCGCAAAGAGCACGATGCTTTCCGAATTTGAGACTCGGTCCTCTCTAGCTCCAATGGTTGACACGCCTTTTGTTACCCAGAATCGAACAGCCTTACAGGTTAGGTGCATGGCTGAAGAGGGAAGGGCAGTCAGAGGAGCCACACTTTTCCAAAAATTCCTCAAACCTCGAGGCTCCTTACACCAAGGAGGAGACGGATGGGGCTTAAGTTTTTCCAATTAAACGTCTTTATCCTCCAACCTTCCCTGACCTGCACGGAGTTAGAACTCAGTCGCTTCTCGCACAGAGTTCGAATTAAACTGCTAAGCAGCCTCTGATTTATAGCGCTGGAAGTGGAGTCCTCCAGAGGAAGAGGAGTTCCCTAACAGTTACTCAGATTGTTAATAAAAGGTGACTGGACACCCTGTACACACTCCCCTGACAGGCGCCCAAATTCCTCGCCGCAGCCCGACCCACTGCGTTTCATCCCAGTTACGTCCCCTGGCGCAGGTTTCTGAGCCGGGACCGCGCCGATTCTACGCCTTGCAGGTCTCTTCTTTCAGGAGCACCGTCGGAACATTTTTTTTTTTTTTTTTTCCCCACCAAAGGGTGCAGGAACCAGCTCGTCTTCAACCGGACGAGTCCTCGGAGGGAGGGACAAGCGTGGACAGAACGGAGAATATGGAATCGAAGCCAGACGGATGCCTCCTCTTTCTCTCTGTCCTGCGTGGGGGTGCTGGGAGGGTGGGGAGCCCCAGAACGCTCCTGCTCCTTGGAACTCCCCGAGAGGCCGGGTGGCGCTGGAGCGCGCGCTGGCCCTTTAAGCAGGAGCGCGGGGCGCGGCCCAGGTACGGGGCGGGTCCAGGGGCGGGCGGGCGCGGAGCCGGCGCTGGCCAGGGAGCCGGATTTGGAGCGCGGCGCCGGCGGGGGCCGGAGGGGGCGGCGCGGCGGACCTCGGTGGCCTCGGACGCTCCTCCTCGAGAGCGGCCGCCGCCCGCCTCCGCCTCGCGCCGGCAGCTCCCTCGCCCCGGCCGGCACCCGCCGCCTCTCCAGGCCGCTCACCCGGGACGCGCTCACCTGGGAAGGGGTGCTGGGCGCCCTCACCTGGGCCAGGATGAAGGACCGGCTGGAGCAGCTGAAGGCCGTGAGTCCTCGGCGCCTGGGGGATCTCGGCGGGCCCGGGTGTGCGGGGATCCTCCGCTAGGAGAAGTGGCGAGGGAGAGAGGCTTCCCTTTAGCTCCCCGAACCCGGGCCGTTAGGGGTGCTCTGCGCGCCAGGCCTTACTCCCTCCGCCCGTCCCCCAGCCCTCGCCTCATCCCGTGCAGCTCGGCACCCTCCCCTCCCCTGCAGGGTCATGTGCTTGGTGATTCACCACCTAGCAGCGATTTCCCGAATGCCCGGAACCCTCTCACCCTCAGGTCCCCCAAAACTGGATAGAGTTCCTTCAGAGCTGGACCCACCTGGGTGCTTGAAATCAGCGGAGCTAAAGGAGAAGTCGGGGGCTCACCTCACCAGCTGCCTTCTGCCCCCTGGCACTACGCCCCAGATCGACCTCCTCCTCTCTTCCTTATTTCCCTCCCGGAGCACCGGGCGAGGCTACCCCATCCCCAGAGTAGCTAGCTGAGAGTTCTGGGTGCCGAGGGTGAGCCTGTCAGGTGCTGGGGTGGTCATCCCTCCTACCATTCCGTGGTCTGTAATTATTTTTCTTGCACCCCGAGACAGCTGTGGTCGTCTCTGCTGCACAAGCGCTGGAAAGCTTAGGTCACTTACTCTTTTGAGCCTATTTCCTTGTCTGTCAAGGAAGAATCGCTCTCCCTTACAGGTCTGTTGTGAAGATTGAATGACCCAACGGGACTTGAGGCAGGGGAGTGTTGAAGCATGAATTTTTGAGACGCAGATTCATTTAATAAGCCCTTGAGTACATTCTACGGGGAAGGGCTGGTACGAAACTTTGGGGACCCACCCAGTGATGTACAGGTTGCCCCTTAATGGAATCTAAAGGGTAGCCCAGTATTCTCAGTGGAGTCCATCTACTTGCTGGAAGCGCGTCAGCTAAGGCCTCAGTCTAGACCTGGTAAAGGTCTCACTGAATCTTCCCAGGCGATTAACAGCTCCTTTCAGTTGGCAAGTATTAGTCTGCATTAGTACTGGGGCTTTGTCCTGGCCCTACTGCTTACCGGCTACCCTTTAAACCCCAAGCTTACGTTTTGTTATCTGTAAAATGAGTAGTTGTGCAAGCTAAAAGCAAGTGAGCTGCAGAGGAGCTCTTTGTATGGCACATAGGACCTAACAAATCGTTAACTGTTGCGATAATAACGGTTCTTTTTTTTTTTTTTTTTTTTTTATATAAACTAGAACTGTTGGTGACCAATGCTTTTGTGTTGTAATTGTTTTAATTTCTCCTCCCTCCCTTGGGTGAGATTTTCCTGACCCGGTTCAAATGCTCTGGGTACTGGGCTGCAGATGGAGAGAAGGAAGGGGCAGGTGCTTATTGTGGGAATGAGCCTCTGCCCTAAATTTGCTCTTTCACACTTGAGCCTCAGGGCGTCCTGGTTAACTGAAGGGCAAAATTTACTTGTTTCTGTTTTGTAATTGGGGAACCTGGCGCAACTCTCTCTGGGTGGGAGGAATGCCCCCTGTCAGAGGAGTTCAGCGCTGAAGGGCAGTCAGAGGCGGCAGTCAGAGGCGGCTTTCTTCCTTTAGTTAAGGGATCTCTTTCTAGACCGAGATGCTTCTTTTCGGTAGCTCGTAGTCAACAGAGTAGTCTTGAGTGAGCTTTGAGTTACAAGAACAAGGTGTTTTTCCAGGGAACTGGAATGAATCCTTTTGCCTTTCAACTCCTCAGGGTTAGCCTCTGTAAAGCAGGGCTAATGGTGTGTTTCTGCCCTTTACCTCTTTGGAATGTGGTGAACGTGAGAGGCTGGATGGCGCTGTGTTATGGTAGTGTCCTGAAACCACAGGGGGGCTGCTGGCCTGCTCTGGAGCAGTGCAATGAAAAGAGGAACAGGTTGAGTTAGGGCTCCTCTAAGTGAGCCCTTGACACTCAATAGCTGGGATCCTTTTGCAGCTTCACCTCTGTGCTGCTGCTGCTGCTGCTGTCACTGCTGCTGCATCTTGATTATTTTTATTTGCTCATTGACAGTTTCATACATGTATGCAATGTATCTTGATCATATCTGACTCAAACCCTCCTTCCGTTATCCTCAGATAACCTCCAGTAGTTTAACCTTCATGTCTTCTTTTTTTTTTTTTTTATTTTCCCCTTTAAAAACTTTATGTAACCAACTGAGTCTAGTAAGGACTGCCCACATGCAAATGAGTGTGGGCCCTCTACCAGAGCATGGGCAGCCTTGGGGAGGGGGCAGGGGGAGAGAAGCACACTCCTGAAGGAAGAGAAGTGATTGCCCCTTTCCTACAAGCTGTCAGCCACAATAGCCCCTGACCTAGGGGTAGGGCCCGGCGAGCCCTCCCTGATCTGTGATGGAATGTTGACTGACTAGATTGTGTGCAGTCAATCACAACTTCTGTCAGTGACTTGACGAGCGCTACAGCCATGTCGTGCCCAGAAGACAGCATTTCGTAGCACTCCCTCCCAGCCTCTGCCTCTTAAATTCTTCTTGTCTCCTCTCCCATCATGTCCCATGCGTCTGGATGGTGGTGGTCTAAAAAAATATCCCAGCCAGCGATGGCTGCTGCCCACCACACAGAGAAGCCTCTCTGATCACGGGTCAAGGGCAGCAGTGATCTATGCGCACAAACATAAGTATTTAGAAGACGGTTTGACAGCGTGTCCGGGTAGCAAAGCATCAGGAGTAGGTACCTTCACCTCCAAGCTCCTTCTTTTTTCTGATGATTTCTTTTTATTTTGTGTTCATTGGTACTTTGCCTGCAGGTATGTCTGTGTAAGGGTGTCAGAAACCTTGGAACTGGGGTTACAGACGGGTGTGAGCTGCCGTGTGAGTGCTGGGAATTGAACCTGGGTCCTCTGAAATATCAGTCAGTGCTCTGAGCCATCTCTTCAGCCTTACCTCAAAGCTTCTTGATGCTTCCTTTGTAAAACAAAAAACTCAAAATATGCTTATGCCATTATTAATGGTTTCTGTGAGGAATGTAAAGGTTTCTGTGCATTATCAACTATTCTGTGGCATATCATCCCTTTTCTCCACCCCTGTTCCTGTTCCTTATCCTAGGAACCACCCTTTTTTTCCCCAACAAGAGAGGGCATGATGTCTCTCTGACTTGCTGACCTGTAAGAAATACATTTCCCCTTGAGCAGCCTGTGTAGGGTCTTTGTAAACCCCAGGGGAGAGAGGGTGATGGTTGCCTCAGATAGCTGGGTCTGTGTCACGTGCTTGAGGTTAGTTTAGCTGTGAGTAGATAGAAGCAGAAGACATAGGGTTAGTGGATAGAAATCAGAAATCTTTAAGAAAGTAATTAAAAAAATGTAACTAGCTGTTCAGGGTTTGGGCAGGCCATGAGAGGCAGGCAGATGGTTGAAGTGTTGAGTGCTGTGGGAATTTGAGCATCTCTTGGGGGAGGGAAGGTGAAGTGTAGGAGATTGAAGGCCTCCATGAACCCTGAGAGTGGGTGTTTTGTGAGATGCTTTATTATTTGTCTTTTTTTATTATTTTATTATTTGTTTTATTATTTGTATTATTTTATTATTTGTCTTTATTTATTATTTGTCTTACTGTTCTGGAGTCTACAAGGATGGAGGCATCAGGGTCACACGTGTCAAGGCCATCATCAGTCTTTCCCTCAGGGTCATTGTGCAGGTGAAATGAGATAATCTGTGACCATCGATGATGGTCATCTCTTACAGTACATGTGAGCTGTGCATACTTAGTTCCCTGGGAGCAGTGTCTACCCTGAACCACATATGGTTCTAAGGCTGTAGTCACAGGACCTGGCTGAGCTTATCTCCTGACTGTTCCTCCTGAGGGGCTCCCGTCAGCGTTTTCTTGTTGGTCTAGAAGTTCCCGGGGGGAGCGTGCAGTGACCGCACCCAGCCCATCTGCTCTTCTCACCCACTTCTCAGTAACTGAACTTTGAATCTGCCGGACAGTTCCTGGCCCAGGAACCTTTTGTGTGGTCCTGTTAATACTCAGTAAACATTTACTAACTGCCTCTTGTGTGCCAGGCCCTGCAGTAGATTCTGGGATGTAGTGGTGAGAAACATTTGTTTCTAGAACTTAGGAAGTTCATAGTTGGGGAGAAAGAACAGAGGAATAGATGGTATGACGGGTAATTCTTGTGAGAGGAGCAACCACAGAAAAACCCTGCCGACTGCCCTCTGGGAGCTAGGAGGTAAGTCTGGGGGTGTCATTCCCAGCAGTAGTTTTTGAGTGGAGGTCTCTTTCCGAATCTCATATAGTCTTTTCAGATGCAAATGGAGTTTATTTGGAAGAAGACATGGACCCTAGATCTTTTCACTTCCTCTCCCTTTGGCGAATGCTTCATGTATAAGGCATGAAGAACATAAAAACGTGCATGCTGACACCAAAAGATGTGTGTGTGTTCGCAGTACATCCTAGCCAGCAAAATCAGAACTTTTAGAACCGTATTTAGCTTGTATCCTGCTGCATATGATGTTTGGCAGAATTATTCTTTAAAAAACCCTTGTTTTAAAGAGTAATGGGTCAAATAGGGAAAACAAATGTATTTCATGAAAAGAGAAACAGAGTACAACCTCGTAATGAAAACAGAGCAGCCAGAGATGCATAGTATCAAGGTCAAGACTTTGGACCCCTGCCTAGAGACCCAGCAAGTAAAACTAAAATGACTTGGATGTTTATAACCTTCTAAGACCAGGACCAGTAGGGAACAGTAATGAATCAATCTACAGCGTTGGCTTGACCTTTGACCATGTGGGTCTTGGTCTTGCTGCTCTCTAAGGGTCTGGGTATGTCCTTCTCCACCGGAAGTTCAGGATCCCTGTGGGAGCAGAGTTCCTTAGGGTAATGCTATGCTGAAATCCTGTCAGGAATAAGGGGCTGTGAGTCTGCTTTAAAGCTTAGTTTAGTCAATGAGTGCTTGCCCACCCCTGCTCTGTGCCAGGTGCCTTGGATCATAACAGACCTTAACATACCATCTAGCCCTTTGTGGAGATTTGGTCTTTCTTTAGTAATAGAATTTCTAACCGGTCTGGTCCTCATCTCCTCTCGGTACCTGGGAGGGTTCGTTTCTTGGGAGGGCTGTTTTGTTGTGAGTAGACCGAAGCAGAGATGAGAGTGATAGGGATTGAGCAGGGATTATGGATCCATCAGCTGGAGGCCAGAGAGAAAATGCTTGGATGAGAGGAGGGGATTAATTTTATTTTTATTCCTGTGAGCTTGGGGGAGGTTAGGGGGCCAGCAGGAGTATGCCCAGACTGTCCTCTTTCCCTCTCAGTGCTTCCTTCCTACTGCTGTAATTCATGCCTCACTCCCCAGCTTCGTTCTTTACAGATAGTTACTCTCTGCATCCCAGAGTACTCTCCCTCCAGCCCTGAGGCTGGCATTAGCTATGTGTTGTTTTGCAACTAAATAAGTTAGTGCTTTTTAAAATATCTGTTACCACAGAGTGGGTTTAAAATCACTTTCCACAAATTTCTTTTCCGTCTTAACAGTCTAGTCCTGGCTGTCTTGGAACTCGCTTTGTAGAACAGGCTGGCCTTGAACTCAAGAAAGAGCTGCCTGCCTCTGCCTTCCACGTGCTGGAATTAAAGTCATGCACCACTGCTCCCAGCCTCACTAGCTTCTTCATGAATTGTGCTTTGTGTTCTCCGTCTTCTTCTGTGTAGGCCTGGTGACTCAAATACTTGTCACGAAGTACAGCAAGGATCGCTTATTGAGAGATTACTGCTGTCCAGGACTTTGCCTGGCCCACCTTCTCTCCAGTCTTTTCTGTTCTATAAGGCAGGGTGGTGGTGTGTATCCTTTCCTTTTTACAGGTGAGGCATGTGAGGCTCCGATTTGATTGCGATCCATCCTTAGCTGGGAGGTGATGGGATCAAGGAGGAACATGTTTGTTTTGCCTTTTTGAACTGTCTTCCCACGTTGTATCTGACCACCTCCCATTGTACTGTGTACTCCCTCCCCACAGGCAATAAGGCCTCTGGGGCCCTCGTACCCAGTACCCAGCATTCTGAATGGTGGTCGCATGTTATGCTTTCTCTTCCTGAGGGCCTGCATCAGCTTGGCCCTTATGCATCCCTTATTCGTTATTATGATTGACATTTCTTGTTCTACTCCCTGTGGTTGGTGAGGCTTTACCTGATTGGAGCAGGACAATTACTCAGGGGGGGAATCCATTACTTTGCTAATGAAGCCAGAAGTCAGTGGTTCATCCCCGAGGTAGATGAATTCCAAGGCTTTTCCCTTTATTAAAACACCAGTTCAGGATGTCACAGAGGCTGTCTTTGTTCAGAAAGACAATGACAGACCTGTGGATACCTAAGTGAAAACCTAGCTACCTCATTTTTTTTCTGGTGAAATCCTTCACATCCCCTAAGGCCGGGCTCTAGTGTCATCACCACGGGAAAGCTTCCCAGGCTAAATGCAGTAACCGTGCGTTCTGTGACTCCCACACGTCCCCTGTTTTGTTGATACAAACATGGCCGTATGGCTAATACAATATTATTAATTAGTTTGCGGTTTATATAGTGTCTATATATGTTGCGGCTTGCAGTACTAGATAGAGAGATGGTATTGCAGTTCCAGAAGCTGCCAGCCCTGTCAGGTCAGGGGCCCTGGAAAACAGCAGAGCCCGCATACTTCCGTGACGTCCTTCCCAGTTGAGGGGGTAAAAAGCTATTCAGAGTATAACAGAGTTATACTGCTGATGAATTTACCTCCATGAAGACTCCGTAGTCCCAGACAGACCTTATTTCTAGCCTCCTTTATATATGGCTCCTCTTCAGCTTTCTCCCAACACTGTCTTTCCTGTTAGGTCACCCTGCTCTGTGGCCTTCGGCTGTTTCTATGGCAACATTTCCCAGGGTGTGTGGAGACAGAGTGAAGTTCAGCTCCTGTCTGAAGAGATTAGTAGAGCATGTACTGTCTGGGTAAGCCAGCTGTCTGGGTGAGGGCAGCTTGGTATGGCATCAGGTTTGTTTAGTTTTTTTTTTTTTTTTTAATAATTTCTTTCTTTTAGATACTTTCAGATTTGTCGAAGATAGTGCAGAGAGATCCTTTCTACTCATCCAGTTTCTCCCCTGTTAACATGCACTTTTCAGTGTACGTTTATCAAGCAAAAGAAAGCAATCCTGGCCCAAGATCCCTCACTAAACACCAGGCTTTATCCGGGTGTTCCTGTTATCTCACTCAAATCCTTTCTAGGACTTAAGCCAGGACAACAAATTGCATCTACTTGTCATGCTTCCCCATCCAGTTTCCCAGTCCTTCCTTTTTCATGAAGTTGTTGGCATGACATCTGCTTTACAGTGCTTCGGAAATGCATGTCCTTGGGCTGCCTGCTACAGCTTGGGTATGGGTGGGGAGTCTCTCCAGGTTGGTTGAGAGCATGCTTCCCTGGCGTGGGCGGCAGTGGTGATTTATTTGAGTATTGTAGAAGGATCATGCTGGGAAGGAGGTTAAGGGGGCAGGCTGAAAGGAAGGATCCAGCAGAGAGTTGAGGAGGGAATTAGACATCATCAATTTCCTCCTTCCCCTTTTCTGTATTCTTGAGAGATATTCAGGGGAAGGACTGGAGGGAGAGGAAGGAGGAAAGTCAGAAAAATAGAGAAGGAGGGTAGTGTAGGGGTTGAAAGACATAAAGGGGAGCTGAGTTCAGAAGGAGGAAGAAAAAAGTATTTTTTGAGTTTTCTCTTACAGCTTCAAGGATGAGAGAATGCAGGGAGTGGTCATCTCACTTAGACTGGTGTTGCTGGAAATTTCCTCTGGGTAAATCCTCTCAGCTTTCACAGTTTTCTCATACGTTGCTCTGCAAACATTCTTTCATACACTTCCATCTCTGACAGGCTCTCTATGTTCAGGTGAGGTTGAGTACCCTGTCTTCTCCTGTATGTAGTTACTCATTGTAATTGCTGTCCCCCTTCCTCATGTGGTGTTTGCCCAGCTGTCTCCTATTTTAGCCAGAGAGAGCTTGGAGAGCCAGAGATGCTGAGTTTGTCCTTTGAGTCTCCAGCGTTGGGACTTGGCAGATGTAAGTTCTTCCTCTTGGATGAATGAAGGTGAGAAGGAGAGTATTTTGAGTGTGGAGGTTGGTTATGCAACCTTGAGATCCTTCTCCAAGTTAATATAGTAATGACGCTCAGATCATATTAAAGAGAGGTCCAGAATGAGTGTTGTTCCTGATTAGCTGAGTGACTCGGAAGGACTGACCTTCCTAGCTTTATTTATAGCTATAATATCTACCTCTACCTACTTCCTACCTACTTCCCTTTACCTACTTCCTCTCTTGAGAATGTTTACTGTTCTAACTCAGGATCTAGCTTAGGTCTTGAGAATCAAAACCAGGTAGGCACTAGCTGGACATAATGGGGATGGGATTTCAGTATTTGTTTCAACAAGCAGAATGAAAGGTATTTTGAAACATACATAGAATATTAAGAAATATTGACCCTTTACTAAGATACAAGAAAACGTTCACTTCCACAGGATATGAGTCAGTGATAGCCTTAGAATAACAACACAATAATACTCTCCCAGGTTAGAATTTTAAAAACTTTTTTCTAAATAACAGGTAATATGAATCAAAACAGAAAGGACAAAGTATTAAAAAATAAATGATAGTTAAGAGTAGTAAATTTGTGAGAGTGTAGCTGGAACATAATTTGAAGGATTTTTGTTTGTTTGTTTTTGAAAACTCATATAGCAGAAAACCAAAGGGCTTAAGCTTAAAACAAATGAAATAAATCATAATAATATGAATTTCCCTCTTCCATCACATCTGAGAACTGGCATTGGAGTCACGTGTTTAGAACCCAGTGTCTCCCTGAACATTTTGTGTGTAATAGCTGATTTGATTTTGTGAGCAGAGTGTTCTGGTGATGTTACAACTGAGGAAACTGAGGCAGAGAGAAGTAACCTGTTCAAGATGGTAGCTCACAGCTGTGGGGTGCCTTGCTGGGTCTTCACTACTGGAGTCAGATGTACCTGAATGTCTTCATACCCATGAACAGAGGTAGGAATACATGCATGATAGCGCTTTCATTGGAGCATATAGACTCATGCAGCTTAGATTTATGGATGTTGTCACATCCTCTAAAATAGGTGAAGACTGAGACTGTGGGGAGGCCCCTCCAGGCACTGGAGCAGGTAAAGGCATTGCTCCCGTGCCTCTGCTGGCGGAGAGTGCTAATGATGTCATTTAGTAGCTGAATTGCTTTGGGTGAATTAATTAACCTTAATTAGCAGTTATCCTATCTGTATGTGAGGGAAGTAATATTTGTCCCTCAGAGGGTTGATGGGAGACTTAGATAACACATGTGAAGTCATGGAAGTGCCTGTGACAAACATGCATGCCTAACATCTACTGTCATTGCTGTCACAAAGTACCTGGAGTGAGCCATCAGGGACTTTGGCTCTTGTCCTCTGCCTTGCTGGTCTTGGACTAATCTGATAATGACTTTATTCCTAAGGTCTCCTCCTTTCAGATAAGGCTAATGTTTTGCCTTCAACTGCTCAGCAAGAGCAAGATGTTGAAAGTAAAAGTAGGATGCTCACTAAGGTATCATTATCTGCCGATTTCCTCTTTATTCGTGGGACAAGGGTGTTGGAGAAGATGAAATTCAGAGAGAAGAGGAAATGTTTTCTCAGGGAGGGTTTTCCTAGTGAATTGTGGGGAACAGAGAGCCCTAGGTACCCATTGACAACCCATACACTCACTTAAGAGTTTCTGGCTCTTTCAATTAAAGAAGAGGGATAGGTACTCAGATTGGGCTACTGCGCGTGTGCATGTGTGTGTCTATCTGTCTGTGTGCCTGCTGTACATCTGTCCATGTGTCTGGGGCCCCATATATTGTGGGTTCTGTCTTTGGGAGGCCACAGACCTCGGTCTTAAAGGAGGCAGCTTTAGAGGAGTGGGTAGCAAGAATAAGGAAAAGGGGATGTATGTCATCGTCCCTCTGAGATGGGTCAGGAGAAAACTGGGTTTATAAAGAGTCTCTGCCTGGAGTCAATAACTGTTTCAACCAGGGGAAAAGACAGAAAAAATTGTGCTTTCCTGTGCTTGGCAGGAGGGCTCCTTCCACAAGCTATAGTTCTTTGCTAGCCCTCTAAGGGCGATGATGGTGACCAGATGTCTCTTCTCCTATTGATTCATCTCTCTTCCTAGCTTCTTAGCCACTGTCTACTTTAGTGGTTTTCCTTCTCCTTCCTCTCTATATCTCTCCAGAGTCCCAGTAAAGGAAAAGCTCCTGCACAGGAAGAGGGGATGTGGGGCCCTGGAGCCCACCTGCTGGGCTTCCCTCCTTTGACTATGCTGGGTGGTTTCTGAGGCACATTTGCGGCATCCTAGGCATTTCCCAGAGACATGTATTGTGACCAAGATCTATAGCTCCATTCTCTCAGCCTAGGTTGCTTTCTGCATGCCTAGGCTGCCAATTTCATGTTTTGGGCTGCTGCTGGTGGTAGCTTTTGAGCAGGGAGCACAGCAGTAAGAAGGGCTTACGACAGAGGCCCCATGCCCAAGCCGTGGCTCTGCACATCAGTAGCTGTAAGACCTGACTACTTCTGACCTCTAGTTTCTTAGCTACAGCATCCAGCTGGGATTTGTTGACACGATGTGCAGAAAGTAGTAAGGGTGTTATAGCCACCAAGTACCTAGTAGTGGCTATAGGTGACAAATACATTTATTTAGTATATAGAAGTTTATATAGAGTGACTGTGGCCAGACAGAGGATGGTAGAGAAGGCCTCTAAGAAAAAGGCAGTTTGAAGAATTACAGGTTAAGTTGCCTGAGGTTGCATTCTGGGCTCCTCTTTGAAATTTGGAGGCTTGAGGAAGGGAGATAAATCTTTGGGTAGCTTGCTGTTCCCCTGAGTCGTTGGTGGTATCTTTCATCTCCCCACAGGAAAGGCAGCATGAGGAAGCAGGTGGCTAGGCTTGTGGTTCTCCTGCCCATTTTTTTTTTTCTTGTTGCTGAACTTTCAGGGGCTGTTGAGTCTCTGATACTGATGCTCATGTTAAACTCAGTCATGTGGCCTGAGAATAAAGGGCAGAGTGTGTTTTCCTTGCCCTCCCTATCCCCTCCCTCCCGGGGGGGTGGTGCTCCCTGAGGAACCTAGATTTACTACTGTAGCCACCTGGATCAGAAGGAGCCCCGCCCCCTTCCTGGGATACATTGTAGGGAAGTTAGAGGATCATCCTGGGTCCAGTGATGTCAGGTGGCACATGACTGTGACCTTTTGCTTGCATTTTCTGATGGGGGTTAAATATTGTTATTTTATGTACTTAGAGGCTATGCATGGGAAGAACTCTGCCTAAGAAGATGGACTTCCAGAACCCATTAGTGTCAGGCACCCTTAAGGTTTCATTCAGCTCCAAAGTCCTGTTTTATCTTAATGACATTTAGACCAAGGGTAACGCTGTTAGAAGTAGCTTTTATATACAGTGCTTCATTGAGCATATGTATGTATGTATGTATGTATGTATATAAACTGAAACTTGAAAACATTGCCTAATGTAATCCTCACAACAGTCATGCAGACTATACGCGTGCATTGATCTCTGTGTATTTGTTAAGTCTTAACGGGGAAGGATCAGGGAGAGGAGGTGGACCTTTCAGTTTTCCTTGTTCCTGTCAGACTTGGAAATAAATTTTGGCAGAGCTGGTAGGCCTGTGGTTATATAGAATGTGATAGATAAATTCAGTCAGCTGACTCCCGCTTACTTTTTATGTGTGCCACCCTGTCCTCATGTGCCCTGAGATTTAGGAGATACTCTTTTCTTTACCTCTAGTTGCTTAAAATTGAGCTTAATATTTGAGATTGCAGATCCCAAAATTATTGGAAAAAAAAAAGAGGTAAGGAAAACTTTGCGGGGAAAATGACCAAAGCTAGGCTTTGAACGTAGAACTTAGAGAGGTGGGGGTCTCCTAATTATGAATATTTGGGAGGGAATGAAGGGCCGAGTGCCAGTCGAAGGCCCAGGAACAGGAATAAACATGACATGAGGAGAAGATGTAGGAGCAGGTTGGTGGGGACAGGAGGTGCTGGGTGCCAAGCAGGGAGACTGTGATTCTAAGACATAGGCATAGTCATCTTCTAAAGGGTTTTTAAAAGGAGACCTTTGACTTTTCCCAGCACATGATTTATCGTATATTAGGAGTTGGGGAGGTAACTGGATTGAAAAAGAGATCAAGTGGTTGAGGGGGCTGTTGCAATGTACAGAGCTTGCTTTTCATGCAAGGTTCTGTGGGATGTTTTTGGTTTTGTAGGTGAGGGAATGGAGGCTCCGAGATGTGAAACCACATGCTTAGGGTTCAGTGACTAGCGTGATAGGGCCACTTTGTCATCCTGGCACATGTTGCATGCACAGAACTGTCTTACAGAAGCAGCCATTAGGAAAAGGGGAGGGTCTCCTCCTCATGGGATTCTGCTTTTCTGTGCCTACATCTCTAATGCCAGTTGATGGGGAACTTGACACCTGGCAGGTGCTGGTGTGGGGGGAGTTAGGTATTGTGCTAAAAGGTTTCTATATGTGATGTCTTCATTTCTCATAGAAGTAATAAAGTTTGTGGTGCTGGTACCAACAATGGGTTAAAACAACCAGACAGGTGTGGTGCTTGATTGAGGTCTCATAGCTAGAGTGGTAGTAGACTGAGCTTGTAGGTCTCCACATGATCCTTTTTTCCTAGTCCACTCTCTCACTAAAAGTGGACCAGGACACTTGGCTGAAGCCTGCTGAAAGTCAAGAGCCATTGGACTACTCTTATTGTCTCATCTTATGATAATCACTGGATATCTGTTCCTCGTGTCCAATCCACCGTTGCCCCTAGCTTCTGGAAGCTTCCCTTGCTCTATTCCCTTGATCTAGAAGTAGCTTCTTCCTACCTCTTTAGCAGGTATGCCAGTTTGCACACTGAATTGACATCATGTAGGTGTCTTTATATTGTGTATCAGAGTGTCTAGACTGCCTCCTAGGAAGGAACATTCGTGGGGCTGGGGGACGGCTCAGCAGGTAAGATCATGCGCTGGTCTTGCAGAGCACCCCGGTTTCCTTCTGAGCACCCTCATGGTGGCTCACAGCTGTCTGTAACTCCAATACCAGGGAATACATCAGCCTCTTTTGATGTTCTTGGAATCTGTATACAAGTGGTACACAGGCATACATGTGAGCAAAACACTTGTAAACATAAAACAGTTTAATAAATTAATCCTTTAAAAAGAGGACATTCTCACCAGCCATGGTGGTGTACACCTGCAATCCCAGCACTTGGGAGGCAGAGGCAGTCGGATCTCTTTGAGTTTGAGGCCAGTCTGGTCTACAAAGTGAGTCCAGGACAGCCAACGCTACACAGAGAAGCCCTGACTGGAAAAACCAGAACCAAACCAAAACAGAAAGGACATTCTTGACAAAAGCTTACTAACTTCCTAGAGGAAGAATGGCTTTGTGTGTTCTAGGAAATAGCCCAGGTGTCTTCTCTGGAGAGAAGATCCTGTAGAGGCTTCTGAGAGGCTTGGATGTTGAGAATGCTTGAGGAATGGAACATTTTGTCTCAAACTTTGAAAACTGATATGTGAATTGAGTAGGCAGGTTAGTGTGAATGCCAGGTATGCATTCTGCTAGAAGTGATTCATTTTCTGTTGAGTACTTGGGAAATGTAGAATAAATCATTGATAACTGTCTTTGTCACTGTTCTATTTCTATGAAGAGACATCATTACCAAGGCAACTCATAAAAAAAAAATAAAACAAAAAACATTTTAATTGTGGGCTTGCTTACAGTTTCAGAAGTTAGTTTATTATCATCATGGCGGGGAACATGGTGGCACACAGGCAGACATGGTGCTGGAGAAGTAGCTGGAAGTTCTATATCCTGGTCTGTAGGCAGAGAGAGAGTGGGTGGGGAGAAAGAGAGAGAGAGAGAGAGAGAGAGAGAAGGCAGGGAGGGGAGAGACAGACAGAGACAGATTGACTGGGCCTGGCTTGGGCTTTGAAACTTCAAAGCCCACACCTATTGGCACACAAGGTGTGCCTCCAACAAGGCCACACCTCCTAATCCTTATAATTCTTTGAAATAGTGTACTTCCTGTTGTCTAAGCATTCCAATGTATAAGCCTGTGGTGGCCATTCTTATTTAAAGCATTACAACAGGTATGGTGTTGTACTTTAATTGCAGGTGATAAGGGTGATTTTTGGCTAAAAGAACAAAAGAACCATTGAGCTAACTGAAAGAATACAAGGGGAGATCTGCAGAATCTGCCAGCAGCCAAGGGAAGTGGGACTTAGGAAAGGAAAGAGGGCAGCTTTCTGGGGTTCTCTAGGCTTCATTCCCTTTAGTCTCTTCTCACAACTCAGATTCTTCAGGGAGCTTGAGTGATCTTATGGCCTTCCCAAAATCAGGTGGGAAGGGTGTGTCATGCCCAGATATTAGGGTCCCCAAAGACCACCAAGAGCCAAACTACATATGCAAGAGCAAAGAGCTTTATTTGGGCTTAAGCTCTGTCTCTCCACGCAGTGGATCAGAGAGGAGAGGGCCCCAGCAGCTGCACCTGCTCAGCAGGGTGTTTATTGGGGTCTGAACAAGGACCAGGGATTTCCAGCTTAGCAGTTATACTATTGGGTGACATTCAGCAAGGGCAAGCTTGCTACAAAGCGATTGGCTAACGAACATAACTAACTTTGAGGGAGCTATCTACAGACCTCAGGAATGTTAGGTATTTTCTGTGCCATGAATATTCTACTACAGGGTCAGTGGGCAGCTCAGCATTGATGCCCCCTTCCCTCCAAGATAAGATACTTTCCCATTCTGTGGTTATCCTCAGTCTGTTCCTTGGGTAGGAAATTTTATGATCTTGTTCCTGGAATTGGTGACCTACAGCCTAGTTCTTGGGACTGATGACTTTTTTTTTGGGGGGGGGGGGGGGGGTCAGGACTGGTTCTCTCAGGGGAAAGAGCATTCCACAGAGGGTACCCTGGACTGGCAGGCAGATAAACCAATGAGTGTATTCTAAAAGGTGCACGTGATAACTCTGATCCTCCCGGAGTTTATGTCACTGGGTACAGAGTGATGAGTTAAGGGGCAAATGACAGTAGGCCATGGTGGTTGCCGTGGAAGGTCTTTACAGAGTGGCAGGAGCTTAAGGGAAGTTTGAAATTTTGCACAGGAGGGATAGGTGTCAGGCAGTCTGAAGTGACTTTTAAAGCTGAATAAGATTTTGGTAGTTGGAGAGATACCTTTTTTGTTAGAATTCTTGTGTGTGTAGCAGTATGGAAATAAAGATGTTACTTATAAAGGAATGATGTGTCTAGGAAATGCAAGGAATTTCAAGTGGCTGATCTCAAGAATTCACTGAGTGAGAAGTGTGATGAGGCTGGATTTTAAAAGTGTGTTCTTTTGGGCAGAGGGATTTTGGTCCTAGAAGATAAGCTGTCATTATTTGACCATCAGTGTTAGGAGGACATAATTAGTTGAGTTTTTTAGGAGATAGTTACGGAACGAATAGGGAGATCCTCAGACTCAACTCTTGAATGTAGCCAGTAAGCTGGACAGAAAATGAGGTGCTGGGAGAACCCTTATAGAGATTTTCCAGGTGGTTGCAGATTTCTATGAGAATCCCTATGGATTTGTGGGGATGGTAACAGGTGATGTGAGGCCTGGCCATTTTCATTGTTTGTGGAGCTCTGAACCTTCGATGGTGAAGCGGCTGAATGTAGAAGACTGTAAGCCATTGAAGGGCATGATGAATTGGGCAGCCCTACGCGCAGGGCTGCCCCTGTCACACCTTCACTCTCAAAGGCCGGTATTCTGTGTGCTGGGAAGTTAACAGTGCCCTGTATAGCCCTTGTCTGGGAGGGAGCAATCAGGAAGAATGTGCAAACAGCTCAGGCTCTTGTTGCTGGGTGAGAATGGAGTCACTTCCTCCAGAGGGCCATTTTGTAATTCTGAGGAGGAAGGTGAATGAAGTTGAGGAGGCTTGCACTCTCTGAGTTGCTGGGGGCCTGGGAAAGAACTTTCTTTTCCTGATAAACACGGGCTAGGGATAGGGAGCAACATGGTTTTCTTTGCAATAAGTAGTTTCTAAACAGGAAGATCTTCACTCCAGCTGTGAGGATCAATGACTCATGCTTGGAAGGAACTGCCTGGAGCGTGTTTAAACAGTGTGGGTGGGTTAGAGTCTGCCTATTACTAAATCTCTGTAAGTTTTAGGCTCTTCAACTAGAGTGAGTTGAAGAAATGCCACCGCCGCTGATAGCAGTAAGACTGGAGTGTTTGTGGAGCTCAGTGACAGCGCTTTCCTAATGCATGAGTGAAGGCTTAGGCTTCCACCCGCAGTATAAAACAAAGCGAAACAAGACAGATGAACAACAACACCCCAGGCCCTAACATTGAGTATTCGGTGTACTAGATCCTGTGCACAAATGCTTATGTTCATTATATCATTTTTTCTTTCTTTCTTTCTTTCTTTTTTTTTTTTTTTTAAATAATTTATTTATTTTTGAATAGGGCTTCTTGGGTAGCCCTGGCTGTCCCAGAACCTGGCCTCAGAGATCTGTCTGCCTCTGCCTCCCAAGTGCTTGTGCTTGGGATTAAAGGTGTGTGTCACCACCTCCCAGATTATCTCATTTTTTTGTTAACAAATTCTATGAAGTTGTGCTATTAGCTTCTGACAGTAAAGGAACCCCGGGCCCAAGAAGCTGAGTAGTAACTTGCTTCTTTCCTCCTTCTTACCTTGCACAAAATCAGGAGGTGGTAGAGCTTGTATTCAATTACAGACCACTCCAGAGTATTACAATATTGAATTTTTATTCATTTTAAAGAAAATTATATATATACACATATAATTATAAAACGATGTCATACAATGACATCATTAGACACATGTATATGTATGCCTAAATATAACTCCTTCAATTACAGTGGCTGTTTATAGTGGTTTTATTCTCACCCTGGCCTGTTTTGTTCTCTTGCAGAAGCAGCTGACACAGGATGATGACACCGACGAGGTTGAGATTGCTATCGACAACACAGCCTTCATGGATGAGTTCTTTTCTGAGGTGGGCAGCCTTCTGGTGTTTTCTTCTGAATGTGTATGAGGAAACACAGTTTCCTCAGTAAAAATTAAAAAACAAAACAAAACCCACCTTAGATGTTTTAATGCTGGCAAAGGAACAGATGGGCAGGCAGAGTTGTTCCAGGGAGATTCTGTTTTCAGCTTTTGGGAGTAGCTAGAATTTACATCCTATTAAGGAAGTCAGCGGAAAGGGGCCGCAGAGATGGCACAATGGTTAAAGAGCACTTGCTGTTCTTTTAGAGGAGCCAGGTTTGATTCCCAGCATACTCATGATGAGTCACACCATCTGTAATTCTAATGCCAGGGATCTAATGCCCTCTTCTTGCCCCTGTGGACACCAGGCACGCACATGGTACACATATACATGTAGACAAAACACCCGTTCACAAAGTAAAATAAACAATAAAGGATTTAATAGAGTCAGAAAAGGGTAAATTACATGTAGTTGAACATTTGAAAGATGTCTTTTCTTATTTAAAATTATATAACCAGGGAGTCACAGCTAGGCGTAAAATCAAAACTATTGCTTCTTTAGGCCTTTGATTCATACCAGTCAAATTTGTCGTATCTTAAAAATTTTTCTAATTGCTTTAATTCTAGTGTCGACCGAGAAAACAAGATTCTACTGGGCCGTTTTTTACAGGGCCATGTGTGCCTCCGTAGTCACATGTTCTTGCGCAGGAAGGCCTTCAGATTGAGCTATAGCAATGCTGAGTGGTGGAAGCATGGGGAGGCGGGAGAGTATAAAGAACAGAAGTGCTGGCTTTGGACCGGAGTGGACGGACTTAGGTTCAGATCTCAGACTGCTTCTGACCACGGCCGATTTTGTGGATGTTTCTTAACCTGCTGAGCCTTGTTTTCCTCACCTGTAAATTGGGGTCAGCTGGATAATGATTCCCCATAGGGTTATATAGATTGGGTCTGATTATACTCATAAATCATCCAGAATATTATAGGCATGTATGTACTCAGTGTGTTGTTCTTAACACCCCCTCCTCCTCAGTCTTATTGCCACTGAGGTTTCTGTCTCTACTGTATCTTTTAATTTCTGTCTCTGTATCTCTGTCTCTTTCCCTGGAAAGAGAGAAGAGACATTATTATCTTTTGAGGGAGAATTCAGGGGTTTCCCACCATCTGGATCGTGGGTGTGGAGAAGTGGTCCTCCACAGTTCCCCTGAATGGAGTGGACTGGAGCTTGATAGTTTGTGCCTGCTCATCTGCTAGATTAAGAGCTGGGTTGAAGAGGTAAGCTGAGTGTGTGTTGGCCTGACTGGAAAGTTGCTGTCAGCCTCCACAGCTCCCAGCTCTGCTTGGGGGTGGGTGTGACCTTTCAGTCAAGGACTCGGTGATGTCACACAGCACCTGTGTTGTTCTACTTAGCACAGTGGAAGACAATACTCTTGTTCAGTGGTGGAGGTGGGCTTGAGTTGATGTGAGATGACTTTGTCCCTATCACTACAGTCTTGCCTTGGAGACTCACATGTGCTAAAGAACATCTTCTTTATGATGAGGGATCTCTAGTACATGTGTTCTCCCTCTTCTCCTGTTCCATAGGAGGATTCCTAAGAGGCAATATTCCATGCAAAGTAGGAAGATGCTGGGCTTTGGTCTGTGAGTAAAGGTTAGAGTCTGTTTTCCTAGCTGGTACTGGACACATGGCCTTGACCAGCCTTTGTAAGAAAGGTCACAAAGAGAGTGAGTTGTAAAATGATCTTTTACTCGACTGTTTTTAGTGTTGTTTCAGAGGATTTTTGCCTCAGTTAACCTAGGCTTAGTCCTGGAAGCTTCTAGCCTCCGTACAGACTAATGTAGGCCCTAGAATGTTTTCAGCCTCTGAGACTCACTACTTAATAAGCTCACCTTTTCTTGTTCTTTCTGAGCTCATAGCTGGCTGGTTCAACTCAGCTGTTGTGGCTCAAACTCCTCTCCTAGCTGACTTATTCAATCTGGCTTCTCTCTTGGCCTCTGAATTGCTCTGCTTGGCCTCACACTAACTCCAACAATCTCTTCTAGTCTTCTGGCTCCTTCTCATTTTCTGATTCATTTTGTCTTCACCTATGTTCTTTCTCTGAAACCCTTCTCTCTATTACTGCCCCAGGAAAACTGCCTTTTTCTCTCTCTGCATTGCCCCTTAAGTAGCTTCCCTTTCCTCTTTTCATGAGAGTTGGGTGTGTCCTAGTCTGTCAAATCTTCTCTGATTTGTCACATTTTCTGCCACTCAATTAGACATCACTTCAAAACATGGGTACTTCCTTCTATAAACTAACTTTACCTTCATTGTGTGGGATTAAAGTCTTGTACCACCATATATGGGCCTAAGCTTTTCTTTGCCAGAAACTTGCTCTATACTAGGCTGGCCTTGAACTCAGATCTGCTTGCCTCTGTTTCTTGGATTAAAGGTGTGTTTATATTCCAGCCAGATCATACAGACCCAGAAAGTCTTTGGATGTGATCTCTTGCCAGAGAAGCCATGTTTTGAATTAAAATTCCTCTACAGTGAGTGCCTTCTCTCTGGCCATCTAACTTGGCATCTAACTTGGATGATGGAAATGTCTTTATCCACTGAGCCATCTTGCTGACCCTTTCTCAGAAACTTAGAATGCATATAATCTTCATAAAGGCTCCAGGAAGTCCCACAGTGAAGAAACTTGCTTTACTAGACTCTCTCAGCATTTGGCTCTTCACAGACCTGACATGGAACTTTTATTAACAAGGCTTAGCAACTGCACTTTGGAAAATGCACCATTGAAGCTTTCTTTTGGGGAGTCTACCTTAGTTTGGGCTGCTGTCACAAAGTACAGGGTCTGGGTGGCCTGTAGATAATAGAACTTACTTGCTGTGATTCTTGAGCCCAAAAGTTTGAGCTCCGGTACTAGTACTATTGGATTCTGCTAAGGTGTTCCTTCTAGATTACAGTGTATTTCAGCTTCCTGTAGCCTCCCAGTGTGTTTGCAAAGACAGCTAATCCCATTCACGAGGGATCCACCTTCATGACCTAGTAACCTACAAAAACCTCATTCAGATACCTTTACATTAAGAATCAATGTATGAATTTGTGGGGCACAACATCTAGTTCATTATAGGGATGAGACTGTTTAGCTGTGGTTAGGAAACATCTTTCTCTCTCAGAGGTGTGTATAAGCTTGTGCACAAGTGTGCATGTGTGTGTGTGGGGCTGGACTGGAAGGCAACAGCAGGTGTCAGCCTCGGGAACATTCACCTTTTTTGCGATATGGCCTCACTGGCACAGGGCTCACCAGTTAGGCTAAGCTGGCTGGTCAGGGATCTACCTGTCCTTGTCTCCCAGTGCTGGGAAGACAGACATGCCTCTATACCTTGTGTTTTAATCTGGGTTCTGGGGACTGAATTCAGCTTTTTAAGTTTACAAGACAAATGCTTTACCAACTGGACCATTTCCCACAGCCTCAAACCCACCTATTTCTTGAACTTACATCGTTAAAAGACCTTTACGGGTGACCCTGCACGTTTGGCACCATGAAGTCTATCAAGTAGCCTGAGATGAGAAACTCAGTCCCAGCATCTGAAGCGATCTGAATCGTATCTACAGAGTGCACGCAAAGCTCTCCAGAGCCAGGATGGGGTGGGTTGGGGAAGGGAGTGTGTTGATGAAGCAGTAGGAGCTACAGAGAGACTATCTTGAAGCACAGGGATTTTTTGTTTGGGCTTAAGTTTTGTTAGAACCTAGGACCTTTCAAAGTGATTAAAATTTGGAAATCCAGGCATTCAGATCAAGTCCAGCAGGTTGAGAACTTCTTAACTCCTTCTATCAGGTATTTGCATGAGAAGAAAGTAGGCAAGCTGTCAGATTCTGATGTCTAGGCTCTTCCAAAAGTGAGGCAGGAAGTTAGTTAGTTATTTGGTTAGTTATTTGACAGTTTGCTTCTGACCTATTTCTCCCACTTTATTTTTCTGCACTTTGCTCTTTGTTGCTGGGAACCACATTAAAAATGTATATATTGAGCTGGAGCGATGGCTCAGAGGTTAAGAGCACTGGCTGATCTTCCAGAGGTCCTTGGTTCAATTCCCAGGAACCACAGGGCAGTTCACTATTGTTTGTGACTCCCGTTCCAGAAAATCTGACACCCTGTTACAGACATACTTACAGGCAGAATATCAAGGCAAATAAAATAAATTATAAAGTGTATATATTATACAGGTTATCAGATTTATCTGTCATATATGTGAATACTGTGCTCTCTTTGAAGCCACCTACCCTACTACATCCTTGCTTTTTACCTGGGACCTCTTCTAATGGTCTACCAGACCGTTTCCCTCAGCCTCAAGCATGCTTTTTCTTGAAGTTACTTGTGGTCATATATTCATTAAACAGATATTTACAGTGACTAATAGTGACTCACCTACTTTCATTTTGTGTGTGTGCATAAATTCTGTATGAGAGAAAACGTGTCTTGTTGACTCTCTGAGACTGCTTTAACATATTTTTTTTTTTTTCCCACTTAACCTCTAGGTCACCCATCCATTTTCACACAAATGACAATATTTTATTTTTTATGGCTCAATATCATTCTAATATGTGCACATTTTAAAATCCACTTATCAGTTGACAAAACTTGGGCTGATTCTCTATCTTGATCATTGTGAGTATTGCTGCAGTAAACATGGGTGTGAGGTATCTTGCATGCTGACGTCACTTCCTTCAGGTGTGTCTGTAGGGGTGGAGCAGCAGGATCACATACAGTTCTGTGTTTAGCTTTCTGAGGGACCTCCACACTGATTTTCATAGTGGCTGTACTAATTTACATTCCCATCCACAGCGCAGTTCCTTTAACCCCCGTGTTTGTTCTTACGATTGACATTGTGATTGGGCAAGATCAGTGTTTCAGCTTAGTTGATTTGAGAATATTGCCTCAGAAAACTTGTTTTTATTGGCCAGCAAGAACTCTGAGGTCATTCTTCTCATTCACGAAAAGTTGAAACACTAATCTAAATCTTGATAAAAACTCTTTAGGGACTTGGAAGTTTAAGAGAGACAGAGAATAATTCTTTTAAAATTTTTATTTAATTTTACTTATTTATTTTTTATTCTTCTCCCACATATTCCATCCTGACCACAGTTTTCCCACCACAGTTTTCCCTTCCTCCCTTCCCTGTGGTCATTTTAATTGGCAGCACCTACAGTGGGTGACCAGATGTCCCTAGATTTCTGTGAATGGTTGCTGAGGACACTAGGATTGCTGTAGGATTAAATGAGACATGCAGCATAGTGCCTGGCATATAATAAATGAGCGGTTATTATTGCTCTTTGTGTTTACTGTTACTGTCTAATATTCATTTTGTTCTTGATACGGTATAAGCTTGTTCAAGGTCATAAAACTGCTAAGAGGTGGAGCTGAACCCCGAACCTTTTCTGTTTGCTATTTTTTTAAAATTGTATTTGCTAGAGTCTCATATTGCTGACAGATCATTGGTCTGAAAATCAGTATAAAGTAAAAAAGGCAGTGGGGATGCATTACCCTCGAATTCAGGGGTAAATTGAAAACCCCACATTTGGGCTGGCTTATTCCATCCACAGTTCTTCTGTTAACTGTACAAAAAGCTCCTGATAGGAAGTTGTGGTCAGACAGAGAGGTAAGGCACATCGCCATGAAATGCCACTGAAACCAGTCAGTTTCTCTCATTCTCTCTCTGTGTGTGTGTGTGCACATGCATGTGGTGTATACAAGTGGGTGTGCAGATGTGTTTACCCATGAACATACATGTATAAGTTGGATCAGGATGTGAGTGTTGTCCTCCATCATTCTTTGCTTACTATTCTGAGACGGGCTCTCTCTCACTGAACCAAAAGCTCACAGTTTTGGCTACTCTTGCTGGCCAGTGCTTTCATCAGCCACTGGTCTTTGCCCATCAATGCTGGGTCTACAGGCATGTGCAGCTACGCCTGGCCTTGCAGAACCAATCTTACAGAATTTAGGTTGGACATGTACATCAACCTGATGTAGGGTGACTGCATGTGAGCTTAGCAGAGAAGGAGTCTTCCGCTCTGGTCCTTTCCTGGTTTAGGAGACAGGGTTTGGTATCTAACAGATGCTTGGTTCCAACCTCAGTATCCTCTTGTTTGAAGATGGGCTTGAAGCCTCTGCCTCAGTTCTTTTGTGTGAAAGGAGATAGTGATGGTGACCTCACAGAAGTACTGAAAAGGGCCAGGCATCATCTACATGTATGATAAAGCGTAAAGATAGTTCTTTACGCTTTTAAGATTTAAGTACTTCTCAGTTCTTACATGGCTTCATCTGATGATTTGTCTGATGATCTGTCAAATGCACAAAAGGAAATCTCATGTAGCTGTTACCAAGAAATACTCAGAAATCTATCCTTCAGGAAGACGAAGACTTCCAAGAAAAAACTGACACAAAGCTCAGGAGAGAAAAGCTCTTGTTGCTCACGCTGAAGTTCCAAAGGGTCTTGTGATTGTTTGGTGAATGGATTGAAGTGATGTTTAATCAGATCCCCCAAATGCCTCCAAATGGAGAGATTGATGAGGACAGAGGGAAGAGAGCAGTTGTAATTAGTAGGGTGGCGTGGAATTTGCTCCTGGACTTGGGACATCTGGAAGGGAAGCTGAAGGTGGGATGCCCTGGACCTAACTCTCAGTGTTCAAATGCCTATACTAACTCGGAACTTGAGGTGCTGTAGACATAGCAGCTCCCCGTGGATCAGGATTTTCTCCAGTTCTAGCCACAGGAGCCAGTGTTTAGAAGAGAGAAAGGGGAAGGGCAGAGGAGGTTGGATTAGAGACCACCAGTATTTACAGGCAATAATGTGTGATTACACTTGTTGGGATCCATGACTTATTAAACTTTAGTTTTCTAATCTGAATAATAATGCTAATGTACCCTTAACTGTTATTTTTGTCAACTATTAAAATGCTACATAAATATTTGAGTAGTTATACATATGTTTATTTATACTCTGATATGATTACATTAATATTTTATTTTACATCTTTAAATAGTGATCCTACTATCAAACTATGGTACATCTAAGCCAACATATAAAGAGGGGAAAAAATCCTTTTTAGTGGCAAAAATGCTGATGTGAAGGATAGAAAGGTCCAGCTTGACCTTTGCTATTTTCTAGAGCACTGTAATTAGGTTTTAAAAAGGAGGTGACCCATCCATTGGAGAAAAAGGGCACCTGTGTTTCAAATTTGCATTCCAGATGTTACAACTGTATTATGTCAATGACAAAGTTCCTTTTGGTTAACCATTGCAATGCTGCTGCTCTCTTCACTTTGGGAGGAGGCAGGCAGGCATACTGGGTGCTGAGGTCTCTTCTCTTGGCCCTCACTATGATCTGCTTCAGGGGCCATGGTGCTGAGGCAGCTGGTGCCGGTGGAGGGAGCAGCAGCATCCTGTGATGGGGTTCTGTCACAAACTAAATGCTTTATAGCACAACACCTGCGCAGTCAGGAGCCTTAAAATGTACAGAAATGGTCCAAGGCTGTAAATCTGGGTTCCGATCAGTGTTGGTTAGCTTATAAGATTTGGTTCACCAGAACATGTGTCCGAGAAAAGCCTGACGGTCCTCTGAGATGTCCTTGCCTACTCTCTTTCTTTCCCTTGTCCCTTGTCTTCTCCATCTTCCTCTCTCTTCTCTTACTCTTTTCTCTGGTTTTCATTCTCTAGGTTTGCTCTGTTGTCTTTGACTGTTTTCCTTCCTCCCTGCCCTACCTTCATTCTCTTCTTCTCTCACTTTGGGGCCAAAGGATCTTTCCCATACTGTTTGCAGTTACCTTTCCTGGTTATTCTCCATGGGTTTCCTGACCTTTTTGTCTACTATCTGAACCTTACCTTAAGGTGTGTGTGGAGGGGAGGAGGAGTGTGGCTTTTGTTTTTCAAGACAGAATTTCTCCGTGTAGCCTTGGCTGTCCTGGACTCACTTTGTAGACCAAGGCTGGCCTTGCACTCACAGAGATCCACCTGCCTCCACCTTCATGAGTGCTGGGATTACAGGCATGTGCCACCCACACAAGGAGTGTGGATCTTAATGACTGTTCTTTATGGACTAATTTACTTGATTGTGAAGATGGCACTCCTTGGTGGCTAAAGATTTTTTTTTTCATATTCTTCCACAAACACAGAAGGTAGACAGTTTGGAGCAGGAAGCTCTGATAATCATTCCCTTTAGGTGAGGACATAGTTTCACTCGTTGATGGTGAAGGCTGTTGTCTTTCTGATTATAGATTGAGGAAACTCGGCTCAACATTGACAAGATCTCAGAGCATGTGGAGGAAGCTAAGAAACTCTACAGTATCATTCTCTCTGCACCGATTCCAGAGCCAAGTGAGTGCTGACTGAGTTGAGTCGCTGTACTGGTCCTTTGCATTAGGGCTGAGACTGGCTTGTTTTCCTCTCTTCTGGGAACAGCAGGGGAGCATAACATTCTCTTATGCTAATGTACATATGATATCACATATCACACCTCTCTCCTGAGGGTTAAAACTGGAACTCTTCAGTGGAGCATATGAGAATTGTCTCCTCATGTTCCCATCTTTCTCTCCACCATTTCACCTGCCACTTCTGCCCCTGATACTTTACTCATGCTAACCTCTGGTTGTTCCTTAAACATGCCTTGTTCCCTCCTGCTCTTTATACATCATTCTTTCTCCTTGGGATTCCTGTTCTTAGTCTCCTTGGCTACCTAGCTAGCCTGTAGTCTTTCATTTTAACTAACTAACTAACTAACTAACTAACTAACTAACTAACTAACTAACTAACTAACTAACTAACTAACTAACTTTTTTACTGTTTGCTCACCTGTAGTTTTGTTGAGACTCAGTTCCACTCTCTCTGCCCCTAGGGACTCTTCCAGACCTCTTGAGGCTGTGCTAGGGTTTCTCCATAGCCATCCCTTGCACACCTTGCTCAGAACTTAAACCATACCTTGTGCTACTTATCAAGACTTCTGATGTATTCCCTTCTCATTCCCTGCCAGGCTCAGCCCCTTGATGGCTGAATCTCTATCTTCTCTCTGGTCCCTTCCTTTCTCACTTGGTGTTAAGTCTGGAGGTACTGAAGGATAGTTCTGCAATGAATGGTTGTAGTTATTGTTAATTTTGTTCCATATACCCACCATGAGTATAGCGCTCCATTCATCAGCTGGGACAGCTCTGGGCACCTCAGAGTTACATCATAAATATTTGCTTTATTTTAGTTAATGGATTTTGGTTGAAATTTCTTTTCCCCAGAACTTCCATAGAGTTCTCTCCTATCTACTGAGATTGAGCTCACATGTTAAACAAGTTCATTCCTCTAAAAGCATGACTTGGGTTGAAGAGAACTGTTAAAAGCAAATCCTAGGCTTTAACCCTGGGGTACTTGGTTCTTTAGGTCTGGGATGGAGTGCCTAGAAAATGCCTTTTAATTTAGTTAATTAATAATTTTATTTGGATTCGAGGGATTATACCCAGGGCTTGGTGCATGCTAAGCACATGATCTGCCACTGTGCTATTTCCTTAGTCTGGGAATACTTTAAAAAGAAAAAAAAAAATTCTGTGACTGCAGTCATAGATTCTGGAAAGCACATTGAGATGAACACTGCAGTGGCAGCGCGTGTCCGAGAAAGTTTTTTGCCTCGTCTGTTCACTGATGTCACTTGTAGAGCAGTTCATCCATTTTTTTCTAACTGAGCCTGCCTCTTATGTTTACCCAGAAACCAAAGATGACCTTGAACAGCTCACAACTGAGATCAAGAAAAGGGCCAACAACGTCCGGAACAAGCTGAAGAGTAAGAAGGGAACACAGGAATAAGCCAGTCTCTACCAAAACCAGATACAGCCTCTCAGGGCTCACCTCTCAACTGTCAATCATCCCAAAGGGAGAGATATCACTTGTCCTATTTTTACTGGAGGCTTAGGCACTGTCCCTGGACTGACCTGCTGTACTCTTAGTCAGTTGTCACCTCTTGAATTCTCATCGTAGTTGAAAACACCCAGAACTGAAGTTGGGAAGTAGGAGAGCAGATGTGCTTTTCTCTACTGTCACGGTTGCTTTAGCTCACCCCTGGTTCTCTCTTGGTGCTTCCCCAGCCCCTGTGTGCATTTGAAGGGGTAACCGCAGAGACACAGGTGCAGGGGCTGCCATTCAGTCAGCAGACATTTCTTTGTATGTATCTTCTTACTCCTGCTTCCTTTCCTGGTTTTGGAGCACAGTTCAGTAAACCACTGTCATAGATTCAGCATGTGGATGCCCAAATACTTGCTTAGTTCCACATCTGCAATCCATATTCCTGTTCAAAGTAATTGTTCAGTATGTGGTATTGGTCAGAGAAGAAATCATATTATTTCTCCCCTTTCCAGTAAATTACAACAGTTATTTTAATGGGTACGGAGGAGAAGACAGCTTCTAAAAATGGTGATCATATGACTGCCTTAATGCTAAGCGGTTCACATGGGTATTTTAAGGAGATTCAGGTTGAGCATACTTCATCCAAATTTTCCAAAATCAGAATGTTCCAAAATCTGAAACTTTCTGAGCATTCATATGACACTGTAAGTAGAAAATTTCACACTAAGCCTCACAAGTGCACTAAAAACACAGTACAAAATTATCTCTAAGCTCCATATGACTCCTGTGTGCCCCCCCCAACATTGTTCATGTGCAAATACTCCAAATTTTGATAAAATATGAAACACTCCTGGTTCTAAGCATTTCACACAAAGTGTGCTCAGCCCTTTCCATTTTATAAATAAGAGGACAGATGGTGGAAAGAGTTTCCTGGTTTTCCCCTTGCCACCCAGCTAATCTGTGGCAGGGCAGAGATTTGAGTCTCAGTCCCTTGATGGCCTGAACTGAACTGCTGTTTGTGTTGCTGAGACCTGACAACAGCATAGGAGAAAAAGAGCAAGTGTGCAGCTCATGGGAGGGGACCCTGACCTTTTGTAGTTGAACCTCCCGTTGTCCATCTTCATGGCCTCTGTGTGTGAGGATGGGTAAGGAGGTCTGTGTGGAATAGGGTGCTTTGTGGAAGGAAGGACAAATGTGATGCCAGACTAACCCTCTCACTGCAGGCATGGAGAAGCATATCGAAGAAGACGAGGTCCGGTCTTCAGCAGACCTGCGGATCCGAAAGTCCCAGGTAACGTTGTTTCTGGTTTGGCAATCATTTTTTTTTTTTTTTTTTTTTTTACCATTCTTTTAATTATTTTTTCTCCTTTGTGCATTTGAAAAAAAAATATGGGGGGCTGGAGAGACGACTCAGAGGTTAAGAGCACTGGCTGCTCTTCCAGAGGTCATGAGTTCAATTCCCAGCACCCACATGGTGGCTCACAACCATCTATAGTGAGATCTGTATGCACAGTAAATAAATAAATCTTTAAAAAAAAAAAAAAAGAGGAAAAAAATATGATACTATTGTATTGGAATTCAGTTTGAGGAACTGGGAAAGGGGAACCATCCAGGTTGAAGCAGTGACCAGGGCCCACTGGTCCCGTTTGGCCTTCTCTCATGCTCGAAAGGAGGCCCCTGAAGTAACCCCCGGAGACTCTTCAGAACACACCTTCAGCACTGCCTTATTTCATAGGCAAAGAAATGGATTGATGTCTTTCTTCTAAAGATTGTTAGTTAGCAGTTGCCCAGTTCGGAGTCAGGCACTTTGGAGTCATCAAAAACATGGTCCTTGTCCTATGAGAACCTGGGCATGGTGGCTCATATACATTATGCCAGCACTTGGGAGGCTGAGGCAAGAGGGCTGCCGAGACTTCAGGGCTACCTTGCTTGAGCTATGGTGTGAGAACATTAAAAGACAAAGCAGAACAAGAAAGAAAGGAGGGAGGAACCTGATGTGATGTTTAAGTGGTGCAGTAAATCTTATATAGCAGGAGGACAGTATAAGACATAATTGAATACACATTCGTCTCATCGTTGAAAGAGCTCATGGAGAACAGGGGGTAGCTGGAGAAGGCCCAGCCGTGAGTAAGCAAGAGTGCTGGGACAGGCAGGTTCAGGAGCCAGAGCTTCCTTTATTTTTGAGAGAAATAGGAAATGGGATTAGGGATGGGTATGTTTGTGCGTGTGTGTTGGCAGCAGCAGAGGAGTGGTGTTGGTGGCAGTGGGGATGAATGAAGGACAAATGTCATGGGAATAGCCTACCTCGAGAAAAGAGTTTGTAGTTGGGTAGCAGATGCTGAATTTCCAGCATATAATGGAGTGTCCAACTCCAAAGGTCTTTATATACTGGTTGAGGGAATTGGAGCTGATCCAGTAGCTGACAGTCATTTGTTTCAGTCTTCACAGCACTAGGGGGATATGATAGTCCTTTGGATGTGAGTGGAGACGAGACAAGATGCTAGGAGGTCCCTCGTTAGGCTTTTTCAGTGATTTAGCCTGAATTTACATGATAGTCGTGTGTTTAGTAAAATGAGAAATCAAGAGGGCTTGCTGCTGTGAGGTGGGCAAGGAATGAAATTATTAAAAGGGTCTGTTGAGAGAAAATGTTTATTTGTAAGCAAGAAATGTTGAGGTTGTCATTTGGGGTAAGAACTGAAGGATCTTTGGCAGGAAGGGAAGTTGACAACTTTAGCCAAGGTTATGGTGGAAAGTTGCTAACTGGGCTCTCAGGTTCTCAGTGATTCTCTCCTTTTGACTAAAAATTATGTGAGTTCAGTAAAGCAGAAAATGCGTAATAGGGATTTCACACGGTGGCAGTGGACTCCTTGTGCAGTGCCAGAGTAGGAAAGCAAAACTGGGTTTTGAATATTTTTCTTTCGGTTCCAAGCCCAGGGCGGCTGCAGAGTAGGCTGTGTCAGGGTGGGGCGGAGTTTTACACCGTCTCCAGAGGGTTTACTCATTTAACATTGTTCCCGTAGCATTCCGTGCTCTCCCGGAAGTTTGTGGAGGTGATGACAAAGTACAACGAGGCTCAGGTGGACTTCCGTGAACGCAGCAAAGGGCGCATCCAGCGGCAGCTTGAAATTAGTATGTGTTTGAAGCTGGGCCAGCGTCCCCACCTTTTCCTGCAACGTGGTTGTCCATCCTGAGTCCTGGGGGAAGCAACAATGACTCTGCTGCTTGTGCCTTCTCCATCCTCTTTGGGACTCAAACACAGGACAGATGCTGTGGGACGGTTAGATCTGTAACGTGGTAGCCTGTGTGGAATTGCAGCACATTTATTGAGCCAAGGAACTATATTGTTATGGGGTCTGACACTTCCCTTCTCTCCAGGGGAAACACACTAAATAGTTAGTCTCCTGAGAACTCGTTGCACTGTTTTGCAGTTAAATGGAAAAGAATGTTTATGAGACAAAGGTGTGCTAGTTGCTGTAAGGAATTAAAAAAAAAAATTAATAAAGGTGGCCAGAAGGTGGTGGCACACTCCTTTGATCCCAGCACTTGGGAAGCAGGGGCAGGTGGATCTCCATGAGTTTGAGGCCAGCCTAGTCTACAGAGTTCCAGGACAGCCAGGGATATACAGAAAAACCCTGTCTCAAAAAAAAAAAAAATAAAAAGTATATACTTTAGGAATTTAGTGATATGGAAGGGTATGCCTTACAAGGCAAATGGCTTCAAATGGGAGAAGCTGTGTGAACAAAGAAGCAGCAGATGTGTTTGTTTAGGAGCGGCAAGTTGTCTGGGGTTGGAAGGAGGGTGTTTGAAGTTGCAGTGCAGGAGTAAGGGATGGCTGCCCACGAACTGCACTGTGACGAGGGCCTGGGGCTCTGTGGTACCGTGGTTGGGCTAATCAGCAGTTTGATCTGGGAAGTAATGCAGTACATGCTTAGGGTGGGGGATACTGCTGATAAAGTTCAAGATGGATTAATTGGGAGACATCAGTAGAGTTGGGAGGTTGTTGTGGGCAGTTTGAGGAAATTGTAAATGGAGTTGTGCTTCAAACGTGTTTCTGATGTTGTATTTTTTTTTTTTTTTTTGTTATAAAGCTGGTAAGAAGACAACAGATGAGGAGCTGGAAGAGATGTTGGAGAGTGGCAACCCTGCCATCTTCACTTCTGGGGTGAGCGGCTGAGCCTCCATGGACACAGGGAGGGGGGTGTCGGGTGCAGCCCATGCGGGGGAGGGAGCAGTGTGAGGGCTGTGCAGGGGCACTCTGTTCCTAAGGTGGCTGATGGCCTATCTGTATGGGGCCTCCTGTAGATCATCGACTCTCAGATTTCCAAGCAAGCCCTCAGTGAGATTGAGGGTCGGCACAAGGACATCGTGAGGCTGGAGAGCAGCATCAAGGAGCTCCATGACATGTTTATGGACATCGCCATGCTGGTGGAGAATCAGGTAGCTGGCATGGAGAAAAGCACACAGTTCTTTGAGAACCACAGTTGCCATTCTGGAGGTTGGGTAGGGCAGGTATAGGGAATTTTCATCACGAAGCAACAGCATTCTAGTGTGTGGGGCAGAGGTGTGTATTCTTATGGAATGCTGGCACTTTGAGCTAACTCAGTCTTGTTCTTGCCTGCTACTTTGAGTTCACAGTGATTCTAGTTAGTCATGAAGTTTTGTGTATCAGGACAAGAACGTAGCTCACCCAGCCATAGCACTTTTTTTCTTTCCCACCTTAAAACTAAAGACATGTGTTCTTTGGCTGAATAATGTATAGTTCAGTATAGGATGCCTGCCTAACATGCATAAGGCCTTGAGTCCAAGCCATTTCCTGGCCCAGGTCTGCATAAACCAGGCATAGCAGCATAAACCTATATTCATAGCACTTGGAAGACAGAGGCAGGAAGATCAGGAGCTCAACATTATCATCTAATATAGAGCAAGTTTGAGGGGCAGCCTGGGCTACATGAGACCCACCCTTCCTAAAAAAATTAAAAGGTCTTACTGACAATACCTTGACAGTCAGTCTACTGATATGAACTATTTTACTGAAAACATTTTTTCCCCTTCTAATCCACCATAGAACTTAAAAGCAAGTTAATTTTTTTTTTCCAGTTTTGCTCTTTCACTTCTGTTTTTTTGGAGCATTTTGGCACTTTTTGCTAAGAATCAACACTAGACATGAATGAAGAATTAGAAAAATAATATTTATAGAAACACTTGGAACACTTATGTTACTTAACAGTTCATCCCAGCCATGCTTGCTCGGGGGTGGAATTCAGTTTTGCTTGCATGTGGTGTTCATTTCTGTCAGATGGTTGGTCCCTGGTTTTTGAGATAAGAGTTAGGTATCTTCAGGGTCACAGTGCTGTGCACTAAGAACGTCCAGCTGTTCAGCCATTGGGACAGAGTTGGAAACTCTTGCTTAGTAGCTAGACCGCTAAACCTAGTTGAAGCCCTAGTTGAACACTGGATAATTAGTTTTTTACATTAGTTCTCTGCCCCTTTGTTTGGTGTTCCTCTCCCATCCCCCTTTCTGGCCTTTGAGACCTCTTTCTTAATCCCTCCATTCCCACTTTTCTTTTTCCCACCATACTGCCTTTGCTGAGGATCTGATTTGAGTTTCAAGTAATGGTAAGTGCCTTGCTGTGTTTACTGAGAATCCTCAGGTGATAGGATGGGGTTGAGAAAGGTGTAGGTGGGCAAGGGAAATTCTCATCTTCAGATTCCTAGGAAGTAACTGGAGTCACCAAACTTCCTTGATGGGCAGTAAGAGCTGGGAAATGATTAGGAATGATTAGTCTTATTAAAAGACTAGAGTCTAGAAGGGAAGATATACCTCAAAGCATGTGTAGAGCCAACACTCACTGGGTAAGGGGCTTGGTCATTTCTCTTGAAGGACTTAAGTCCTTTCTACTGTTGTCAACCTGATACTTACCAAATACCTTTTATGAGCCAGGGAAGTATTTCATAGTAGTGAATAAACTCAGCTTAGGCTGAATGAACTTGGTTTGGGGTTGGATGGCTAAGAAGGGGCCACCATCCTCGTGATATTTTAAAAATATGACGTTTTCTTATTTTGGTTCAGCCCTATATGCATAAAAAATAGGAAAATTAAAAGAAAATTTTGGAGAGGGAATTTCCTTGTGTATATTTAATAACACATAGTTATTAAGCTTAGTAAAACTGCTTCAGATGCTTAGTATAGTGCTGATCTCAAGGAAGTAATCCAGTAGTTATTTGAATGAGTGACCACTAGGACTGGGGAATTAGAGGTCATCACACAGGAAGTAGGAAAGTTTTCTCTACACAAAGTTGTGCTCTAAGGTTTCTGTCCACAACTTGGCACTGAACACTATACAGTCCCTTCCCCACATTAGTTGGAGCTGTTGTGGATGGGTTAACAGGTGTGGCTGTGTCTTCTTTTCAGGGTGAGATGTTAGATAACATAGAGTTGAATGTCATGCATACAGTGGACCATGTGGAGAAGGCTCGGGATGAAACTAAAAAAGCCGTGAAGTATCAGAGTCAGGCTCGGAAGGTGAGGTTTTCCTTCTGTCTTCAGACAGCAGAGACCGTTTTGTTTGCTACTGCACTTTTCTGTCTCTCCTCTTCCTGTCTGTTTCTGTTGCCACCACATCTTGAATCTGGGGAAAGGGAGCCATGATTGACCGTATTGAGAACAACATGGACCAGTCAGTGGGCTTTGTGGAGCGGGCTGTGGCAGATACCAAAAAGGCTGTCAAGTATCAGAGTGAAGCCCGGAGGGTGAGCGCCTCAGGCTCTGCTTGTTGTGTCTTCTCTCCCTGTCTCTTGTCGCCTTTATACCTCTGTTCTTGAGACCATGTCCTTTGTCTCTGTCCTAGCCTTAGCCTCTTCCAATCCCCTACCTTAGCCTTTCCTAGAGACTTCCTTCCTTCCTTCCCGGGTACCTCGCATGGATCTGGCTCTCACATGTTTTGGCCCAAGAACCCACACTTGAGTAGCCCCGTGGGCTGGATACATGGCCTAGGTCTTGTCACTAATCTCTTGAATGCAGCTCATGAACCCTTATATTATATAGCTCCTCCGATCTTTAGAAAACATGGTCCTCCATTCTGCCCACCATTCTTTTTCTCTAACTTGAGCCTAGCACTGTTGCTAATTGTTATATAAAAGTTACCACACATTCATGGAAGTACTTCCTTTCTCTTCTTCTAGTTGAAATATTTTGAGGGTCAGAGGCCACTTAGGAGTATAGGAGGTGGGCCTGCCATTCACACCCCACTCATACTCTTTCCAGTGTGTCTTGAGTCTGCCTTTCCTCTTGGCCCTATGCTCAAGAACATTGAAGCTCTGTCCTCACTGGCTGTGGATGTCCAGTTATGGCAACTTCTGCCTTTTAAAAAAAATTTTTTTTTTTACTTCTCTTAGGCTCTGATATTCTTGTTCTTTAATTCTTTCTCTTCCAACTGCACCTATTGCTTGTGCAATTATTCAGGGAGCTAGCATGAATCACACTTTGGACACCCATTCAGTAAATGTAGTCTGAAGTATGTAACTGGGGTTTTAGGAGGACAGATGAATACAAGTTGGTAATTAGGACTATGTCAGAGATATCTTCATATGTCCTGTTGAATAGGCAAACTTAGACATTTCATGGATTGGTGATGGGCTGCTTAGAGATCTGATGGTACTGACTGCCAGGAGTGTACATATGTAACCTGTAGTACACACCATTTGTACTTGCTGGCACTGCTAGGTAGGAAATTTAAGAAATGAAAAATTCCATGAGAACATTTTTATATAGCAATGTATACGTCTTGGATTAAGATTTTATTTTTTTAAAGAGATGAGAAAGGCTGAATTTTAGATGAGTTGCTATTACTTTTTTTTTGTAATAATGATCTTATTTTTGCTTTTTATTCCTTTCTCCAGAAATTGATAATTATCATTGTGGTAGTAGTTGTGTTGCTGGGCATTTTAGCGTTGATTATTGGACTTTCCGTTGGGCTGAAATAAGAGTGGCCTAAGGGGCTGCTGCACTGAAATGTAAGTAGATGAATGCTTCTGGGGAGTCTGGATTGGCTCCTCCTGAGGAATTAGTGTGGGCTGTAATAATTCTACTCTGGTCTAATGACTGTCACAGTGAACTTTGAAACTGCTGGTAGCCTCAATTCTTTCATTTTCTTAAAATTCCGTTCTTGGGTTCTGGCTGCGGAATATGGGTCAGGTCTTCTGTTTTTGTAGCCTGAAGATTGTTTCTACTTTATCTTGTCACTTAGCACCTTATTCTACTCTCTGTACCCAGGAGATATGGGTAGATGCTGGGTGTAATCTGGGAACTTGTTTTCCAAATTCTCAGCAGCTCTCACGGATGCTGGGCTTTACTTTCCTCATCCTTTTCAACATAGCTGAAGCTTTACACTGCAGCCTCAGGCCTTATGTTTGTGACTGAATGGTTGGCTTACTGAATAGGTACTTGATAACATTTAAAGTGTTGAGACGTGGCAGAGAGTCTGCCAAACACCATTTTACATATAGCAGAATACTCACAACATTCTTGTGGGACAGGTAGTGTTATTTTGGAAGTAGAAAAACTCAAATCTCAGAGCTACACAGCTAATAGTAGACCTAGGAGAGTGCTTTACCACACCTTAGCTTCCCTTTATAGAACAAGGTCGTTTTTTCTTTTGTCTACAAGGACAAAAGAACTCTAGGCTATCAACCAAGATGTAGTAGGACATAACTGGCTAGGAAGTCAGGCTTAGTGGTGAGCATCATAAAGATGATCTAGTAGTCCTTGGGACTTAAGAACATTCTTTTTTTTTTTCTGAATAAAATATAAAATGGAGTATATGTTATTTTAAAAGCTTTTGAGATATAGACAAGTGAAAGTTATCTTGCAATATTATTTCTGTTACTATGTGGCAGGCTCATACACAGTTTTGTGTAGTTCAGACTATACTAACTATATAGTGCTTTTATCCAGTTAGAAAATCATAAGGACCATTATTTATCCCTAAAATCTTATTGTAAATCTAATTTTCAACATGAGGACATTTTGCATTTTCTCAGTGTTGGAGTTTATATTATTTTGCTATCATTAAGTGTGATGAACTTTGTATTTTTCTTTTCTTTATTATAAAATCAGAAATTACATTACTGAAGTAGCAGGCATGAACCTTTTTGAGAGCTGATATAGATTTGCATGTCCAGCCTTAGGTTTGTCTCTGGGCTATTTCAATTTTGTGTTGATTTCTGCATGCTCTATTTTGTAGACATTTCTGATCTTTGATCTCCACATTTGGGGTTTGTGGCCAATTCATCTTGTTCCTTAGCATTGTCCTGTATACTGATCAGCTCCCCTCTCCTTACCTCTCTTAGAACCAGATTTCACTCCAGCTTGGCCTGACCACTCTTGTCTCCAGATGGGAACAGAGTCTGAGTGGCCTTCCTAAGAATGAGGGGCACCTGTTCCTTTTTTTTCCCTGTAACCATCCTTGGACCTGGCTCAGCAAGCAGTCTACCCCTGGAGGAACCTAGACTACCTGATGCAGTCCTGAGTCTCCTCAAAACCACCTCCCACCCTAGCAGCTGAAGTATCCTCCCTTCTGGACTGTGTGAAGCAATCCAACATTCCCTCCCTCTGGTGTGTCAATTATGCCTTTTGCCTTGGAAAATCCCTGTGAGACCAGCCCGAGGCACTGTATTTCTACCTCATGGAATTTCTCCTGGAATATACTTTGTAGAGGAGTAACTAACAAAGTAGAGGGGTTCTTCCAAGTTTGACTTAGATCAGAGCCCCTTGCTGGCAGGAAGCCAGTCTTTTGTCCCATATCCTGAAAACAGGAGGGACTAACAGATGCCATTTAGCCTTATAATTTGGCTTATTTGAAATTCACCCTCTAACTAAGCTCTAACTTCAGCTTGTTGGCCACTTTGATTTTTCTCTGTATTTGCTCGTTTACTCAGAGGGATCAGGGTGACAGTCCTTGGAAGCTACCATAGGCAAAGACTGACGTTATGGAATATGCTTCCATGTCTGAGTCTTGGAAACTGTTAGAGAATTGCTCTTTGTGAAGCCATTACCTTGAGGCCAAACAGAACCAGGGATTTATAACTGGTCCAGGGACAAGGTGCTATAGTCTCAGGCTCTGGAAATGTCAATCATTTTTGTGTTCCAGGTGTACTTTTATAACTATGTATGTGAGAGATATGTACATAATTGTCTGCCTCTCAGGAAGTAGAAAAACTAGAAGATACTATAACCTCAGAAAAAAAAATAAAGTGATAAAGGTAAACAGAGATTGGCTAAAAGCAGGTAAGGAATATATGCTTACCTCAAGTGAATCATTGTAGAAATATGATTCCCACCCTCCCCTCCCCTTTGCCACCAAGAAGCTTGTTTTCTGGATGGCTGCTGAAACGGGAATCAATTGAGACCTTTGGAGTAAGGACTGAGTTGATTCCCACTGAAGTTTTCTGCACAGCAGATAGAGAGCGTAGTTTACCCCCATCTGCTGTCTACAAGAGGGTTGTCCAGGGAACATCTTGCAACTATCAGATGTTATCTGCACTATCTATGTGATGTCTCCCTCTGGCAGGAGACTTGGGAGGCTATAGGATAGCCCTTCCTGCTCTCTCTCGTCTCCTGTTATTCTTATCATGGAGGCAACAGCCTGGAAGTCTTTGTTTAGTGATTGCAACCCAGTGGTAAGCCTTAGACCTTTGGTGGTCCCTGCCAGTATCCCTTAATTTGGGTATTTAAGCCCCGAATTTGATGTTTTGTGAGACAGGGTGAGCATTCTAATCTAGGCCCTGCCTATGAGCTTCCTTTGTCAAGGCTCCTTCTTCAGTCACCCAGCACTCAAGACAGAGCCAAAGGGATGCCCTCCTCCCTATGGCTGTGATGTCTGGCAGGACTGGCTCCAGCTAGGAGGGCAGGCAGTCCTCAGTGCAGGCTTTTTCTCTCCTCTGATGAGTCCAGGAGCTGAAAGTTTGAAATGCCACATGTGAAAGGCTTTTGTTGTTTGTATTTTTTAAATGTAAACTTGATTATTTTATTGCTAATTTAAAAATAAAATGAATTTATATTGATTACAAAACAGCTCTGGGTCTATCTCTCTGCAAAATGCCTTAGATTTGGTGCCACCATGTGGCGACTTTTGGTTCCCTGGAGACAACTGTCACTTGCTCTAGTTAGGAAGTAGATCTGTTGGGATGCTATCCAGAAGGCAGAAAGGACAACACACAGATCCTTGTGGATATGATTTTAAGTCTCTAAGCTGGAAACTTTCCTATGAATAAGCCAGATCCATCCATTTTCCTCTGGCATCCCCTTTCCCTTCCTTCCCTCTTCCATGTTTAGCTGTACCTGTTTCCTTTTCGTCAGAATGTGTATGTGCACAGTGATGCCATTTCTCATGTATTTCTCTCTCCTTGTGATGAGCAGAAGAAGATCATGATTATGATCTGCTGTATTATCCTTGCCATCATCTTGGCTTCTACCATTGGGGGCATATTTGCCTGAAGAAGGTGAGCTGTCTGGGGAGGGGCAGGCCTGCTGTCACTTAACTTGACAGACTTATATTCTGGGTGTATGCCACCCCGGTTACAGAATAAGGAGTAGGTAAGAATAAGGAGTAGCTGAATGTTAGAGAAAAACAAGGAAAGGGATATTTTGGAGTAGATGAAGAATAATTGGGAGGAGGTAGTGAGGGAGGGAGATGGGGAGACAAGGTAGCAATTTGCCTGACTGAGGCTAATTGTATGGTGATTCTCAACAGTGAGGATGTTTGTTCTTGTTGTACAATGTGAACCCTTGTATCTGGAAATGGTAAAAGGGCATTGAACTTGCCTTAAAACCCCTGCTTCCAAGGCTAGAACAAGCTGGTGCAGTTTTGAGAGAAGTTTCTCACCCCTGCAGGAGAGGTGGTATCCTGGTCATGAACACCATGCTGTGTAATATATAATTTTTCCTTTCCATTTTCTGTTACTTCCTCTGCCCTCACAGATGGAATCTCAACAGGCATCTCCAATCTTCCACCTCTGTGGTGCCATCACGTCTCCCCTTCAGAGTCCTCATCAGCTCTGCCTCTTTTCATTAGGAAACTTACAACACAGGGCACCAATCAACTGCTTATTAAATGTCACAAACAGGGGAAACAAATTAATGAAAATGTGGAGTTGAGGCGGGTAGGGATGAAGGAACAGGGAGCCCAGCAATATAAAGTTGGCTTAGATGGCCCTTAAAGGGCAGGCCTGCATTTTAGAGAAACATAATGGGTCCCTGTTTAGGGCACAACACCCAGAGTCTGAATGCCAGGATGGTAGTGAAGAAGCAGGTATTACAGCATGCCCAACTTAATAGGGTCTTAATCAAATTCTGTGAAGCCATCTCTCAGATCATGGTACTCACTACTTCTACACTAAAGGCTCTTCAACCTTAACCAACCAGTTGTCTGCTTCCCTCTTCAGGTCCAAGATTAGTTTTTAATGCAGACGTTGCTTAAGGATAGGCACCATGCCTGTCTTAGACACTACTGTGTCCCTACTGCTTAGCACACACAGTGCCTCCACTTCCAGAAACCTGCTTACTTGTAGTCTAGCTTTGATGTCCTTCATGGATGAGTCCTTGGGCTTAGCTTTTAAACTCTTTAAGGTATCATTGGGAACGTAGTTGATTAGTATCAGATGTAGATGCAAAAATATAACAACAACCCCCTATTACCATATCATACATTTTAAAGTGTTTTGCTTTTGTTTTGGGGGTGGTGGTGATGGTAAGTAGAGGTTGGGTTTCTATCAGTGGTGCAAATTTCTATCTATAGCCTCTCATTTGGCAGAGATGGTGGTTAGTCTCAGGATGGAGGTTCACTCACTAAATTCATTCCTCCAACAAAAGAAAGTTTATTCTATGCTTCAGCTTCCAAACCAGCATACTCTGTTACCCAGAACAACGAGAGAAAGAGTAATGAGGCTGCTCCTTCAGCCCTTACCAGGTCTGTGTTAGCAGAAGCTACAGATCAGTGACATGTACAAGAAACTGGTCCAAGCACGCCTGCAATTCAAGGTCTTACTGTGCTTCACTTGAAAAAATAATTTGTTTAGAGATTATTACATTGTAAGACACTCAGTAAGATAAATTAAAAATCTGGTCTAACTTTTGAAAGTAAGTAAAATACTTGTCTGTTCTTTGCTGGAGATCTTATTTGTTAAGAAGCAGGATAAGAACCAATGTTTTTACCAGTGTGCCATTCCCTACCTATCTTCAAAAGCAAGTGGTTTATACTTCTATCAATTCCTGTTTCCCTGAATGTGAATAGGGGATGCTGGTTTGCTCAGAACAAGATTAATCTTGTTATGGACAAATGGAGTTGGAACTATGAAGTTTTGGAACACATGGGACCTTCATTTATCGAGCAGAAACATGTGTGGTCCACATACATTAGATCCTGAAGGGACAGAGCCAAAATGCCCCTCCTTAGATAGTTTCAGATCTGTAAGCACAATGGATTTCTACTTTTGTTATGAGTTCTTTTGCTAAAAGGTACATTCCTTGTCATATTCCATGTATCCCCTTCTGAGACTGACAGAAGATGGGCAGCTGGGCATTAATAAATATCTGTTGAATCTACTAATCATTACTGTCATTTTTATCCTTATAATTAAAAATGCATTTGTAATGAGCAAAATGTCATAAACTAGGCTGTGTACATATTTACATTTCCAGAACCTTGAGGTACAAAGACAAGTTTCATCTCTGGAGGCATGCAGGAACTAAGAGTTCCTATATGGCCTTTTTTTTTTTTGAGACAGGATCTTGCTTGTAGCTGTGGATGACCTTGAACTCAAATGAGATCTTCCTGACTTTGCCTCCTTAGTGCTGGCATTAAAGAAATGCCCTGCCACACCTGGCTATGCAAATTGTCCTTAATCTCTTAAGCAACTGAAACTGACCAAGGAAAAGTTGTACCCCAAAGTTACACTCAAACTTTAATTAGAAACACTCAGATAACAGTTTTTCAGAAGTCACTTACTGATGTGCTTAGTTAAGATCCAAGAACCATCAAAGATCCTAAGGACAATAAAGATGCAGATTCTTGCTCAAGAGTCTGTGCACATGTGTCTTCACTACACACGCTTAGGCAAGTAGAATTTGCCCCAATATTTCCCTTTCTGTGTCAAGTCATATGGGCTCAGGAATTTCCGTATGCCAAGCATATTGGCAGTGGCTATGCGCTCAAAGGTCCAGGGATTTTGGTTGTTCTGTTCTTTTTCCTTTTGATCTTGTTGCATCTTTTCTAGAGTCTGACGGCTCACAGCCTTTGCTGGAAAGGGCAGCTTGTGTGCAACTTGGTTCAGAAAACCCTGTACCTCTTTAAATTCACAGCGTCCACCCATCTCTACTATGAGGCGGCCAGTCTTCACAGGGGTCACATAGTGATCAATGGCACCTTTACCTCCCCCCCATGCGCTGCCCAACACCTTTGCGAGTGATGGGCTTGAAAGGAGCTGGTACTCGCCATATGGCAAACATATTCTTGGGATCCATAGAACGGTTGATTGTCAGGCGTATCATCTCAAAATGGCCCCAGTGGAGATAACCACCTCCTAGTGCCTGAAAATGAATAGAAAAATCAAATCACATGGGGATTTAGAAATATTATGGAGTCTCTTAGCATGCTTCTTTTTTATAGTAAGTGGCTTTAATGATACACATGGAAAATAAACATAGAAGTCCTAATTAGTAATATGGAGGAGACACCCAGGGACAGTAATAGAGAACATCAAGGTAGAGTCACTCCCATTGGAGAGCCCAGGGAAGCCTTTTTGTACATATGAGAGTTAAAGCTGAGGACAGAATCCTAAGAACTAGTCAAGAGAAAGAGAAAGAGAGTCCCAGGCAGAGAAACACTGATGTAAACACCCTGACACAGCAAAGGGCTTGCTGAGCTTAAGTACAATCAGTGTAGCTGGGGTCCAGGAGGAATGCAGAGTGGGCGTAAGGCTCTGAAAGGTCAGCAGCAGCACTTGGGTAGAGTGCAGGCCAGGGGAAGAAGAATTTACAGCCATCACTCTGGCTGCCTGATAGAGCAGAAATGCTAGTGCATATCCACATGTGTGGCTACTGACATTAATCTTTATGGAAACCACCCAACCAGTAATAAAGCAGCTGCTGCTCTAATCCTCAGCCAGGAACACTTCACTTTTAGCAGAAGCTTGAAAAGATCTCATTCTTACTGGGCAAATGAGGCAGCACCTTTGTTCCGTGCTTTTACAGTAGTCTTCCCTACTCCTTCTATAGTTTCAACCCATCTGAAATAGTGGAGATCCTGGTGGAAACAACTTACAATTTTAACTAAACACTTTTTGGAGTAGCAAGATAAAAATCTAGCTTTTATACAGTTTTTATACAAGATAAAAATCTTGTTTTATACAGTTTCACCTAGATATGAATCACCTGTTCAGTGTATACCTCTTGTATACACTACCTGCCTGTTGGTTGCTTAGTAGCTACTAGGTTATCAGATCCACTGGGACACTATCAAGGGCTAGCAGACAGAATTCAGTGCTAGTCACACTCTCAAGCATCCAGTACATGATTACTGTGTTTCAATCCTACACCAAAGAAGACATATATAACTCATGTTTATTTGGGTGCCCAGCAGCCTTGATCCACATCTATTTTTATTTTTTATAATTTATTCACTTCCTATTCCAATTGTAGCCCTTCCCTGATCTCCTCCTAGTCTTACCTTCCGTCTCTCCCTCCCTCCCAGAAAGACACACATGGTAGATACTCACTTATAAGCAGATATTAGTATATAATACAGGATAACCATACTATAATCCACAGAACAAGGACCTTAGGGAGGGCCTCCCTAGGGCAAATAGGATAGACACCAGAAGCAGTAGAAGAGAGGGTACTGGACAGAAGCCTACTATAGAAGTTCTCTGAAAGACTCCACCCAGCAGGGAATTTCATGAAGCAGATGCCGAGACTCACAGCCAAACTTTGGACAGAGCACAGGGAGTCTTATGGAAGAATGGTCTGGGGGGATGGGCAGGGGAGATAGAAGGATCTGATGGGGACAGGAGCTCCACAAGGAGACCAATAAAGATCAAAAGTCTGGGCCCAGAGGGGCCTGCAGAAACCAACCAAGGACCATGCATGGAGAGGACCTAGACCTCCTGCTCAGATGTAGCCCATAGGGAGCTCAGTCTCCATGTGGGGTTCCCTAGTAAGGGAAACAGGGGCTGTCTCTGATCCACATCTATTTAAGAGCAACAGGAATGTAGCATGTAGGTGTGGCAGTTCTAATAAGTGCAGAGGAAGAGACAAATCAACTCAAAGGGTAGAAAACTTTGTTAATCTCTTTTGTCACTCACCAAAATTGCAAAATTGCCTTCTGTGAATTCAGTGGCTTCAGTTGAAGGTCCTCGAATGTCCGTCAGATTTTTAGGTTCTCTTCTTACTTTTGGCACAAGTGGGGCCCTTTCAACAAATTTAAGCTTGGGCCTTTCAGGGATGGAGACATCTAGCAGGAAGAAAGGCAACAAGAAATAGTGAAGCTATGCTACTCGGAGGATCTGCTTTCTCCCTATGAAGAGTCACACCAATCAAGTGGAAGTCTTAGGTTACAGAATAATAATTCCAGTGGTTACTATTCTCCTGTAGATGTTTCCACTGATACTGGGATCTTTCAGCTATAATAATATAAATGTTTCTAACCAATTCACTTATTAACCCCTGCTCTATGTTCATTTAGCACCTGTAACAGGGACTGTTCTAAATTAGTATTTCATTCACCGTTAAAGCAGCGTCAGTATTTTGAGAGTCTCCCCCCGCCCCCACATCATGACTTAGGCAGCTCCCCTTGTATTAAGGCTGAATGAGGCAATCCAGTATGAGGAAGAAGGTCCCAAAAACCAGCAAAAGAGTCAAAGACAGCCCCTGCTCCCACTGTTAGAGGAGTCTCACAAGAAGACCAAGCTGCACAACCATAACATATATGCAGAGGGTTGATACAGTCTTAATGGGTGTCAGCTGATCACCATGTAACCTTAAACTTGCAAGCAGTACTGGGCTGAGTGTGTATCTCACCATGCATGGCAATCTTTATAGTTTTTAGGGTTTCTTTTTTAAAAGTTTGAAGTTATGAACCACATTAAACAGAAAAAGAAGCAAAAATACAAAGTGAAGTATTAGAAATTGGAAACAAGGGGCCTGTGAGATGTCTCAACTGGTAAAATGCACCTGCAGTCAAGCTTGCCCATTGGAGTTGGATCCTTAGGGCCCACATGGTGGAGGGAGAGAACTGACTCTATAAATTGTTTTCTGACCTCCACATACGTGCCATGGCACATGTGTACCTACACATGTACATGCATACAAAATAAAAATAAATAAAAAAAAATTGGAAACAAGAACACATAAGTTTTGCCTAGAACAAGAAACAGGTAATTGGGCAGGTGGTATTCAAATCTCCATTTTAAAAAAGAAGAACTTACGGTGTAGAGACATTTCACAATTAACTCAGTCAACACAGAGCATGTTCTTCATTGCCCCTCTGGATGCTAACAGGGATACAGAAAACTACATCGTATAAAAATTAAGTTCTTCAATTGTGCTGTATTTTCTTGGGAAACTTACAACCTAGGATTTCTCTGATCAGTATTTTCACATCTTTATCCTCTTCATTTGACAACTTGGGAAAAACAATTGTGATTCATAAAAAAATTAAATGTGAAAAATGTATGGCTCCACGATAGAAATAAAACAGGAAGCCTCAAAGATTCATGGAATTGTCAGTGAAATTACAAAATTGCTATTCCAAGTTACAATCTCCCCCACTCCCAACTTCTATGGGCAACTACTGTGAAGCCTGGTAATGCTTTCTTTCACCTACAACTTGGTATGCACTTCCAAGAGCACACAGCATTTTATTAAAATTTTATGGGTGTTTTGCCTGCATGTACTGATGTGCAGTTCCCGTGGAACTGGAATATGGATGGTTATGAACCATCGTGTGGGACCCACTGAACCTGGGTCCTCTGCAAGAGCAACACGTGCTATTAAGCTATTAACCGCTGAGCCATTGCTCCAGTCCGTACAGTAGTTTAACAATTATGTGCAGAAGACCCTCTGAGGTCCAGGCCGTCTGTACTTTTGGAGTTTTTAGTATAAAAAAAGTAAAGTTAGATTTACAGGATTGCAACTCACCTGGTCACTACTGCTAATTGTCTGCATGTATGTACTGTCACTTAGAAGATAAAAAGTCTAGTTAGTGCCCAGTTAGCCGTCACTGGGTAGATCATGGGCTATATATCAGTGGCAGGATGGCTGGGAACGAACCCAACAGGTATGTGTTCCAAAGCAGCGAAGAACTTTTACGGTTTCTTTTGTTCGTTGCTTCCAGTGCTTAGAACATAGCTTGGCAGCACAGCATGCCCTCATTACATTTATTTTGTTGAATCACTCAACGGATATAGGAAGCACAAGATCACCTATGATGTCTTTATCATCCGCTGGGTTTTAGCAGATAAGTAAATGACAGGCACTCACCTTCAAAAGTGGGCACTGGGAGGAATGTCTTCAGACCAGCACTGGTGGGAAGGGCTGCCCAAGAATCTACAAAGATGAATCAAGCCAATACTGTTAATTCTGGATCATTCCTGACAGAGGTGTCTGGAAGCATGGGGGCGCGAGTTCCACTAAGAGGGCTCCCCAAAGAGCTAGTAGGGTCCCGGAGCACCGTCTCCCTCACATGAGCGGGATCCAGGCATCCCCAGAGTGGGGGTGGCGAAAGGAAAGCTCAGGTCCTATCAGAGTAAGCGTATACTTTGGAGTGTGGAGAGGAAGAAGAGGGGAATGACTTTTTAAAAGACCAAACAGGTCTTCTGACCTGAAAAGTGAACCCGCAGGAGCGGGGCGGGGGCGCGCGTCAGCAGCCTCCACATGGTCACGCGCGTGAGGCTGGGTGAGGCTTCCCTCTGCGACAACAGTAGCTTCCCTCAGTGAAGGCAGAACTCAGTCGGCCTGAATGCGCACAGGACCGGAAGTGACGTTGGCTAAGGGCCACTTCTTTGAGAGTCCCGACGGAAGCGGAGGAAACTTGGGCCTAGTACCTGGTTCCGGAGCAAATGTCTGCCGGCTAAATGGCCCTGAAAGCCAAGCCATGCCGAAGGTGTTTCATGTCGCTGTGAGGGTGTCTAGTTTTTCCTGCGTAGTCGTGGCTCAGGGTTTTCACCTTGGTCTAGAAGTCTGTGAAAGCCCGAGGTTTGGTAGGCAAGTTGTTTCCTTAATTTTCGCTACAGTATGTCCCTTCTCTAGAGGACCTTAGAAAGATACCATTGATTTGTCATTGCCTTATTTACTGGATGCTTGCAGAGTTTGGTCCTGACAAATCCACGAGAAGAGCTGTAGCTGGAGTTTTCAAGGTAAAAAGCACAGGCTTGGGCAGTCCCAACTGGCTGGTTTGATCACCTGTCTCCAATATGCCAATTAAAGAGAGAGTAACGGTGAAAAGCTACTATTCCTTTAAGGTGGCTTCACTTTGAATAATAGATGAAGGGGTAGATCCTTAAGCAGTTCTGGCTGTCCTAGAACTCACCATGTAGACCAGGCTCGCCTCACCTGCCCCAGCCTCCCCAGTCCTGGGATTAAAGGCATGTTCCGCCACACCCGGCAGCTTAAATTTAATTAGAGGACGAATTGGAGCATTGGGTTGGGAGCTGGCTAAAAAGTATGCATATTAAGCAGTCCTTGTCAAGACTGATCTTCGCCTCAGTTCTGGTTTGGCATGGTGGTGATCTCAAACTGGCACAGTTTAACAGGATCAGTCTGTTTCTGTAAGAGAGCAGTTCTGTTTCAAGATGCGGTAGTAGACTAAAGTCTTCACAAAAGAGGGGCATTGTCTGTCTTCAAGTCTTTTCCTTCAAGAAATCTAATAGAAGGGGCTGGAGAGATGGCTGGGTAGTTAAGAACACTCTGCTGTTCCAGGATGGAGGATAGTGAATGGACCACACAAAAATAACAAAGGGAAGTGAGATAATGCATAATTATCGTTTTGGAAATGTTAGGCACACCATTTTTCAGGAGGAGCTTTGTAATGATTAGAACAAGAGGATTTGTATCCAAGCTTTAAGGACTCAAATGGGATTGGCAAATGAGACTGATGTTTGTTGTGTTTAAGTCGTGTTAAATCCGTGTGCCCTTAAGAATTAATTTCACAAACAGTAAATACATCCTATAATGCTTGTAGATATACTGGGAGAATTGCTTAGAAATCTACACACCTGTGCAATGAATCTGCTTCCCAAGTGTTAATGGACTTTACAAAGCCACCCTAAGAACACAATTTTACAGGAGCCCCACAAGGAGAGCAATAGAACCAAAAAAAATCTGGGCACAGGGGCCTTCTCTGAGAGTGATACTCCAACCAAGGACCATGCATGGAGATAACCTAGAACCCCTGCACAGATGTAGCCCATGGCAGCTCAGTCTCCAAGTGGGTTCCCTATTAAGGGGAACAGAGACTGTCTCTGACATGAACTGATTGGCCTGCTCTTTGATCATTTCCCCCTAAGGGGGGAGCAGCCTTACCAGGCCACTGAAGAAGAAAATGCAGCCAGTCCTGATGAGACCTGATAGACTAGGGTCAGAAAGAAGAGGAGGACCTCCTCTATTAGTGGACTTGGGGAGGGACATGGGAGGAGATGAGGGAGGTTGGGATGGGATTGGGAGGAGATGAGGGAGGGGGCTACAGCTGGGATACAAAGTGAATAAACTGTAAAAATAAATTAAAATAATGAAAAGTAAAAAATATATAAAGAGTTTAAACTGCAATGTCTGAAGCATTAGGGATACCTATGGAAGCTATGAATCTATGAAAATCTTGGCATGAAGTACATTGTACTTTGTTGAATACTGCAAAAAGTTTTATAAACCAGTCATTTCCAATAAAGAGAATTCAGTTTTTAAATGTTTATAAAATGTCCCTTCCATGTTATGCCAGGCAATGTTAAGAGCTAGACACATAATAATAAGCAATGAGATGGCATACAAAAAAAAATCCACAATTTAAACTTGTTCACCTTTGTAAAGAGCACGTTCCCTCCTTCCCTGGCAAAAAGCCACATTTCAAAGAACAAGGAAGGGGGTTAGGACTCCAACCTTTTAAAAAAGAGATGTAATTAATTCCACAACAGGTGCCACTCATCCAAGGAAGGTCAGCAGAAGTGCTTGATCAGAGGCCAGCAAAAATCTTGATTGGGAGGAGTCTAAAAGTAGGAAATAGAGACTCCCTCCTTCTTGTCTTATTTTCACTATTATCTCTCTTCTTAAAGTAGCACTGAGCTGAGGGAAAGTTTTTTCCCTAAATTTAATCCAGTGTTGTATTATGCAGTATTGAGCATTTAGGTTTTGAAACTATGTAACTATAAGGAACAATTTTACAAAAATGCATTTGCATGGATGTGCAGGTGCCCACACTTGCCAGTAGAGGGCGCTGTAGTCCCAGGTGCTTGTAAGCTGCCCATAGGCAAGGGAACTGAGTAAGGTCTTCTGAAAGAACAGTGATAGCTCCTTAACAGTTTAGCCGTCTCTCTAGCCATTAGCAGTTGCCATTTCTAAATGGAAGAGTAATGAAGAAACACAACAGCAGCCACAGACAACAAAATATCAGCCCCACACTTTCTGGATAAAGGCAGTGAAGAAAAACTGGGTAAAGTAGTAGACTAAAGTTGATGTCTGATAGCATCTTCCAGTCTAATGAATTGTGAGTCACACAGTGGTGACAGGCAGCTCTCATCCCTTTGTTGATAAGCGATATCAAGTTTCCTCTGATTCTTTTGATTTCAACATTTGTGTTTTGCTTGTATGTATGCTAGTGTGTTTTTCATATGCACATGCTCTCTTTTATCAACTCAAAGCTGCTTGTTATGTCTCTCATATGCAGATTCTCGATTTTAATTTGTGTGTGTGTTGAAACCAGAAAGGGGACCAATGGGGAGAGAGGTCTTAAGGGAGAGTCAGGGAGGGGAGAAAAACAAAACAAAAAAAGCGGATAACAGAATACATAATGACATGAAAGCAGGAGAACGTGAGGAAAAAGGAAGTACCAGTAGGAGATGGGGTCTACTTGAGGCGGGGGAGAGGATCAACAAAAGGAGAACATGTGTGACCACCCCATAAGGAAGCCCATCACTCTGTATACTAATTTAAAAATAATGTACTTATTTTAAAACCTTTTGTTATGTGTTGGGTTTTGCCTAGTTGTATAGATTGAAATCATGTTTTCCAGTCTGCAGTCTTGCCATTTCTGTCTCTTTCTATTTGGTTCCAGTTCCATAAGAGGGTGTTGTACTTGACTACGTACTTGTCCTTGACATAGGCCACTTTCACACCTAGTCAAAGGCACATATGACTGTGTACACATCTTACTTGGGGAAAGCATCTTTCTGTCTCTCCCCCTTCCTCTCCCCAGCATTACAAAAATATATGTAAGTGACTACTCCAAAGTTTAGGCTTTACCGTCTGTGGCCATTAGAGGGCCCAATATGCCCTTATAGTCAGACATCTAAACCAAGTGTATTTTTTTTAAATTTATTTATTTATTCACTTTACATCGAGATTGATCCTAATCCCTCCCTTCTCTCCTCCTATTCCCACCCTCTCTCCCTCTTTCTCCTATACCCCCTCCCTTATTCCTCAGAAAAGGGGGGCCCCACAACCCACCCCAGCATATCAAGTTGCATCAAGACTAAATGGATTCTCTTCCCCTTTTCCCTCTTCCCCTCTTCCCCTCTTCCCCTCTTCCCCTCTTCCCAGGTGGCCTGGCAGGACAGCTCCACCAGGGGGAAGTGATCAAAAAGCAGGCAACAGAGTTCATATTAGAGAAGCCCTCACTCCCCTTACAGGGAACCCACATGAAGCCTGAGCTGCACATTAGCTACATCTGTGTAGGGGGCCTAGGTCCAGTCCTTGTTTGGAGGTTCAGTCCCCGTGAGCCACCCCCCTCCCCGGTGGGGGCCCTGGATAGTTGCCTCTGTTGGTTTTCTTGTGGAGCTACTGTCCCCTCCAGGCCCTTCTCTTCTCCCTCCCACTCTTCCACAAGTCTTCCTTCTCTCCACCCAATGTGAGTCTCAGCATCTGTTCCAATCTGCTCTGGGGGAGCCTCTCGGAGGACAGCAATGTTAGGCTCCCATCTGCAAGCACAGCAGAGTATTGTTAATGAATTATGTAATCACGAGCGTGTGCATGTGTTTGTGATCAGTTAATTTTTTTTTTTTTAATTTCAGTTGGTATGTTTTTGTAGGCATCTTCTTTTAAACAATGTGCATATTTTAAAGGTTCTCTCTGCTTCCCTTTCTTTTCTTTCTGAGGGTATGCCCCAGCCTGGATTCTGCACCCTCATATGTGTTGGGATGACAATTCTTTAACTTTTTCTAGACTAAGGCTAGACCAGGCTTCTCTTTACCATTGAGGAAACTGGTGTTTTTAGGTCAGTCGGTGTGTTTTTTACAGGCATGTACGGAATGGTGGCTCAGAGTCTTTTGGTTTCCAATCTAGATTTCTTCTCACACTGTTTGAATACTATTGCTTGATTTTTGTGTATGTTTGGTTTATGTGGGCGTACATGTTTGGGTGTGCCTGTCCATGTGTGCACACGTGGAGGCCAGGGACCAGCATCAGCTGCTTGATAACCTGTGCTCCATCTTAGTCTCTGAGGCATGGTCTCTAGCTGAAACTGGATCCTTTTGTTTAGGTTAGACTGATGGGGAAGTCAGCTCCTGGCACGTGCCTGTCTCTTTTTCCTCAGTACTGGTGTTGTGGACCAGCACTGCTACTACTGGGACCACATGATCCCACGCCTGACTATTTTAGGTGGGTTCTGGGGGTCCAGACTTAGTTCTTCATGACTGCACAATGTGCACTTTCCCCACCAATCATTCTCTCGACCCAGGAGAGAGACCCAGACCCAGCAGAAGTATGTCTGTGCACCATGTGAATGCAGTACCCATGGAAAAAAGAGGGTGCTGGATTGCCTGGAACTGGAGGTATAGAAAATTGTGAGCTGCCATGTGGGTGCTGAGAGTAGAAGGGCAGCCAAGTGCTCTTAACTCCCAAGCCATCTCTCTGACCCCCTCCCCAACATTTTAGAACATGAATTTACCCAGAAAAATGTTAGAAGTTAGGACATCATTTACTGAGCCAAAAACCGTTCTGGAATTACATATGGAAAAATTCTTTTCATTTCATTCAAACATACAGACATGTCTGTATGTTTGTAGTAGGTGAGTTGCAAAGGAGCACTTAGTATAAGAAATTCAAATAGGAGTTTTCATAGTTCTTCTGTAGAAGTAGTGAGTGTTGTTTAGTCTAGAAGATTAAATATCATGGAGGCTTCTCCAAATATCATGGAGGCTTCCCTTCTCCCTTGCCATACATATAAATGATAACTGACAGTCTCTTTTGAGAAACCAGAAATTTTATTTCATGAGTCACCATGGGGGGTACCCCAGGAACTTGGCATCATTTTTTCCACAAAGTGGTTCAGGAATACAGTAGCATTTTATCAGGAACTGAGTAGCATTGTTAACATACACTTTTTCTGGCATAGAGTTGAAGTGAAGTGAGAAATAAAGCCTCTCATCCGTTGGCCACATGCAACAGAAGACACTTCTCAGTACTGCGTGAAGTTGGCTGTGATGTGCTCATAGTTGAAGGGAATATAGTAAGCGACCCCTGGAAAGAGGCAGAAGACAACAAGTGTCCACCATGTCCGTAAACTTTCCATGCCAAAACACCAGCCCATTAAGAACGCAGAAGTGTAAGATCAGCAGAGAGAGAAGTGGGCAGAACTATGAATTTTGGATGTGTAAGGATATCTGTTAAAATGTTTTTATTATTGTTATTTATTTGTGTGTGTGTGTGTGTGTGGGTACATGAATGGGAAGGTCAGAGAGAGCTGATTCTCTCTTTCTATCATGTGGGTCCCAGGACTCAAAATCAGGTCACCAAGCCTAAGGATTTCTTTCTTTCTTTTAAAAAAGATTTGTTTATTATTTGTGTATGTATGTGTGTGTACGCACACACACATATACACACATGTACACATACACACACACATGTGGAGGTGCTGTGCAAGAGCAGTAGGTACCTTTAACTATGACATTATCTCTCCAGTCCCTAGGGTGGGCCTGGTTCCTTCCTTCCTTCCTTCCTTCCTTCCTTCCTTCCTTCCTTCCTTCCTTCCTTCCTTCCTTCCTTCTTTCCTTCCTCCCTTCCTTTTTCTCTCTCTCCTTCCCCTCTTCTTTTTTTTTTGGGTAAAGATATTATATTTCCTCTTGTATTTGCTTTATATCTTGCTTAACAAATATCTGGATTTCTCATTTTCAGACTTTAGGTTACCATTTTGTGGAGCATATCTTTTGGGGAAAACCCCTTGAGATATATCAGTCTCTTTTCTCTCATGTAGAAAAAAAATTGTTAAATATTCTCTCTGAAATGTTATCCCATGTGCAGTATCTGGCACATAGGAACCATTCAGTAAATAGGCCTAAAGTATTTAAGGAAGACTCTCACTTATTTTTGGAAGATTTTGTAAGAAATGAGAAAGTCAATAGCTGAGAATTTTCATGATAAGAAAGATAGGGGATGTTGATATATTTTATCCTTTAGGTAGTTCAGGCAACAGGAAATATGACAGTTTCATACACAAATGTTTTTGAATTTGATATCTTTACTTTTACTGTCCTTGCTCCCAGAAAAAAGAAGTAATTGGCAGACCTGAGGAATAAGCCCTTTAAAATGCCAAAGTAATCTCTTGAGATCAAGGTGGTGGGAAAATGACAATAACAACAACCATTTTGAACACATACTCTGTAAATGACACTGAAGTTAATAATTTTAAACATTTTTCTATTCCTCACAATAACCCAAGGAATGGTATTTCCATTTTATAGACTGATTCCTTACTTGTGTAATGTAGACTGTGATTATGAGAGGAACTTTCTGCAAAGCCTGTTGCTGCAGCTCATGAATTCTGACTGGCCAGTTTTCCCTAACTATATGGTTATGGCAAGCAGGCAAACCATCTCTCCCATGGTAAAACTGGAGGATGGAGCCTTCAGGATACAGCTTTGGCCTCCTGTGACTCTGCTTGGATTCACAGTGCTCTTCACGGTGACACTCAGTGTCAGGTTAACATGATCCTGAGACACAACCATGCCCAAGTGCTCTTTAAGTGGGAAGAAATTTCAACATTTAGGCAAAACTGTCAGGAATATTAAGGTTTCGCTGGAGTCTGTGTTTCATACTTACCATGCTTACTGCATAAATGCATAGTTACAAACATTCTTTTTATGAGAAACTAAACAGAGGGTGATTGCTGAATTTTTGCTGAAGCTATATTAGAGAACTCACTAGTCCTAGAGTTTGGAAGCCTGGACTTGATTTCTGTTCTGTCGAATTCTAGGCTCATGTTTCGTACAGGTGCCTTTGACACCTAGTGTCACCCCTAGTGGTGAGGCAATGTTTTGATATGTCTCTTACATATGAAAAGACTGGAGTTTTTGCTGGACCTCTCTACTGGAGTTAATAATATACCTTGAGGTCACCTAAGACTTGAGAATGCTATCTTACTGTGTACTCAGCCTTTTTGCTTAACCTGCCTTAAAGAGCAGTGTAAGAATCAACATACTTGGCTTGAATTTCCCATGTAATCAACCTTTACAACCTGATATAATGCATAGCTGTAATCTTAAATACTCTTCCATGGCCCAGACTCAGAACAATGCATGTGTATCATTTACTGAAAGCAGCAAATAGGAAGTTGAAAGCAACTTCCTAAAATCTACCATGAAGTTTGAAAGCATCTATTTATGGAAATTGGTTGATAAACACTGATGTCTGCAGTACTGTTAAAGATTTCTTTAAAGTATCCCATTCCCTCCCCATGTGATGCTCTATGTGCTGTTCAGTAAAGACAGAGTGAAGTCCTTTGTGAGGGACAGACACACACAGACATACATACACAGACACATGACAGATACACAGGGACAGACAAATTGACAAGATAGCCTTCTTCAGGCAAGCACAGATTCACATTCATGTAACAGAAAGATAAAAGATGAAAGACATGGGTTTGATGAAGTAGAGAATTTAAATCTGGAGTCACTTTTGGTGAAATGGCTTCAAGTGGAAGTGTTTTTATTTCTTTCTTTAATGCTAAACTAATGCCTTTTTGGTGTCTTGGAGTTAATCACCAATGTATATAATCCACATCATAGCTGTTGGATTTAGTTACTTCCTGTAAAAAGAGTCACTAATAATTGCAGGGTATTTATGTAATGACTACATATGACAATCAATTCCCATATATATATATATGTTTTGATATATATATATATACCCTCATTATAAGAATTACAGTATCATATTTGCCAAATACATTAATTAGAGAATTAGTAAATGTAGCTTTCCAACTAGAAGAAAAATACATTCCTTTGCTTTTCTTACCTTCAGTCAAAGGTGTTTTGCCACTAAGAAACTCCCAGTATGTTTTATGATTAACATTTTCAGCGATATTGTTGATAGAAGAGACCAAAAGGCCCCAAGATGTCATTGTGGTTTCAAATCTAAAAATAAAATGTGAATGACTAACACCAGGTTGAAGCCAGGCAACAGGCTGCAAGATGGAGGGACAGATGTTTAAATGCTTTAATAAAGAGCAGGTAAAAGTAATGTTTAGAAGAGAAAATACGAGAAAATACAAGTGACTAATGAGTATAGAATTATTCCATTTAAAATGGAATTCCAATTAATAGATAATTTAAAGGGTTTTGGTTTGTGTTTTTACTTGAGTGAGTTAACAGGCATTTCCATATTTAGATATTCATGTTTTATGGCTATGTTATTTGGGACAAACAATTTGGTCTGCACAGTATGTGTTTTACCAGATCCCATGGGTTTGTTTCTGTTTGGTATGGTAAGGACTCCAGACTAATGAGCACCTCCATGTATGTACAAGTAAACACTTCTACTCGTTATACTACACACGTCTCCATGGCTCAGTTGGAGTCCAAGGTTTTCCTGTATAGACTATTGAATGGCAATAGAAGGAGTAGCTACCATAGGGGACAGTGTGCATGAGGATCGTATGTGGTTCATTCTGTTATTGATCGACTATAGTGCTATCCGAATTCTTGAAGGACCTTATGCAAAGAATCATGGGATCTGGTGCCTCCATCCTTCATTGGTACCTGCACTCACATGTACATACTCACTTCCCACATAATTAAAAATAGAATAAATCTTAGGAAACAAGAGACATACATTTTAGAGAAAAATATGCCAGCCCATGAATTTGATGAATCACAGCTGTTTCTACTGTGCATAGAAAAAAATTCCACCAGATTATTAAATAACTGCTTATATTGTTGTTGTGGAGACAATTTATTCTTTATGTTTTTTTTTTTTTCTCTCCAGGTTTCTATGTGTCATTTTTACATTTACCGACAGAAGAATATTCAGGCAATATTAAATGCTAAACTTGTAAAGTATGTCCAGAGGGATTGTCCATCAAGTGTCCTCTTCTCTTTTCCATGCATTGGCACAGTCCCTTGAGTCCTCCTAAACTGTGACCTACCTCCCTATCTTCCTCTATTGCTTCCTCTTTTTGCAAACGGTTGACATTTCCAAATGTGATCCATTTCCATATTATAGTCTTTCTTAACAGGATAGTGGGTAGAACATGAATTTAAAGGCAGTCAGATCCAAGCTTAGCTCTGAACTCTATTGGTTAGATATTATGTGATCTTAAGGAGAGAGTGAGGGAGAGGAGGGGAGGGGGAATTCTGGGAATTTAAGTCAGGCTTGGGGATTACATCATCACTTCACTTACTTGAACATGGAGTTTTTGCGCTGCGCTTCCTCTAGGACAGCAAGTAGCACAGATCCGCTTTTCACACTAACCTTGATGGTCGCATTGAAGAGCAGATCAACCCCCCTCAGCTGGTTGTTTATGGTGTATACAACAGTGATGTTAGATAATGAGGTGGGGACGGGGGTAGGATAGTCAGCTAAGGTTGGTGGTACTTCATGATCTGTGAGGAGCAAAAAGGCCAAGTTTATCAAAGATTTTGGAATTTGAGTTATGGATGCAAAAGGCATTGTTATTGGCAATATATCTCAGAAAAGATTTAAAAAAAAATAGTAATCTTTAATCACTTGGACGACTACTCTTGAATCCTGGCAAGGACTCCATGTTAAACTTGTGCTGTCACTGGGAAGCATCCTAGGCAGTGAGGCTAGGGTGTTAATACTTCATGGGAATGGCTTTGCTTAACTTGGGCTCCTGTAGATCTGCACTGAAGTCTACAGGGAGGCTATAAGTCCTTCCTGTCAAATAGGGCTACTGAATGCAAGAGGAAGCATTTGTTAAGAAAGAAGGAATTGATTTCCGAGTCTTCTTTCAGAATGACAAAAGTTTTAGGAAGGCTCTGCATGGGCAATCTGAATTTTAAATATTTCAGTATGGTGTTAGATCGGATACCAAGATGCTATAAAGTAACGAGTGGCAGGCTGTTATTATTAGATCTTTAAGGTTTGGATGAACTTCACCTGTGCCTTTTTAACCCACCAAATAAAATAAACAATGGCTCTTAGTCTCCTCCTCTGCTTCCTCTTTGTTCTTATGCAATGTAGATGGCAATGATTTCTACCTAATGCCGATTTCATGATTTCATTACTGTAAGGACTAGTTTTGTTTGTATGTCTGTCTTCTGACTTTGTACAGAGCAGAGAAGACATGGTGCTATTTGGCAGTGTGGAATGAATGAAGCTCCTTATGGTGACTTCTACCTCCTGAAAGTAAGTGTTCAGTGTAAGGAGCTGAGTTCTGAAGGCTGGACACTTTGGCTGTGTGCTAGTTCACATGCTTGGGATTGGGGATAAGTTTTAGCTCTACCCATGTGGGGTAAATCATATGCTACTCAATATCAAGCCTCATGCCATTGTACTATAAGTAGAAAATTTATGACATAAGAAGGGGATGTCATTGAAAAGTTCTTACCAGAACCACAAGTTACTTGGGACACATCTAGGTAAGTCTTGCCTTTCAAGGAGGGAAGAATTTGGGCAATGGACATGGGGTTTTCGAATTTCCCCTGCTTAATCTCATTGAGTATTGTATTGATAGTCTTCTCACAGTCCCACTTCTTGGTAGGTTGCTCAGGTGTCACAGTGAGAGCCTAGGATAAAGGGGGTGGGCATGAGCAAGGAGAGGGAGAGGAAGAGAGAAAGGGAGATAGGAAAGATTAGGTACGAGGGGCAACTTGATTGCTAAACGTTATGATCTTCCAGAATCCAAACTGAGGCAGCACAAAGCTTGAAATTGTGATTGTCTTTCACAGCATCTGTCCCATGATAGTCACAGAAGGACTGGAAGGGTAGCACAGCAGCAAGGTATTTGCCTAGCATACATGAGGCCATGGGTGAAGTTTTCTGGATCACTGTAACAACCAAAAGGTTATTGAAAGAAATAAATAATGAGGGGCTGGAGAGATGGCTCAGTGGTTAGCACATAGGATGCACTTCCAGAGGATTCCCAGATTCCACTGACAGTTCACAACCATCTGTAACTCCACTTCCAGGGCATCCATCGTACTCTCATGGCCTTTCCCTCTTACGGACTTCTCAGATACTAGGCACACATGTGATGCATAGATATGCAGGTGGGCAAAACACCCTAACACATAAGATAAAAATAAAATAATGAAAACAAACCAACAAGGCTCCTGCACAGTTATCTGGTCTATGATGAGAGTCAGGAAATACTGCCAGCTCTTCTGTATTCATGGATAGTTTTTAGCTGTGGAACAGGGTAGCAAAGCAAGCCTTAGAAGGAGCTGCGGTCTAGGGCAACCTGTACTGCCACATGCAGCTGACTGCTTTTGATTTGTGTGGTTATATCTTTTGCTGAACTTCCCCCAAAGCCTGTGTCTATGTCTGGACTATCAGCCATAGTCTCCGCAACCCTGGCCTTGGGATGGAGTCATGGCTTGGGCTGCGCTGGTCTCCTTGGGAACAGTGACTGGTGAATCCATGCACCAATCAGTTCTTTCCTGACACACCAGTACTGAAAGAGAAAAGCATTTCTCCTGCTCCTGTATTTCAACTAGGACTGTAAGAGCGAACACCAAGCTGTCATTAACCACCTTCCTTACCTTCCACACAGAAGGAGAGGATGTGTGAAACTAGGAATGAGAGACAACTAAGGGTGGTTCCTGATGTTATCATTTGATCTCTTTATTCTTGTTATTCTTGAAACGACTTCATCTAGCCTTGGATTTCCCTAGGTATGCGAAATATTAAATTGGCATTTAAAAAAACTGGGCTTTTGGTACTTGCAAAATGAGTCTGTATTACTATACCAAACAAATTATTTACTCTTGCCATTTTTTTAAATCTCTGGGGTAAATTAGAAAATATAAATATTGCTTGGCTTTGGGGTATATCATTTGAGGGTCCAGTAGGAAAGCGTGGAAAAACATCTTGCAAGGCAGACTGTGGAAAACTATCATTGCATCCTCCCTTCCTTTACAGTCACACTAACGAGAGCTACCAAGTGTGGTGGCGAGCAGTTGACTAATGACAGATTTACGTGAAGCTGGGAAGAGAAAATGGGAGAAGGTAGAAGGGAGTTGCAGATGGATGTCTTAGCTACAGAGAGCAGTGTGGACACTTTGACATTTGTGACAGGAATGGTCGGTCACCCTGATAACTTTAGCAACTGTCACTTTCCATAGAGGGCACTTTACAAGGCAGTTTAGTCTAAGCAGCATCAGGTAGATACTCCTCAGTAACAGTAGCTTCTATTGTGATATATTTTCCCTTTGGAACAAAACATACCAACATGGTAGAGTGTTAAGTTGTCAGAAATAGTCGCTAACTCTGTATGAAGAATCTTACCAGACTCCTTGTCAATGTCGGTTCCTACTAGAGGAAATTTGTGTGCAGCAGAACAGTGATGGAAGAAAGAGAAGCTTCGGAGGAGAAGTGCCTTTAGGAAGGCTTGAGGGTGTCTCTGTTACCCAAGGACACTGTCACTCAGGAAGGGGATGAGTGAACAATGGCTGGAAAGGTTTGCTAGCACTCCTGTCCTGCTGAGAGTCCAGGAACAGTGAGCGGGCATGGCACTGTGCCTGAGATGGTTTTGTATTTCACATGTCGTTCAACTTGATTGTAGCCTTGCTTTTATGGGGAAAATGAAATGCAAGAAAAGTCAACATTTGTCCTGGATGGGGCTAGATTTGAAATTCAAGCCCCATTGTTATGGGTGTAGAACCCTTTGATCTCAACACCACAACTTTTCAGATTACATAAAGGTTATAGATTAGACACCTGTTGATCTGAATTTTCAGGCTTTCTGGGTAAAGTCCAGATATGTGTGTAGGTAGGCAGATAGGGAGAAGTATGTGTCTTTAGTGACAAGAAATCTACATTGAGTGGTACCTGGATATGGATACCTTTTGATCAGAAAAGCTTTTATTCTCAGGTATTATCTGTCAGAGTGTACCTAGAAAGTGATGAAATCTCAAATAGAATTCCAAAGCCAATGCAGCAAAGCAAACAGTTCTGCATCTGGCACTAAAGCAACCAGAAACCTTAAACAAGTCTAAGTGAGTGACCTCGCCCTGCCAGCCCCCGTCTTAAGCTCATTCCTTCAGGCTGCCTGCTTTCCACAGAAATTCCTAGACCTGAGTTCTAGGGGTTGTGTGGTTCAGCCATGGGGAAGTAGTTTCGTTTCATGAGAAGATTGCAGTGACCATGGCAAGGAAGCCGGGTGATTAGTCTTCATTCTTACCCTTGACATTGCCGTATGCTGTTTGGACTCTGCTCTCTGATTTTTAGAGTGTGGAGAGTACCAATGCCAATCTCTGCTTTTCTCCTAGGAGACGGTGTTCTTCTCCTAGTAGCCCAGAGCTATACAAAGCTTAGGGCTCCAGCCCTCTCCTTTTCCTGGGGTTTCTGAAGTTGGCAGTCAGGTTTTTCTCTTAATCTCCTAGAATGCTTAGGAACTTTAGACCACCCGTATCTCAGCATGAGTAGAGGGTGTGAATACTTGTGACTTTGTAACTTCTGGTTTTAGTTGTTAATCTCTCCCCACCTTCAGGGGTACAGCTGCTTTCCATAGACTCAGCTGAGAAACAGACTTGGCTTACTATTTACTAAGTCATTTTTATTATTTGTGTGTGTGTGTGTGTGTGTAAGTAATGAAGTTTGGGTTACTTATATAATTTTGAATACAAACCAACTTTTTGTGGGTAAAGATAAGAAGTAAGAAAAGAAGACTTTCCTGGTAAGTTTGAAGCAAAAAATTCCATCAACATTTTTGGAAGACCTGCTTTCATATCAGTATGTATATACCAAACTTTTAATAATGTATGGCTATTATTAGTAAACTGGTCATTACTGATAATAAGCTCTCAAAATTATTGATTTCTTTGTTTCGTATTTTTTCCAAGGAAGGAAAGTTAGGCTTGTCTTCACATTTTTTTTTCTTCTGTGAGCTAGCATACACCTCTATTTTGTTAGTGGAAACCTAACAAAAGATAGAGGCAATATAGTTCAGGAATTGACCCCAAATCACATTAGTTGGGCTTTTCCAGGCATCTTAGTAGACACAAAGTCCCTTGGTCCTAGAGTCCAGGGTTATTAGTCTGTCTTAGATTAAGGGCACATAGGATGCATTTACCTGCATGGCAAGGCCAGTGCTGTAGATGTCTCCGATGATGCCATCAGCTTTGATCTTCAAGCTGATATTCTCTACAATAGCCTTCAGTGCCTGACCAAACAGGGCTCTGTAGTTTTCCTGAGAACCCACAGGAATCCTGTTGTACATGCAGGTCAGGGCCAAGGTTGCTACTGCTCCTGTGTCTGGAAGGCAGAAGGGACACAGACCCCACCCAAATCACCACTCAGCCAGTCTTCATCAGGTGCCTATTGTGACTTACAGGACCTTCTGTAGTTCTTGGGATCACATGTGGGATGGGACCTACCTTTATTTAAGAGATAAGAAAATGCTTTTGCTCAAAGCAAAGAACTGCCCAAGGCGATGCAGTCAGTAAGCAGCAGGGCCAGACTTAAAAATAAACGTATATAATTCAACAGCCCCAGACTTTAAGTACTGTAAATGGCAGTGTGTTAAATCCCACCTCTCTCATCTCAATGCTGATCTTTTGAGATGTCAGCAGTTCTGGAAGGCCAGCCATGACCCTGCTCAGTGAAGCCATCTTGGTCTTGCCAGCATAGCAGTGTGAGTCTCTTGAGTATCTGAGGTTTATGCCTCTTTTGCTCTGTCAGCATTTTGGGTCACATGTTGTGGTTCCTGGGATCTGTGGATGCTTGGGCAGTGGGATTCTGCATCCCCTATAGTGCCTATCACAGGGACTTTTTATTATCTGCGTGTGATAAACATGTATGGCCTAAAGGAGCAAATTCTGACAAGTCCTGAACAGGTAAAATGCTATCAAGATGGCAACTTTCATCGGACCGCCCTTCCCACTGCATCTGAAGTCTCATAGGTCCATTAAGAGTGACAGTGTTGTTGACACCTGAAGATAAAGACGTCCACCACAGTTACTAAACTGACAGAAATGCCCCAACCATGTGGGAGGTTCTGGATGAGAGGGATATCAGTCTGTTCTTGATTCCTGGGAAGCATTCTAGACTGTGTCTACCTGCTTGTCTGAGAGTAAAAGGAAAAAGCTTGCTGTCGAGGCCTGAGGATATGGGTGAAAGCCTGAGACGGTGCTATTGCTTAAAGAGTGGCTGAGGGCTATGACAGTGAGTCCATGCCAGGGGCACCAACAGAGGAGAGAGCATTTCACATAGAAAGGCCAAAAGAGGGAAATAGCACCAGAGAGGAAAAGGTTCCCTTTCACAATGTGAGTGAAGCAAAGGAAAAAGATGGTCCCTGTGTTGGTTTGAGAAAATAGCTGTTTATAGAAAGGACATTTGGACGGAAAAGGAGAAACATCTTGAAATACAGAGCATGGGAGAATCAGTAACATGGAGTACAAGGTAAGGCTAAGGCCAGACATCTCCATTTTCTTTGAAAATAACTCATGACTTGTGTGACGTGTTTATTGTCCTAGTGGAGCTCTGCCCCTAACTCATATGTCCAAGAAACACTGGTTCAAAGTTTTTCATTCACAGCCACCTGCATCTCGGCTCCACCTCCTCTCCTGTATTACCGCCCCCTTGCACCATCAGCACCCTAGCCATCAGCACCTACTGTGACCCTGATATTCTCAGCCTCAGTCACTGTCTGATGACAACAGCTTACCCACATTGAAGGGAGAGGACTCCATCATCAGGGTCTTAGCAAAGCGTACTGCGATGGGTAAGGTTGCCTCTGAGTTCTTCTGGCACAGTGCAAGGATCGCCAGACCAGGTCCATAGAAAGCTGACGCTTCAGCACCGGGACCTCAGAAGAGACAGAGAACCATTGTTTGATTAACTTTCCACACTGGAGACTTTCGAGTAACGTCGGCCAAAGCTCTTAAGTAGAAACCATTAGAAAATCTGTCACCATAGAAAGACACAATATTGGCAAAGGATGATGTCGGTGTTTCTCAGAGTGAGAATGTCATCTGGCATTTGAAGAGAAGAGGGATGGTGCTGACTCCAGACAGATGGTGGGGGGAATCGGCTTGTCTAGCTCATTTTGGCTCTCAGTGGTGGCACTGCCTGAGCACCCTAACTTTTCACTCTTCCCACTTCCATAATCTTCCTTTCCGGGCTGAAAATTCTCAGGAAGGGCTTTGCACTCCACTCCCCCCGTCCCCTCCCCATGAAGTCTTACTTGAAGGTGTCCAGCTCTCCATTTTTCTTTGCAGAATGGACATTTTACTTCCCGGATCTCGGCAGGAGGAAGTCAGAGCCATAACGGTGAGAGCTAGCTGCCCGATTGTCAGGTCTATGGAAGAGAGAACAGGATGACCGTGGCAGGCATCTCAGGCAAGGTGCCACCAAAGGCTAGACTGAGTACTGCATTTTTTTTTTTTTTAATTAAAAAAATTTTTTTTAAGACAGGGTTTCTCTGCGTAACAGAGCCCTGGCTGTCCTGGACTCACACAACTGTCTTCGAAAAGAGATCTGCCTGCCTCTGTCTCCCGTGTGCTGGGATTAAAGGCATGCGCCGCAACACCCGACCTGCATTTGTTTTTTAAACTTAAAAATGTATTTTTATGATTGCTACTAGTTATTAGTGTTCTTGGGTATATGTGTGTATGTGTGTGTACACAGGCACACACGTGTGCACGCACAAGCCACAACATGTGTGTAGTTTGAAAGAGATCTGTGTGGAGTCAGTTATTTCCTATAATATTGTTTAGATTCTGGGAACTCAGCCTCCAAAGCCTGTGTAGCCAGTGCCTTTCGCCAGGGAGCCCTGCCACTAGCCCGTCTGTTTTCTTCTGCCCTGTCTCTTTACATCTCTGGCTGGCTGGGAGCTCAGAGATGGTCCTGCTGCCTGCTGGGGTTACAGGTGTGTGTCACCCCACACAGTATGCCCCGCCTCACATCCAGAGCACTTGGATTTGGGTTTTTCATCTGTGCATTCACATCGTTTTAAAATCTCTCTCTCTTTTTTTTTTTTCCCAAAGAAAGAAATTTGGAAATAAAACCTTGAGGAAACATTGAATCTAGTGTTGTCTGTACTGACTCAATGACTTCATAATGAAACTAATTTTTTCCGCATAATTAATGTATGCTAGAAGAATCACTGGCATCTGTTTAGAAAGAAGTGAGAACATCAATTCAAGTCTATGGCAGCGCATAGGCAGAGAGTAAACTTGGTCATGTACCCTGAGCCTCAAGGCAATTCCCATGAAGTAAGCCAACCCCACCCTTTATCATTCCTGTGTCTATTATTATTGTTTGCCCCTCAGAGGGCAAGGCAAGTAGTTGGTATCCAGTGCCTTGTTCATAAGCAGCAGGTCTAGAACCAGAAGCCCTGATTTTCACAGTGAGTCTGGTGCTCCCTGGGCATCTCTGCCCTCTTCCCCGACTCTTCTGATGTCATGTATGTTTAGTTACAGATGCTCTGCTGCTGTGTAAGGAAAAGCGAATGAAGTGTCATTGGAAGCAGCACAAGGGTGGGCAAGGACAGAGCTGGGGTCAGGGCTAGCTTGTGTGTGGAAGATTCAGGCTGCAGGGAGGGGCTCCAGTGTTTGACCTGCACTGTCACTGGCCATGAGCTGGTAAGTCAGGAGCTTCTGGGCCTCCAGGTTGTAGGTGCCGGCCAGGTTCATGGCAATCAGGATGCTGGGGTTTGGGAAGTCTGACTCAATCACCGAGTTCTCCATGAGCACTTGTAGGCCATCGACCCAGGGCTGCTGGTCTGGGGGGACAGCTGAGAAGAGAAAGCCATTTGCTACAAACCACCACTCATTCCTCATCCCCTCAGCCCTCACCCCCTTTCAAGAAACATAATTCCTGTGTCTTTTAGGTCCTTTAGCACAAGGTTTGAGAGCTTTGGGGATCAAGTGATGGAAGAGGAATGCAGGACATATCAACATTTTTTTTCTTTAGAGGCTCGTTAGTCCTTACATCTTCTCCAACAATCTCTATGTTTAAAGTGAAATTTTCATGTGCTAACTTTAAGCAGTAACTCAGCGGTATATGGCATGAGTTCTAACCATTTTCTAGAAGGCACTGATTTCTTTTACATTCATTTCCCTCCACTCTTCCATGAAGAATATTGATGATTTGAGGCATAATCTGCCCTCAGCCAATATTTAAACCTCTCATGTGGTCTTAGTTACCACTAAGTATCTATCTTGTTCCAGCAACCAACATTCCTGCAGTCCTAATTCCATCTCTATAAAAACACATTGACCTGACTCTCAGAAAATCATGCTGTGAAGTCATGAGAGATGAACATATCTCCACCCTTACAGATGCCCACTTCTTCAGAACTCCAATAGTGACTTCTGTCTCTCCTCTTTCTCATCAGAACTGTGCTTGAAATCTCTGCCTCTCTGAAGGGAGAGCGCTTCTTTGTCCTTAGAGCAATCACCATACTTACAGCAAGAGCTGTGGGCTCGGGTGCTGGTTCCTGCCACAGCCCAGAGGACATTTAGGAAGCAGAGGGTAAGCCAAGCCATGCCACACTTGTGCTGTCCAACGTCCCCCTTTCACAAACACTAGTATATGATAATGAAGTGTTCCTCTACCTTCTCTTGTGTGCACTTATTTTTATAAAAGTCTGCTCCAGATCCAGCCTCTCCTAATTACTTATGCTGACCCCTCCTATCTTGATACAGCCCATTCCCATTTGAGTTTACTTATCTGAGTTTACTTACTGTCCTCCATGATATGTAAAGGTACCTCATAGGTAGAAGAAGGATTTAAGAACCTGAGAGTTGGGTAATGCAGCAAAGACAATGAGTATCTTAACAAATTCCTGAGTAATTACAGGTAGGAAATTCGGCTCATGTGTGATAGCCAGAACTTCTTCTAGGTCAATAGCCTCCTGATGCTTATCTGCAATGGTTTTGTTAAGGTTTAGGTGTTTGGTATGCATCAGCTCATTTAATTGTGCAGGGCACACTCTTTTAGGCTCTTTGGTGAGATGAACCTTTCAGTCCACTTCATGTATGACAACCTTACCCTGACACCAACCACACCTGCTGTGACTCATCACTCTTCGGCATATCTTGGGTTGTTGGTTATTCTGTTTTGTCTGCTAGAATACCTGCTCCAAGGAGATGGAACTTTGTCTATTTTTTCAAGTCTCTCCAGTAGTTGTGGCTGGAATGTATGACTTACTGAACATACACAAAGCACAGGCTCTAAAGTCCTTCCCATGTTTTCAGGGGGAATTGATGTCTTTGTGAGGTGAGAGCATGGATCACCTATAGGGATACATTGGGTAACATCTATCATGGTCCATGCCCAACCTTCTGGTACATATGTGGTTCAGTGTTCCTGTGGGTTTTGCGTTGGTTGCTGTCAGTTCTTGAGAACGAATGCAGAAAGAGTAATAGAATGAGGTTATAAGAGTCTGACTCTCTTCTTGCTTGAGTTTCTGTAAGTCTCCTTTGAGGAATCCAGCTGCCCAGTTATGTGCTACCTTATGGAGAAAACCCACAAGGTAAGGGAGTGAGAAAAGTCTCCAGCCAGCACCCAGAAATAGGGGGAAACACTGTCAGCATCCACATGAATAAACCTGAAGGCAGACCCTTTCCCAGTTGAACTTTGAGATGAAGTTGGCCCCAGATGACATGATCATTGTAGCTTTGTAGACAGACCCTAAGGCAGAGGAATGGTTAAGTCCTACTGGGATTTCTCTTTCTTTCTTTCTTTTTTTCTTTCTTTCTTTTTTCAAGACAGGGTTTATCTATGTAACCTTGACTGTCCTGGATTTGCTTTGTATACCAGGTTGGCCTCGACCTCACAGAGAGCCACCTGTCTCTGCCTCCCTGAGTGCTGGGATAATGGGTGTACAACATCCAGCCACAATTGGGTTTTTTAATTCTCACTACAAACTCTATTACCAGAGTGAACCAAAACAATGTTCACCACTCAACTGGTTCCAATTCCTGGTGATGTAATGAGAGCTGAGTTCCATCTGGGAAGAACTACAATTTACTTAGAGGCTTACCTTGAGTTGCCAAGGACACTGCCACCCCAAATGCTTTGGATGTTATGCTGAAAGGCAGCTTTAATGCTTATACCTAAGCCATGAACACAAGGAGCACCCCCCCCCTTTAACATCCAAGGAGGTCTTTCCTAGCAGCCAGGTAGGACCTGGGCTCCATAAATTGGTGCATTGAAAATTTACTGAGAAGTGGTCTTGAGTATTGTGTCCTGAATTTGCCTACAGTTCCATTCATATTCTTTGTAAAAGTTGGTTGCAACAAAGAGGGCCTAGGAGAGAAAGAGAGTGTGAAAGAATGAGAGACTTTTCTTTAATATAGTGGAAGTTCAAACACAATTTGAACACTGATACACTGGGGTCGTCATATAATCAAAAGATAATGAACCTTTTCTTATATCAAGAAGCTTATAACTAATTTGGATGGAGATATAGAAAGCCATTTACCACATCACTGGCCTCCCCAACACAACAGATGTCTCTGCCACATTTACTTCTGAATCCCAGCTCAGGGAGGTACCTGACTTAGCAGTAGTGCTCACTGATATGGTTGATAGCCAAACTATAGTAGAAGGAGTCCTGGGACAAACTCTCTAAATAAAGGGCTCCAGTTCAAAGAAGAGGGGTGCTCATAAACATTTGGTGAAGCTTTCAGGGAAGCTTTCCAGGGAAGCTTTCACCGGAGAATGGGGTACTTGAGATGGGCTTTGACAGGATGATGGAACTTTGTTATCAGGTGAAAAGGGAGCTCATTATTTAGGGGCAACCAAGAAAAGGCCCAAGAAAGGAATAGCAATGAGATGGTCAGACAGTGATAAGACTATTTGCATTTTACTAAAGTACCAGGGCTCCCTTCCTTGTCCAAGAGGCCTGGTATAGAGAGAACTCTTAGCACAACTGTGGAAGAACAGGCTAGATTAGACAGTTAGGTCATGTAGCAGCTGCTTGGAATTTTTTTTGGGGGGAGCCATCACTTGACCAACAGAGCAGAGCATCATGCTCTGCTGAACAGCACCTCCATATTCAGTAAATGGAGGTTCAGCTGAAGGGCCAAAATTATGAGGTTTCAAAAGTTAGGACAGTATCAGCCTGGGAAAGAGAAGAGCTACAGCAGCTTGGGGTGAATTCTAGTCTCACAGGGGGATAAGCAGTTCTTCTTCTCAAAGTTTCTTGCAGGTTCTTTACCCCAGCTGAGCATTTTTGACATACTAAGACCAAAGTAAGAGTGATCATATTACATCTTATTTAAAAAGTCTTGAAAAGGGGCCCATGCTCCTGTAAAAAGCTCTGCACCCATATTCCTGCATGCAATCCTAAGGAAACACATTGCGTCATAAACAGACAGGAAAGACATGAAAGGAGAACTAGGTGAAAAGAGGAAGGTGTTAAGAGGTGAGCAGTGGGGTGAAGCAAGAAGCAATGTGGGGTGAATGATCAAGGTACATTATGTACAGATATGTAAAAGTCACAGCAAAATTAGAATGAAGAAAGAAAAAGAATTACCTTGTTGTATATTAATATTACCTGACGTGTAAATATAACTTTTATTTGCTAAATATAATTGTCATCTCAGAGGTTTACAGCTGAGTAAGCTCATCCTTTCTAGTTCTTTCTGAACTCTGGATGGTTAGTTCAACGCAGTTGTTCTGGCTCAAACTTCTCTCCAATCTGACTGATTCAAACTGGCTTCTCTCTGCTTTTCAGTTTGGCCTCAAACTAACTCTGGCATTTTGTTCTAATCTTCCGGCTTCTTCTTATTCTCTGGCTTCAACTACCTTTGCTGACCTGCTCTGCATGAATTGCAGGAACTAAACTAACTCAACTCTCTGCTCTCTCTCTGCACTGCTCCCTTAAGTCTTTCCTGTGCTGCTCTCATGAGAATTGGGCATATACTATCTCTGACTCATTCTATCAAATATTTCTCTGATTTGTCACTTTGTCTGCTCCTCGATTAAATATCACTTTCAAACATGGCTGCTTTCTTCTACAAACCAACTTTATCATCATTGTTTGGGATTAAAAGTGTATACTAAGGGCATGTTTGTATTTTAGCCGGAGGGATTAAAGGTTTGTCATTTCAGCCAGATCACCCAGATCTAGAAGGTCTTTGCAAGTGATCCCTTGCCAGAGCAGTGTTGCTGGATGAAAATTTCTCCCCATGATGACCATTAGACGTTCCCCAAACCATTCTCCCCATTTCAGTTTCTGTATTAAGTAGTCTGGGTGAAGCTTGGTTGTTAGTGTGTACTAAGAGCTCTTTCAGGTGACTCAAATGTGCAACAAAAATCATAAGCCAAAAAAAAAAAAAGAAATCAGAAGCTGCTGTTTTAAGTCCAGAGTTAGCAAACAGTCCCGAACCCTTGCTTATGTGGCACGTGGTGCCTTGTTACTCTTCCCAGGGTCCTGTGCTGGCCACGCTGCACACCTCAGCCATAAAGGACCAACAGCATTCCATGTTCTCCAGCCTTTGTCATTGCTCCCCTTTCTCCCACGCAAGTCCCCTCACCTCAGGCCAACCTGGCCAAGGTATTCACGCTAAGAACTTAGCGCACCTTATCTATGATCTCCCTGCTCAGTTGTTGTACCCATCACTATCAAATTCAGGGAGTCCCTGAGTGAAAGCAGAACTCAAGTGCCACACTTCAAGGAATGCACATGGGAAAGTGTAGATGTTGAGTGTGAGTTTGGGAACAACTTCAAGGCTCATTCATTTCCGTCGCTACCATTTTCTGAATTTGTAAATTAGGCTACATAGTAACACTCTAACTCTTTTCCTGAAGATGCTGTGGGGCTAGGTCTGCTTTTCACCCTTTACTGTTCTTTCTCAGGTTAACATTGTCACGGTTTGATCCACCACTGATTACACTGTAATCTGTGTCTGAGCATTTACCTTTGTCCCCCTCTGAGTCATTCTTTACCCTGGCCCTAGAGGAGTGTTTTTACACAGGACCACATTAAAAGAAATTCTCAGGAAACACAGCTTGTAACTGAATCTCTTTTTATTATTATTATTTATTATTATTATTTTTAATTATTTATTAATTACACTTTATTCACTTTGTAGCCCCCCTGTGGTTCCCTCCCTCCTCCTGTCCCAATCCCTCCCTTCCTCCACCCTCTGCATGCATGCCCCTCCCCAAGTCCACTGATAGGGGAAGTCTTCTTTTCCTTCCTTCTGATCCTAGTCAATTAGGTCTCCTCAGGAGTGGCCACATTGTCTTCCTCTGTGGCCTGGTAAGGCTGCTCCTCCCTCAGGGGGAGGTAATTAAAAAGCAGACCAATCAGTTCATGTCAGAGACAGTCCCTATTCCTATTACTATGGAACCCACTTGGACACTAAACTGCCATGGGCTACATCTGTGCAGGGGTCCTAGGTTATCTCCATGCATGGTCCTTGGTAACTGAGTCTTTTAACTTATATTCTATGAAAATATAAATTTTGAATTTTCTGTGAAACTGTACTATTTAAAAATTAAAAAAATCCTCTTCCTGCTCACTTTACTTTGGATAAAAGTCCAGATTTTAAATATGATATCCAAATGTATTTACCTAGCATCTCTCTGACTCTCAACTGTTACTTCACGGCCTTGTACACTGTGCCAAAACTATAGTTTTCTGAGCCCTCTGCTGTTCCAAACCCTTCCTGTAGGCTTTTGCGTGTGTGCTTTCCTGATCTTAAGCTCTTGTTCTCAGCTCCTGTTGCGTCCTGCATGTCAGAAGGCCAGCTTACCCAGCTGTGCAAATGCTGCTTCCTTAGGGCCACTCTCTCGGAGCTCTTAGACCTGGCTTTTGACCACTCTGTTGACACTCAGTGTTTTCCTTCACAGCACTTACAGGCACTGCAATCAAATATTTGCAGAATTGTTTCTTAACTGTGTTTAACATTTGTCTCCCTGCCAGACTCAAGGCAGGTGTAAGTCTTTCATGTCCACTGTTTTATTCCCATTACATAATGCAAAGAGTCTGTTTAAAAGTTTGCCAGATATTTGCTGACAGAAACCCCAGATCATTAAGCCAAATGGCAATTAGTAACAAAAACTGATAGATAATCTCATTGGAGAAATGTTAAAAGTTTTACAGTAATAAGCTTAAAAAAATAAGTAGTTGAAGTGACTTGATCTAGGAGAAAGTTGATTTAAGCATAGAGTCTAGTTTAAGTGGCTTAAGGATTAAGTATGGCATAGTCATCCACCCAAAATTACTTTATAATCAAGAAAGTCCAAGCTTTTTTTAAAAAAAATTTCATTGCTTCTGAATAAGTGCTGTGGGATTCTGGTTATTTGCTTGACTCACTGCAGTTGAGTATTCAGGAGTAATCCAAGCATCAAGATATCTGGAAAAACCTAGTTTCCCAAAGGCTTAAGAACCAGATCAAAGGTATAGTGGACACATTTATGGGACTTACCCAAATAAGTTATAAACTAATTGAAGAAACTATTAAACAAGGCACGTTATACTCTCTTGTTTTGAGAAAATGACTTTGATAATGAGCTAGAAAGTCAAACTTTAGCTTAGAAATTGAGCTCTGCAGCAGGACAGTGCAGTGTAGTGAGAATTCACCCTTACCTGTTCATGTTTGATAGATCATCTTGCCTCTCTAGCTACCCTCACTTTGAGCTGCATTTCACAGGACTTCCTGTGAAAATGTTGGACGCTACAGATGACACATCCAAGCACCACTGGCCATCATTGAGACCAGGGTTCCACACGCTTAGATAACTGGCAATGGGCAGGGCTCAGGCAAGCCCTGGATTTGAGTTCAGTGCCATTTGAACAGAGAATTCTAAAGCCAAAATGAAGCCATCACAAAAGGAACTATATCCCAATCCACATTATGAATGCAGACAATAAAAATTCCAGCAACACATTTTTAAGCCAAACTTGGGAACCCAGAAAGGAATTAAGTGGGAAACGAGATAAGGCTCAGCAGTTAGGAGCTCTCTTGCTCCTCTTTCAGAGGACTAGAGTTTGGTTCCCAGCACCCAAATTGGGTGGCTCACAACCCCCTGTAATTCCAGCTTCAGGGGAACTAAAAACCTCTTCTGATCTCCTCAGATACTCATAATCATGTTTACATACACATACACAGATCCGTGTGCTCGTACACCCACACACACTCACATCCACACTCACTATGATCCTGGTATCATAGGATCAGATTTAATGTTTTCAATTGTATTAGTTATATATAAGTTCCATAAGCCTGAATGAAAACAATTGCACTTTAAAGTAGTTAAAAATAGTAATGTGTATGTTTTCTTATTGGAGCTATTTAGATATGAATCCTTTATGGTCTTTGAGGAAACTTTCTAAACTTTGTTTTATCTTCAAGAGCAAAGGAAGTCATTGTTAGTCTTGAAGTTCATGAAGGGCAAGTTCCAAGAGACCCAGGACTTCCACTCTTGTTCATTTTATGGAAAATATTTCTTCTTGCTGGAATTGGGACCCTCCCTCTACAGAGTGAGCTCAGTGCCATTTGAATGGAGAATTCCAAAGCCAAAATTAAGACATCACAAAAAGGAGCCATCTTGCTGGTTCTATTTTTAGTGTTTTACTAGAAATATTTCATGTACTTCTCAGCCACATTGAAATGAGTGAAAGGGTGTTGGGGTCTCTATAAATGGTTTCTCTAGCAAAGAAGCAATTTGCACGAAGCAAAAGAAGAAAATCCACTCAACATAATTTAGTTACCCAGTGGTGATTCAAACTTTTAGAGTCTGACCCTGAATGGTTTATTTTTGACATATCTAAGCATAGTACAACTTTGGAAAAGGCTTTCCTCATGGCAATTGTCTCAACAAAGCTTAAGGTATGAATGGATACATCAAAAGTCCTTTGCAAAGTGCCTGTGACTTCTTCCACAAGAATGGTTCCATTGACTGAGAAACAAAGCTTAAGAGTCTGGGATAAACACAACAGTCTGGGGCTTTGGATGAGGCCTGGCTCTACAGTTAGCAAAAGATCACCAGGTTATTAACTACACCCAACTCCAGCTTTCTGAGTAAAACACAGGTTAAATCCCTTCCATTGAAGACAAAAGCCTGAAAGTTTAACATTTCTGGTTTCTGAGTAAAACACAGGTTAAATCCCTTCCATTGAAGACAAAAGCCTGAAAGTTTAACATTTCTGGTTTCCCTAGTGCTCCTGGTGAGCACAAGGACCTCATGCCCTCTACAAAATGGGTCATCAGGAATGCTGATTTCGCTACTGATTTGAATCCATGCTCATGCTCATGGATAGGTTGGTGGTGTGAATCTGAAATGTCTCATGAAAGCATGAGTATTAAAGGCTTGGTTGCTATTTGTTGGTAGTGTGGGCTGTGACTTCATCAATAGATTGAGCCATTGATGGAATCCTAATTTGGTGGTGTTATTGAGAGGTGAATGAATCTTCCAGGGGAGATGTATCAATTGGGGGTCTCTGAAGGGCAAATATTGTCCCTCATGCCCTCCTGTTTCCTGGCTTCCAGGAAACAGTTTCATACTTTACGTGGTCCCGCCACTGTGATAATCTGCTTCTACATAGGTCTATAGTAATGCAGCCAGCCAACTATGGACTGAAACTTTGAAACCATGAGAGAACAAAAGATTAAAAATCAACCGTTATTATTAAAGTTTAAGGCCTGAACTTGCTGGGTGAGGTCCAGTAATACCCTGAGGGGAAGAACCTGCCATACTGCATTCTTTCCCCACCACTAGAGATACAGTTGCTAGGAAACTGGCCCATTTTCCCTAGGGAGGGACACCAGGTCATTATGGTCTGGGGACCTTCCTATAGCCAATCAATTCAAAATGCAGCATTTTGACCAATAGATGCTTGTCAGGCAGGAATCACCCCTGCCTTGGGCATGCTGGGAGGGACCAGAATCTTTAAATCACCCAACTAACCTGAGCACAGGGCTCTTGGCTCTCACTGCTTCAGCGGTTCGGGGTGTGAGCCTGAGCTGCAGCTTGTAATTTGTAATAAAAAGATCCTCATGTGGTTTGCAATGGACTCAGCTCCTGGTGGTGGTCTTTTGGGGTATAGCAATTCGGGCATAACAGCCCGAATAAATATTTTCTCATTTATGTCGTTTATATCAAGTATTTTGTTACAGTAATATAAAACTGACTACATACTAGGGAACAAAGCAGGTTTCAGTATATAAAAAAGAAAATTGAAGCAAATTCCTGCATCTATCAGACCACCATCCACAGATTAAATATGGATATCAACAACAATAGAAACAACAGAAAGCTTACAAACTAGTTGACACTGAACAGCTCTTTACTGAGTGCAAAATGGGTCAAGACAGAAATAAAGACAGAAAGTAAAGACTTTCTAGGTTTCAATGAAAATGATTACACAGCATACCCAAACCTATGGGACACAATGAAAGCAGTGCTAAGAGGAAAGTTTGTAGCAGTAAGCACCTTCAAAAAGAAATTGGAGACATTGCGTATTAGAAATATAATAGCAGACTTAAAAGCTCTAGAACAAAAAGAAATAAGCACCCAAGAGGAGTGGATGACAAGAAATAATCAAACTGCAGGCTGAAATCAATAAAATAGAAACAAAGAGAACAATAGAAAGAATTAGATAAACAAAGAGTTGGTTTTTTTAAGAAAATCAACAAGATAGACAAACCCTTATCCAAACTAACTAAAAGATGGAGAGAGAATGTTTAATAAAATCAGAAACAAAAAGGAGGACATAACAGACATTAAGGAAATCCAGTAAATCATAAGGACATTCTTTAAAATCTTTACTCTGCCAAATTTGAAAATCTAAAAGAAATGGATAATTTTCTTGATAGATACTGTTCTGCCCAGTTCACGAACCCCAAAAGACCAGGAATAAACAGACTCTGCTGTAAATACATGAGGTTTTTTTTTTTTTTTTTGTAAATTACAAGCTGCAGCTTGGGCCCACACACACCCATCACCGAAGCCATGGGAGCTGAGCGCCCTGCGCCCAGGTTAATTGGGTGATATATAGATTCTGGTCCCACCCAGCATGCCCAAGGCAGGGGCAATTCCTGCCTGGTAAGCATCTATTGGTCAAAATGCTACATTTTGAATTGATTGGCTATAGAAAGGTCCCCAGAACAAAATGACCTGGTGTCCCTCCCTAGGGGGATGGGCCAGTTTCCTAGCAACTGTTATCTCCAGTGGGTGAGAAAAGAATGCAATAAGGTGGTCCTTCCCCTCAGGGCATTACTAGACTTCTCCACCCACATAATTCAGGCCTTAATTAATAATAGCTGCTAATTTTTAATTTTTTTGGTCTCTCAATACTACTTACCAAAGCTAAATCAAATTCAGATAAGTAATTTAAAGACTTATAACTTATAACTTATGAAATAGAAGCATTAACTAAAAGTCTTCCAACAACAACAACAAAGCCCAGGGCTAGATGGTTTTATCACAGAATTGTACCAGACTTTCAAATAAGAGAAATTATCCATACTTATCTTCCTGCACAAAACTCAAGTCCAGTTGAATCAAAGACCTCAACATAAAACCAGATACACTGAACCTGACAGAAGAGAAAGTGATAGGCACCTTGAACAGAACTTTCTGAAAAGAATATCAATAGTGCAGGCAGTAAGATCAACAATTAGTAAATGGAACCCATGAAGCTGAAACATGTCTGTAAGGCAAAGGACACCATCAATCAGACAAAGTGGCAGCCTACAGAGTAGGGAAATACATTTTTTTTTTTTTTTACCAACTCAACATCTGATACAGGACTAATATCCAAAATATAAAGAACTAAAGAAACTAGATATCAAAAAAAAAATCCCAATAATCCAATTAAAATGAGGTACAGATCTAAAAAGAGAATTCTCAACAGAAGAATCACAAATGGCTGAGAAACAAAGTCATGTTCAACATCCTTAACCATCACGGAAATGCAAATCCAAACGACTCTGAGATTTCATCTTACAGCTTACAGGACAGTTAAGATCAATTATACAAGTGACAGCTCATACTGTCGAGGATGTGGAGCAAGGGGAACACTCTTCCTTTGCTGGTGGGGGTGCAAATTTGTACAGCCATTACGGAAATCGATATCATGGTTCTTCTGAAAGTTGGCAAATAAATCTACCTCAAGACCCAGCTATACCACTCTTGGGCATAGACCCAAAGGATGTTCTATCCTAACATAAGGACTCTTGCTCAATCATGTTCATAGTTATTTCTATACATAATACCCAGAAACTAGAAACAACTTAGATATTCCTCAACCAAAGAATGGATAAAGAAAGTGTGCTACATTTATTCAGCCGTTAAAAAAAAAAAATGACATGAAATTTGCAGGCAAATAGATGGAACTGAAAGAAAAAAAAAAAAAGACATCCTGAGTGAGGTAACTCAGACCCAGAAAGACAAATATGGTTTGTATTCATGTGTAAGTGAATTACTAGCCATTAAGTAAATGATAAACAAGCAATAATCTGCAGACTTAGGTTATTTAAAGAGAATGCTTCTTGGAGGGACACACAGGCCTCCTTGGGGAGGGGAAATAGACTATATCTTGAGGTTGGTCTGGGAGCAGAAGGGATCAGGTGGGTGGGGAAATGGGATGGAAAGAGAACTTGGGGAGAGATGGCTGAAATTGGGGGATATTTGGGGGAGTTGTTTCAAAGCCTAGTGCAGTGGAAACTTCCTGGAATCTATGAGGGTGACCCTAATGAGAACTCCTAGTAATGGGGCATATGAAGTCTCAACCAGACATCTCTTATAGCCAAGAAATGCTTCCAGTGGCAAGACTGGGTTGCATTCAGTTGAATTTTTGGCCAAGAGGGGTCCTGTGAAGATCTCTAAACAATTAAGGCTGATGCTAGGACAGAGGTTTGCTCTCTGCAAACTGATAGGGAGACCTGATTGCCAAGGACAATATCCATACAGCTTATTTTGAAAAATTTTAATTTAAAATTTTATTTTTTGAGAATTTCATAGATGGGTATGTATTTATATCATTTCAAATCCCTCTTTCCCTTCCAACTCCTCCCATGTCACTCCATATACTCTCAAATTCATGACCTCTTATTATTTTATATATGTGTATACACATATGTGCAACAGTAAATGGACTCAGTAGTGTGTGTGTGTTTAGGGAGGACCACTTGAGGTTGGACAACCGAGCAATCAGGGGCTTGTCCTTGTAGGAAACTGTCTATAGATCTTCACCTAGGGGTGGGGCCTTGTGAGAGTTCTCTCCATCTATATTGGCATGTGGTGTGATCATTATGTAGGTTTTATTTACACCACTGTATTTTTTTGATATTTCATGGGTATAGCATCCCTCTCAAGTCTAGAAATGACACTATCTTGCAGCTGGTATCCTGGTCCTCTGGATCTTACAATTTTTCCATCTAGTCTCGGCCTGTGAACTATGACAATGACAATGGGGATAAACAACAGCTGTCTAATTACATTTAAAGCCCACTTACTAGGTGAGTATTTGTGCCTGATACTATTAAACTAGTCAAGTACAGGTGAATATGCACATGAATATTTATCTTTGGACCCTCAGGAAAGAGTGGCTCCCACCACTCAACAAAGAAGTTTTTTTCTTTCTCTTTCTTTTTTTCTTTTTCTTTTTTTAAACTAATTTTCTTTCTTCTTCTTTATCAAGCAGGTGTAGGCTACTACAGGGATTCACAACTAGTGAAAATGCAGAGAATAAATGACTGTGGGGAGCCTAGCTTCAACTGGTATATAAATATAATGTACTCCTGTACCTAAGGCTCAGGGGACATCCTTTTTGTACTTTAGAGAAATGATACTGATGGACTATTTTTTTTTTTACCTGTCTATCATGTACCATATGCTCTTTTGAAATATGCATACATTGTAGAACAGCTCAACATAGATCGTCTTATCAGGAATACTTATGCCCAAAGTTTGAGTCACACATTGGTTTTTGTAAATTTCTGAATTTTCCTTCAGAGTGGTCTCAGAAGAAGTCTTCAATATGCTTTAGGAAAGATGCTCTCTCATAGGCAGCCACTATTCCTTTGGGGATGGGCTCTAGGTTTAAGATATCTGAGCACACATTCTCAGCCACTATATATGTGTGAAAGTCTGCATCTTGTGGTTTTGGTGTTAATCTTTACTGGATCTATTTTTGCATGACTTTGATCCCAATACTCAAAAGGACCAAGAATCCATGGCTGTTTTTTTTTTTTTTTTTTTTTTTTTTTTTTTTTTTTTTTTTTTTTTTTGTTTTTTTTTTTTTTTTTTTTTTTTTTTTTTTTTTTTTTTTTTTTTTTTGGTTCCACGGTGGATTTAAGCTCAGTCTGGGCTACCTGAGAGACTGTCTCAAAAAACAAAGCAACAATACAACAATACAAACATACAAAATTTCTGTTTAATCCTTTATTGGCATTGGTTTTGGAAAAATATTTTGCTCAGTGCCTCCTCACAAAGTTCTTGAAGGACAAGATAGTCTTATGGTTCTTTTCCATGTATCATAAAGATTAGCAAATGAAGAATGCACTGACTAGCTTTTCCTGAACTGGAACTCCAGGTGTCCATATAGTTCCCTAGGAAACGTCTTGTGTGATGGTGAAGGTTCTTGGCTGACACTGGACTTGCCTCATTCCCAAGCTTCCTGTTAACTGTCACCTAGTGTATAACTGTGCTATTCCTGATCTTTTAAAGATCTCCTTGTTTATTTGCATTATACCTTTTGGTTTTTATGGGAGCTGAATGGCTTTGGAATGGGAAAAAAAAGGAGGAATGGGTTAAGGTCTATTCCAGTCCTGGCACTGAAGTCCAGGACTTGACACCAAAGCCTCGAACCTTGCTTTTTCTGATTTTGAACCAGCTTTGCCTAGGCAGAGTGAGGTTTAGGTGAATGAAGCTGCCATCTGTACAAAGGGTTGAGACCACTGTAGGGTACTTCCTTTGCTAGAATTCAGTTAATTGGATATACAAATAGAAAATACACATTCTTATTAGTTTCTAAGCAGAAATTGTGGTAATGATACAAGCAGGGGAGACTTGAACCCCTACTAGGTATAACTTAACCTAGATTTGAGACAAGTGTGCAGTGGGTAGTCTGGACTTTGGAAAGCTGTCATGTACCCTCTTACCAAATTATAAAGTGACAATGTATGAATCACCGCCATTCAGCATACAGCTGCAATTCCTTAGATGCTAGCTTGAAATGACGACAGTATTGACAAAAGTACTGGAGAAACACGAGTGCATGGTCAATATTTTGTGTGTCTGGAGAAACCAGCCCATTGGCACAGCATCCATGGGACAAAGAATGGGAAGGTTGCTAACACTGCCTCGGAGGACTGAGAGAACAACCGTGTCAGTGGACTCAGAACTTACCATCTGCTCCTGAATTTCTATGACAGAATGGTTTGGTTCAGGAGGAGCTGTTTCCATCTTTTTGCATCTGCGTCTTTGTGTACTTGCTTGTGGAAGCCAGGGTTTGATGTCAGGTGTCTTCCTTTCTTGTTCTCCACATTATTTACTGAGGCAGGGCCTTTTGCTGGCAAGTCTAGTTAGCTAGCCTGCCCAGAGCATCCTTTGTCTCTCTGCTTCCAGAACACTGGGACGGTATGCATGCCATCATGCCCCGTCCCCTTTAATTTGCCTGTTTGGGATCCAATATTTAGTTTGGCACTGTAAGCTCCTTATTTACTGATCCATTTATCCAGCCCCTGGGGGGAGGCTGTTTTTTTAACCCCAAGATAGGGTTTTTCTGTGTAATCCTGGCTGTGTTAAAACTTTGTAGAACAGGCTGGTCTTGAACTAGGAGATCCGCCTGCCTCTGCCTCCCGAGTGCCAGAGACCAGATGCAGTAAAAGATCTTTAAGATACGTTTTTATTTTATGTGCATTGGTATTTTGCTTGCATGTATATCTATGTGAGGGTATCAGATCTTGGAGTTACAGCCAATTGGGAGCTGCCATGGGGATTTTGGGAATTGAACCCAAGTCTTCAGGGATAGCGTCAGTGCTCTTAACTGTTGAGCCATCTCTCCAGCCCAGGGAAGGATATTTTTTTTGGGGGGGGGGTTTCTTTTTTAAAAATTTTTATTAATTACAGTTTATTCACTTTGTATCCCCCCCCCGTACCTCCTTCCGTTCTCCCCTCCCAATCTTCTCCTCCCTCCCCCTTCTCCACCCATGCCCCTCCCCAAGTCCACTGATAGGGGAGGTCCTCCTCTCCTTCCTTCTGATCCTAGTCTATCAAGTCTCATCAGGAGTGGCTGCATTGCCTTCCTCCGTGGCGTGGTAAGGCTGCTCCCCACTCAGGGAGAGGTGATCAAAGAGCAGGCCAATCAGTTCCTGTCAGAGACAGTCCCAGGGAAGGATTTTAGTATTCTGTTCACATGTCTGACCTCTCTCTACTCTAGTGGGTCTCAGTCTCCATTGACTCTCTTCCGAGCAAGCTCATAGGCTTTATTACTGCACACAGCAGGGACTAGTTCTCAATAGGCAAGCTATCAAAAACTAGTGAAAACAAGACTGGTAATTGCTTTGCCCCAGCTCCCACTTTTCTGTTAATTTAGCCTAGAAATATAAAAACTAAATTAGCTCTATTTAGAGGCACAATAATACACACAATAAAAACTTTTATTTATAGATTGTGGTTACACCAATGGTTAAAAACACTGATAGATTATTTTCAAAGGCATCACAAAGGGTTATAGTATATTAAAATAAAATAAAAACATGCAATTATATAAATACCAAAGGCTGTGACATATTCTTAAACTTTGTGTCGCTGTGGTCAGTCAATGGTGAAAGGATGGATGAAAAGGTCTTTGAAGAGAATGATTCTTTGTCCCATAAGGAGGTTTTGACTGTGGGGAAAAAGTTCAGCAACTGATATTTACTATTTTAAGATCCCAAGGCTCAAGAATATTTTTCTTCCATTATAGGGGCTTTTAAATTTTATTTTATTTTTAATGGAGTAACAGTAATAGCACTATTGATTCTTCAATATATATCAATCACTGTCCTAAAAAAATTTTTTTTAATGCAACAACCTTATATGTTGGTAATTATGACCAAGGAATTGGGGGAGAACATGATCAAAAATATATTTAAATTTAAAAATTGTTTTAAATAAAATATAAAATAAAAAATTTAAATGGAGGTAGGATATCTGCAGACATTCACTTCCCCCTCCTCTCCTTTAAATCCATTCCCTCAGTCTCACCCCTAACTCTGTAACGGTCCACTTGCTGAAGCCTCTCCTTCCCCCCTGCCCCCATCTCCAGTGCTCAGATCTTCTCCTCTAACCTTCCTTCTCCCCACTCATCCTATTAACCCAGCCCCCAACTCCAGCAAGCATTTCCCAGGAACCCACCAGTTAAGCCTGCCAGGGAAGCAAGTAGGTCAGCTAAGCAGGTAGGTAACCTACAGGTTTTCAATCTCTCTTCCCTCTAAATCCAGTCCCCGATATCATCCTAATCTCTGTAGCAGATTACTGGTGGTGCCTCTCCTCACACCCCACCACCATTTCTAAGGGGGATTAAGCAGATACTGGTGGAACACCGTGCTTTCATCCTTCCTGTGGAGGTCCTCAGCCCCGTGCCCTTCCATTCCTAAATGTCAACTCCTAATACCTAGAAACACATTCTCCCTGGAACACGCAGTGGCAGCACCTGGCAAGATCCCAGAATTCCCTACCAAGCAAGACACACCCACCACATATGGGGACTTGAAACCTCTGTTAAGAGTTATCAGTGAGCAGTGTTTGTTGTTGATTCCTATTATTTTGTTGTTGTATTATGTGGGATTTTTTTTCCCTGCTGGGATTATTTATTCCTTGTAGTTTTTCTTGGCGTGGTTAACCTCTTCAAATTGAAGTTTTCACAGTAAAAATGGCCATTCTACCAGAAGTGAACTATAGATTCAGTGCAATCCCTATCAAGATTCCAACACAAATTTTCACAGAATTGAAAGGATAAATTTCAGCTTCATATGGAAACACTGAACCCAGGACAGCTAAAACAATTCTGAATAATGAAAGAACTGCTGGAGGTATCACTATTCCCTATTTCAGGTTGTGCTATAAAGCTATAGTAGTAAAAACAGCATGGTATTAGCACAACAACAAACATGTTGATCAATTTAATTGAGTGGATAAAATCTATGGGCACCTGATTTTTGATAAAGAAGCCAGAAATACACCCTGGAAAAAAAAGACAACATTTTAAACAAATGGTGCTGGTCAAACTGGATGTCTGTAGAAGACATGTTGAAGAATGCAAATAGACCCATATTTATCACTGTGTACAAAATTCAACTCCAAATAGATCAAAAAGACATTGAATTTGATGGAACAGAAAGTGGACAAGAGCCTTGAATTCACTGGCATAGAAAAAGACTTTCTGAACAGAACACTGGTACTATGATCAACAATTAATCAATGGGACCTCATGAACCTGGGAAGCTTCTGCATGACAAAGGGCACCATCATTCCAACAAAGTGGTAGGCTACAGAATGGGAAAAGAGTTCTACAAAATACACATCTGATAGAGGACTAAAATCCAAAATATATAAAGAACTCAAGAAACTAGATATCAAGAAAACAACCCAATCAAAAATGGAATAAAGATATAAACAGAATTCTCAAAAGAAAAAACTCACATAGATGAGAAACATTTAAAGCGATGTTCAATATGCTTAGTCATCAGAGAAATACAAATTAAAATGATTGAGATTTTATCTTATGCCCATAAGAATGGCCAAGATCAATAAAACAAATGAAAGCTCATGATGGCAAGGAATTGGAGTAAGGGAAACACTCATCCACTGCTGTGGGCGTTCAGATTTGTACAGCCATTATGGAAATCACTGTGGTGGCTCCTCAGGAAGACAGGAAGAGATCTACCACAAGTTCCATTTATGCCAAGCATATATAGTTTTGGGCATATACCCAAAGGATGCATCATTCTACCATAAAGACACTTACTCAACTATGTTTATTGTTGCTCTATTCACACTAGCCAGAAAATGGAAATAGTCTAGATGTCTCACAACAGAAGAATGGATAAGGAAAATGTGCATTTTCACAATAGAATATTATTCAGCCATTAAAAAGGAAATTATGAAATGTACAGGTAAATGGACAACCAGAAAAAAAATATCCCGAGTAAGGTAACCCCGGCCCAGAAAAACAAATATTATGTATTCACTTATATGTGGATATTAGCTATTAATTCAATGGTAATCAAACTACACAATCTGTAGAACCACAGAGGTTAAGTATAGAGTAAGGGACTAGGGGGCAAATATATCTCCTTAGGAAAAGGAAATAGAATAGATATGGATGGACAAAGATGAACAATTGGAATGGGAGGATCAAGTAGGGAGCAGAATGAAGGAGGGAACAAAGGAAGAGATAGTTAAAATTAAGGGCCATTTGATGGGTAGTATGGAAACATAACACAGTAGAAGCTTCTTAAAACATGTACATATATGATCTAAATGCAACCACCAAGTAACAGGAGAGACAGCTCCAAATGGACATCCTTTGTCACCAAATGAAGCTTCCAGAACTGGGAATGGGTTGTATCTAATTGAGTTGTTGGACAAAGGAGTATCATGGGAACTCCCAACAACCCAGGTTGCCAAGGCTATTGGTTGTTTTCCACAAACTGATAGTACTGTCCTATTGCTGAAGACAAGACTTCAACAACTCACGGAACACAGAGAAGTTGAGCTGGTGCCTACCTAGAGCCTTCACCATTATAAAGTCGTGTTCTTGGTACTGGAAGGTACTCTCATGCTACCAAAGAAGAAACACAAACACTAACTCCTCTACAAATGCTTCGAGATACAATTGTGTCCTGACTGCCAGACATTCTAGTGCAACGCCGCCACAAAGCTTGTAGAAGTAACCTACCAATATCTGATTTTACTTAAGGCTCACTCCTTAAGTAAAAGATGGAACCTATATCCATTGCTGCTTAGGTGAGCAAAATCTTGAGACTAGATAGCCCAGGGACCTAGAGGGGAAGCCAAATACTGCTGTTCTACCAAAGGAGCCTAGCAATAAATGATTTCCAATGACATTCTCTTTTCACACATCAGAGAAGCTTCCTTCTCTATCTGATGGGAACAGAGACCCACAGCCAGATAGTATGCAGAGTGGCTACTATTCTAAATGAGATGTCTCCATCAAATCTCTCCCTTCAGGGCTCAGAAAGCCAGAGGAAGAAGAGGTGGAAAGAATGTAAGAACCACAGAGGATTCAGGACACCAAGGAAACAAAGCCCTTTAAACAACAAGATTGACACAATATTAATTCCTAGAGACCGAAGCAGTATACACAGGGTCCTCCCATTAGTCTGCACTTGATGGGGTCCTAGATCTGAAAGGCAAAGTGGACACATGTTCTTCTCCTTAACATAGAAGCTAGCTCCAATCAATAAACACTTGGAAATGAAAATTTAGTTTTCTCCAAGGGAGTCTCATTGGGGAAATAAATTCTTCTTAAGGGTAGGCTGCATGCCTACTTAATGTAGACAGTCGATGGCCAACAGAAAATGAGCTCTAGCGCATCCTTGGAGGTTCCTTTTTTACGTGATGTCTCTCTTTAAAAATTTTTATTTCTCCCACTTGTCTGTCTCTTTGGCCTATCAGCCCTTTGAGTATATATTATGGCTTCAAGTTTTATGTTTTTATGGAATTCCTGAGAGTGTCAATGTGTAAGTCTATGTCTATATCTGTTTCTTGTGCCTTTTCTTGGGATTTTTTCCTTCTGTTTGTTTTGTCTTATTGTGATGTTTTTGCTTTTGTTTTACTTTATTATTATTCTTTAGAAGACTTTCTGTTTTCTAATGGCAGACAGAAAGGTGGTAGAACCAAATGTGAGGGGTGGTGGGGAGGATCTGGGAGGAATAGAGGGAGGAAGACCATATCAGGATGTACCATATGAAAAAACCTCTACTCTTAAGAAAAAAATAAATATACTATTCTTCGACAAACTTACACATTTGCATAATATATTTTGTTTTCTTCCACCCATTAGTTTCTCTTATCCCCTTTCATGCCTTTGAAATCACCTCTCCCCTTTTTACTCACGTTTCCCTTCTATTTTTATTTTCTTAAATTTTTTTCTGTTTGAATGTTGTATGTCCTTCTCTCTCTCACACACATGCACACACACACACACACACACAGAGAGAGAGAGAGAGAGAGAGAGAGAGAGAGAGAGAGAGAGAGGGGTTTACTTAGGATTGCTTGCATCAACAAAGGTAGGGAATATTTACTGAAATGTGGGTAACCCTCCAGTGGCTTTTCCACAGAAGAGACTGACTCTCTTCACCATTAACTGTAAGTAGCTCCTCTGAGAGGGGTGGCGCCTCATGAATCCCACCCTCCTGGGTCAAGAATAATTTTTGAAAGTTGAGTGCTCTGTGAGTTGGAGCTAGCTAAATTTAGGCCCCAAAGTAGGAGCGATATGGTGGTACATAATCCATCTTTTATGAGCAGGAGCCACATAGACCTCATTTTCTAAAGACCTACAGAAAAAATAGAGAAAATGGCTATCAAAGACACGAGTGTTTCCAAAGAAATCTTGAATATATTTGACACCCAGTGGTAAATCATAAATGTTTTGCTCATACTATTTTTTTTTCAGGGGCACCATTTTGTGACAAGACACAAAGAGAATGTTTTAAATTGGTAAGTTCAGAACTTTTCTACCCTTTCTTCCATTACAGACATTGGCTTTGGATTCGATTGTGTAATTTCAAATGCTCGAAGGTAAAATATTTACCGTCAAGGAAAGGCACTCAAGAATGAAGAGAGGGTGATGAAGCTGGACCTAACTGTAGGCTTTCATCAAGTTGTACAGTGACTGTGCATGACTCATTCCCACTGAGTGCAACATGGTTGAGATAAACATAGGCTATTTCTCAAACAAATACAAAATGTAACGGATAATTTTTGCTTTGATCCTAAACTATGAATGTTTACATATGAATTTTTGGCCCTTGTAGAAACTCTTACCCAGATATCGCTTAGGAGGGGACGGCCACAATGATTGCAGCGCTTGTTCTGTACCAGGGACCAGCACCGATCAGGAAAGCCCATTTGTGGATGATCAAAAACACGAGTGTTTCCACAGTAAGAACAAAATAATAAAAACAGGAATTAGAAAGCAGTGTGAGGCATAAAGCTCACCATCCCTAGGCTTTAATGCTAGCCTTAACCCAACATTTTAGTGATTCAGTAGCTTTAAAAACTTAGATTTCCTAGCTGTGTTATTCATGTTCAATAGCCTCAGACTCACTCAGTATCCTCCACTGAGGGCTAATAAGTTCATGGATACAGAAATTATTCTCAGTTAAAAAAAGAACACTTCCAGAAAATTCTGTGTTAGAGTAACTGGCTGAAGGGGAATCTCCCAAAGTTGAACTACCAGGTTACCAGGAGCTAACTGTCTGATTACTTTTATTTAAAGATTGTATTTGATTAATAAATTATGTGTGTGTGTACATGAGTGCAGTGCCCACAGATTCTGTAGGAGATTACAGACTCCTCTGGAGCTGGGGCTAAGGCTTTGTTGTGAACTGACAGATGTGGGTGCTCAGAACCAAACTCAGGCCCTCTGGAAGAGCAGGAAATGCTCTTAGTGTCCAAGTGGATTCCATAGTAATGGGAAGAGGGACTGCCTCTGACATAATCTGATTGGCCTGCTCTTTGATCACCTCCCCCTAAGGGGGGAGCAGCCTTACCAGGCCACAGAAGATGACAATGCAGCCACTTCTGATGAGATCTGATAGACTAAGATCAGAAGGAAGGAGAGGAGGACCTTCCCTATCAGTGGAGTTGGGGAGGGACATGTGTGAAGAAGGGGGAGGGACGGTGGGATTGTGAGGGGAGGAGGGGGGCTTATGGGGGGATACAAAGTGAAAAAAGTGTAATAAATAATAATAATAATAATAAAACAAAACTGAGCCACCTCTCCAGCCCCCAACTGCTGTAATTTCAGACTATGTCAGCGAGTCATCTTGGAGCATGACTTCTATAAACTCATTAGCCAGCACAGTGCACAAAAAGTGTCGTTAAAAAAAAAAAAAAAGTGTTTTCAGGTCATTTTGCCAAATTTAAATCTGGGGCTTTCTGGCTATGTGAATCTGGAAAATTATTTGATGTGTTTGTGCCTAATTTTCTGTCACTAAGTTGACACAGTATTCATGTTGAACACACAGAGTTGATGGTGAGGATTCAAGTGCCCTGGGTTCACAGATGCTACGGGTGGCATACGTCAGAGCTCAGTGGTTACTGTCATTAGCAAGGACTGAGTCGTATTTTTTACCTAAATGCTAATGCCATACACTTTAATTCCAACTTACTTCAGGACTTATAAACTTACTGCTTAAACCAGATATCTGGGTTTCAAAAAGCTTAATCTTCCATGTCATTTAGTACTGAATTGTCTTCAAACTTAGAGGGTGGAATTAATTCTTATTTGACTTTCTGAACTCTAATTTTTGAATAACCTAGAGTCTCAGTCTCCCTTCCTTCCCTCCCTCCCTAACTTCCTCTGGGATTCCTCTAAGGGCCTTGTGCTTGCTATGTAAGTACTCAACCACTGAGCTCTATCCCCAGGGCTCTTTTTATACTGAGACAGTCTCGCCTAGTTTTTATGGCTGGCTTTGAACTCACTGAGTAGTGTCAGACAGGTAGCTAGTTTTACCTGACTGGCACAAGGCCCACTTAGGGTCCTTTTGATTGTTCAAAAGATCAAAGCCAATCTGTGTCGGTAAGAAGTTTCAATGGATATCGTGTGCCAATGTTGGTACGATGCAGTTGGCTTGGCAGCATGTCCTGATAACTTCTCAGGGAACAGATGGATGAACAGAGAAGACCCACTCACGGCTTTCTAACTTGTGTCACTTCTTGACCTAAAATTTGGCCTCTGAGTAGGGACTGCAGTAGAGGTTAAGATGGACTGACATGTTGCAGACACATAGATACATAAGAATTCAAGGTTTGTGGACAGCAATACTATGTTTTGGTCAAGAGATGTTGGAGTTGAATCAAAGAGCCAGTGGGGGGGGGGAGGGGTGTTTGCACTGACCTGGGAATCACACACTTCAGCTTAAGCTCAACATAAAAAGTCATAAATCTGGGCATATTGGTGAGCCGTGTATACAAGACAGGGCTATCAGCTACCATCTGTTGAGATAAGAGATCTTTGAAGTATACATATTGTTTATCACAATACATTTTAATATATTCAAATAAGAAATTAAGAAAGATATCATTTGCCAGTCTACCAACCCAAGAAATAAAGACAGCCAAATTAATGTGCTTAACATTCTCTCTGCATTGTGGAAGCATGTAACAAATAGAAAATAAAGCAACACACTTTACGTACGATTGTGAATCAGATTGGCAAGAGGCTGGTCACATTGTCCTGGGAGCTTTTCCACTAGACTTTTAAAATCAAAATTATAGGAAGTATTTCCTTCTTACTTAGATGGAAACTTGCTCTATGAGGATTTTAAAGATGAAGAAATGAGATACTCTTTCTGATATTACTGACTTCAAACACAGTATTTGGCCTTTACTTTGAATGTTCAAGTTTCTAAAAGCACATCAGAAGGAAGACTGTTAACTAAAAATAATGATGTATCTATACTGACCAACTGGATTTCCTGAGTGTGAAATGCATATCCATTTCACAAATAAGTTACAACTCGATGGTTTTGCCATACTGGGTTCTAGTTCTGTAACAACTTGATCCTCCGTTATTTATGCTCTTGGGATCACATTAGATATGTTGTATGATCTCAGTTAATAGAAAGGTTCCAAAGTCAGTAACTTGTTGAATTGATTAGCTGCAGCATGTCCTGTAAGATTGGATGATCCATAGAGTTGCCAAGGTCTGAAAGATTCATCTCATCCAGCCTTCAAATCAAGAAGTGAGACAGATGGACACTATTAAAATTGGTTGGCAGTTTAGACTGTGACAATTGTAGAAATTGTCTGCCCACAGCAAGGAGTAAGGAGAGAATATCAGTGTGGGTATTTTGACTGGTTTCTTAGCTGAGACACTTGCACTTTAGGATAGGTAGCTCTCTGTTATATGTGTGTGGGGGGGCTGTGCCTGCAGGTGCTGAATATCTGCTCCTCATCACCGGATTCCAGTTGTACCCTTCTCTTTCTGGATGGAGGCATCAATATTGTCTCCCCAAATTCTGCAGTGTCCCTTGTGGAGAAGACTGTCCCCATTTGATAACTGTGGGCTTCACTTCTGTGAAGGGCTCTACATATGACACTTGCCTTTAGTTGCTAAAAACCTCAAAATGCCTTTGGATTTCTTTTGATGGGTGCACATGAACAAATCAGTGTCTGGCATCTTGCTGTAGGTAGGCACAGGCTTGAGAAACAGACTGAGATCGACAATATACTACAAGGCAGAAGAGACTGGAAGATCTTTGCGTAATTTTGTTTAAGTTATTCTATGCTCATGACATGAAGTTTAGGTTCCTAGAAGACACACTTATTTCCATGACTACAGCAATGCAAATTAAGGCAGGATAAATGGAATGTTTTAAATTTACCTTGGACGTGCTTGAAACTCCCTACGCCAAAGTCTCCTTTCAGTTTTCCTTATAGATGCTGAAGTACGATTGGTTTCAATGAAACATATATACATAATACATGCATATACACTCATTACAAGTGAGCAAATTAAATCTATTTCTAGTTCAGGACCATCCCAGATCATTCTTGCACCTTAACTTCCTGGGATAACTTCGATCAAAAGACTACACCTCTGTTTTCCTCCTTTGGACCCTGAGCCATTGTTAACATAAGGCCTGGGCACTGAGCACCAAGGAGGAGGAGGAGGAGTGCGTGTTACACTCAGGGATAAGCTATAGTTTAGTGACAGAGACAGATCTATAAGTCAAGTACAATAAGATACTTCACTAGGGATATTTTCTGTGGATTTTTCTAGTCACTGTTCCTTTTATTCTGCTTACCCCAGAGCTATCACAGAACTTAGGCCGGGCATCAGCTGGCCTTGTCTTTGATCCTTGGACTGCTATCTACTAACTTCATGTGTTTGGTTACACGGCTAGCCTTGATGCCTCACTTCTTCACTCTGTAAGAGCGGAAGCAGAACTGATCCTGTAGGAAATGATGTGTGCCATATTAACAGAACCTTAATTCATTTTGATAGAAAAGTCTATCATTTTCTTATTAACGCCAAGTATCCTATACACATAAGTCTCCGGTGAATGAATAGAAGTGACAAAAACATTGTGTTTCTTTTAGGCTATGGCGCTAGGTTGGCATTATCTGTGTGCATACATATTACATGCATACATATTAAAATAAGAATGAAAACAACAACTGGAAGGACTTTACAGATGGCAGCGGGCAAAACAGTTCCTTCTCTTACCTCTACAACAATCCCACAGGAAAAGGTAGGATATACAAACTCAAGTTCATCTGGTCCCACAGACGTCACTATGCAGACTGTCCCTAGGAATACTTCATCAGAGTTTTCAGGTTCACTTGGATGAAACAGTACCGGTTTAGCTATAACATGAATATGAAATTAACTGCATTGCACTGATACTGTTGAAAGAGAAGAAAAAGCAGTCAGCTGCTCCACCTAAATATGTAGCAACGGATTTTGAGCTGGATTAGGGGACATCCAATTTAAATATACTTTAGGGATGCAAAAATAAGATGATTCCTTTCATGATATGAATCCCCTTTTCTTTACTTTCCATTGATGTCCCTCAGATGGAATCACTTGCAAAACTTGCAAAACACTTAGAAGTTCTGCCTGAGATTAACTAAAGTGGCTATTTAGAATGAAAGCAGAGGTATGTACTTTTATCAGAGTGCTATTGCTGGGTACCATGTTCCCCAATCCTTGGTGACTCTGTAAAACTTAATCTCTCTCTCTCTCTCTTTCTCTCTCTCTCTCTCTCTTTGTGTGTGTGTGAGGTCAGAAGATGATGTTGTATGTCTTTCTCAGAAGCTTCTTTATTTTTTAAAATGCAGCTCATTTGTTTTTGTCGTGAAATTTTTTCCATAGGATGGTAGAAACATTACATAGTCTTTATTACTTGGTAAGATTTAAGGGTAAAGTCATTCGGTCAGGATTTTATTGCTTCCCAGTCTCAGATAGCTAACTTCATAATTAGGACTTTTTTTTTTCATTTGGGGCTTTGGTGTTGCCTTTTTTCCCCTCCCTTATCTTTTTTAAAATTATTTGTTAATTACACTTTATTCACTTTGTATCCCCCCTGTGGTTCCCTCCCTCCTACCATCCCAAATCCCTCCCTTCCTCCACCCTCTGCATGCATGCCCCTCCCCAAGTCCACTGATAGGGGAAGTCTTCTTTTCCTTCCTTCTGATCCTAGTCAATTAGGTCTCATCAGGATTGGCTGCATTGTCTTCTTCTGTGGCCTGGTAATGCTGCTTCCCCCTCAGGGGGAGGTAATTAAAGAGCAGGCAATCAGTTCATGTCAGAGACAGTCCCTGTTCCTATCACAATGGAACCTACTTTCCTATCACAATGGAACTCACTTGGATACTGAACTGCCATGGGCTACATCTATGCAGGGGTCTTAGGTTATCTCCATGCATAGTCCTTGGTTGGAGTATGAGTCTCAGGAAAGACCCCTGTGCTCACATTTTTTGGTTCTGTTGCTCTCCTTGTGGAGTTCCTGTCCTCTCCAGATCTTACTGTTTCCCACTTCTTTCATGAGATTCCCTGCACTCTGCCCAAAGGTTGCCCATAAGTCTCAGCATCTGCATTGATAGTCTACAGGGCAGAGCCTTTCAGAGGTCCTCTGTGGCAGGCTCCTGACTTGTTCCTTCTTTTCTCCTTCTTCTGATGTCCAGCCTCTTTGCCTTTCTGGATAGGAATTGAGCATTTTAGCAAGAGTCCTCCCTCTTCATTAGTTTCTTTAGATGTATAGATTTTAGTAGATTTATCCTATATTATATGTCTATATGAGTGAGTATATACCGTGTGCATCTTTCTGCTTCTGGGATAGCTCACTCAGGATGATTTTTTCCAGATCCCACCATTTATTTTAAGACAGGTTTTCTCACTGAACCTGGAGCCTGCCAACCTTGCCAGAATAGCTGGACAACAAACCCTGGCAAGCCTCTTGTCTCTGCTTCCCCATCACTGGCTCTTTCTGTGGGTGCTGGAGATCTGAACTCAGATCTTCGTGCTTGCATGGAAAACACTTTACTAGTTGAACCATCTCTATAGCCCCCAGGTTTAATTGTCAGGCTATGGCTGTGTGGCAAATAGTAGCAGACATATAGCTCATGTGGAGAGAAGATGTGAGTCTTTCAAGGTCAAAGAATGAATCAAGAACCAAGACTGAATATTATGCTCTTTGGAGCCACTACACTGCCTCGGCCTGGAGATTAGAATGTTCAGTTTCTGCCTCTGCCGGAATCTTCTCCTGACCATGGGATAGAGCTCCAATTAGCTGTGAGATATACAAAGGATGGTTGACGTAGTTCTCTTCAGCATGCACATGTTTTAGATGGAACGCATGTTGTTTTTTACTTCACTTTCATCTGTGTTTCCCCATCCCAGCCAACAGCACCACCCTTATCCAACAGTGAAGCCCAAAGGCCTTAGGATGGAGTCCCCGTTCCCACTTCCCTTTCTTCCCAGATAGTCTCCTATGGGGTCTTCTCACTTTTGCTTTCAAAACTGAGCCTCCATCTATTTCTGCATGGCCATACCCTAGAATCCACCACTGTCCCTTCGAGGGGCAACCTCAGCAGCCCTGAGGAGAAGCTCACTGCCTCCAGCCTCATTTCTTTTATTCTTCGCAGCTGCCCTATTTGATGGAAGCATCCTCTTGCTTACACTCCTTCCTTACCATTTCAGAAACCTCCACTTCCCTGTCTAGCACTTTAACTTTCTTTTTTCTTTTTGCCCTTATATTACTTTCAAGTAATATTTTTTTTCAGCTAAAAAGAAATGTTTAATTCATTTTGGTCCTATTTCATCAACTTGGAGTATCACATCTGTAAGAGGCATTTTGTACAATTCTCTTTTCATTTTATATAAAGGCAAAGAATAGGGACTGTTTCCTGCCCTCTAACACCCCACCCTTCTTGTAAGCAGTGACAGTATCATTCCTAATATTCTCCACAGTAATTGTGCTGCCTCCAGAAATTCACCTTTGTACTCCAAATACTATAATAATAATAATAATAATAATAAATAAACTAATAAACTTTCCTTCTGAGACATTACAACAGTTTATATGGAAAAACTCTTAAGTTAAATTCTGACTCCTTTGGGCTGAGTCTCTGGTAGTCTGCAGGGCTTGAAGGTATTTTAAATGAGTTCTGTCCCATTTTGTCTTATGGAACATGATACCATGCCAGTAGTGAAACAAGGTTGTTCAATTATTTGAGAAACTGTTAGATGTTCTGGGATCTGAGAGCAGCTTGCGGTCAGCCTGATTGGGATGTTGAAGGCTAGTCTATATATCACTGGGTTGGCTGTAGGCAAACACTGGAGTTTTTAAAATCTTAAGAAGATTTTAAAAATCTTTAAAAGAATTGTACAGTGATGTGGGGTGGGAAGAGAGATTACATAAATAAAGCTAATTAAGAATGTGTGGTTGACTGTCCTGATGAGACCTGATAGGCTAGGGTCAAATAGAAGGTCCTTACCCATGGACTAGGGGAAGGGCATAGAGGGAGAAAAGGGAGGGAGGGTGGAATTAGGAGGAGAACGAGGAGGGAGAGGGCCACAGCCAGGATACAAATTTAATAAATTATAATAAATAATAAAAATATGAAAATAATAATAAAATAAAAAATAAAAAAATAAAAAATAAAATAAAATAAAAAATAATAAAATAAAAAAAGAATGTATGGTTAAATAGTACAGGTAGGAAACTGAAAGACAGATAAGTAGCAGGAAGAGGGACTCAGACAGAAGAACAGATGGCTCAAGGGTGACCTGGTAGAAAATTGAAGAGTGCTTCTGTAGGAAAAAATGTGTATGTGTGTGTGGGGGTGGGGTGGGGTGGAGGTTGGGATTGGAACTCAACTCTCAACAAAATCAACACTTTGATATCAGAACACCTTCACTCATGGTGAGCAGGGAAGAGAAGCCATAGGCCAATGAGGACTAAGTCTGTAAAACCTGTATGCTGGGCCAATAATGTTCTAGTAACCCAGGGGGAGATAACATATAGGACAAGGAATTAGTAAGTCATTAACTTTTCAGATGGAACAATAAACCTCTCAAAACCAAGAGCCGCAAAACTCATGGTCATAAGGAACTACCCCTTGAAAACATTACCAGTCAAGTTCCGTTCTGATACCTGACGCTTGCCCAGAACACCTCCATATCCCGGACACGAACAGCAGCAGTCCTGATACAGCAAAGGCCTTCATTGTGCCAGACCCTGGGCTGAGACTTCCTCTGGTATTGGGTAGTTGAGAGGAACTGGCAAGCCGGAAGTGTTTTTATACCTGAGGCTGTAGTCAGATGTATTCAATGAGCACAATTCAGAGAAGAGGAAAAAAAGAAACCTTTAAGACACCTGAGACTTTCTTTAACATACGGGCTAGAAAAATACAGTGTTGGCTAAGTGAACACAGCTACACATTATGAGGTGCGTTTGAACTGCTTGTTGTAAGGCCTCCAAATGCTTGATAAGGTGGTCAGTTTGCTGGGCAGTCTTTTGGTATTCTATGAGTAGATTCCAGGATGCCACTGACTCTGACACAATGATGTATTATGTCATCTGTGGTTGAAGCCATCTGCACTAGTTTGTGATACATATTTAGTTCAACTGGCTAGTTAGTTAATTAGTTAGTTAGTTAGTTAATTCCTTGACCTAGCAGAAGTTACTCACTATTAACAACTGAGGAAGGAGAGGCTAATAGAGACCCAGTCTTGACCATTTCTAACCCATCTGTTAGAGAGCCCCATGCTCTTCAGGGGTATCATAAGGTCCTTGCTAGAGTGACATGTCTAAGCCTTTAATCTCTTATACCTTTCTAAATGAGCCTTTCTCAACCACCAAAGAGACTTTGAGGGTCCAGGCACCGTGGAGATGTTCTGGGAGAGTGCTGTGTCCTTCCTGGAGAGTCTGTTTAATATAAAGGCTCTAGAAATTCCTCTGATCCACTGTGCTTAGAACACCATGATGAAGGCCAGAAAGCATTTATTTGGAGCTTCCTACTTCAGAGATGAAGAGCCCATGGCCATCGTGACAGGGAGCTTGGTAGTGGGCAGGCAGATGTAGAACTTGACAGTAGGCAGGCAGACATGTGCTGGAGCAGTAGCTGAGAGTTTACATCTTGAGACACAACTACGAGGCAGAGAGAGAGAGAGAGAGACAGAGAGAGGAGAATGAATGAGCACTGGGAACGGTCTTTTAAAATCTCACTGACCATACCTCCTCCAATAAAGCCCTATCCCTTAATCCTTCCTAAACAGTTCTACTATCTGGGGACCTACTATTTAAATATAAAAGCCTGAAGAGGCCATTCTCATTCAAACCAACAGACCAAGAAAGTCCTAAGTTTTCTTTACGTATGTCAGCAAGGATGTTTATTAATGTCTACACTAGTATTTATTGTACAAGTTCAAGACGCTAGTGTTAAATTTTTTATATGATCAACAATAAAATGTACATATGGAAAATGTCCTGGGAAGTCTAATAATGCTTGATGAATTATTTGAAAAACAATTTAATCCACATGAAAAGGATATTGTGGCATAAAAGAGAAGTTCTGTGTATACCTAGAATAAAACATGTAACTTCCAGTTCAAACCTCCTACACCATGCTGTTTAGTTTTTTCCACTTCAGTGGTAGTCTGAGAGGCATCAGATAGATAGATCTGAAAATATCATTAAGTTTTCACAATAACTTAAAAGTTAAATCAGGTATAACAAACTTGACACGAAGTATGTTGAGGCAGAAAGGGGACAGAGTCCTGTTAATCAGATAACTTTAAGAAATCCTATTCATAGGTGTGGTAGTGTACACATTTTATCCTTGAACTCAGGAAGCAGGAGAAGCAGGAGCAGGAGCAGGAGCAAGAAGAACAGAAGCAGGCAGATATCTGTGAGTTTGAAGCCAGCCTGGTCTACACAAGGAGTTCCACACCAACCAGAACTACATAGTAAGAACCTGTCTCAGTTCCCTGACCCCAAACCAAGCCAAACCGAACCAAAATGAAAGAAAATTCATGAAATGATACAAAATGCATGTACAAAACTTGTTAAAAGACATAAACCTAAGGACCTACCTAATATAGTCTTGAATGATAGATATTGTGCTACTTTGTAAAGTTTTTCCAAAGGTATATGTGTGTGTATGAAGCGCACGTGTATGTATAGATACATATATGCTGTATAAATGTGTACTGTGTGCATTCACACAGAAATATATTGTAGATGTACAGATAAATTTAGTCAGTTTTGCATTACCTGTGTGTGGTGTGTGTATATGCGTGTGTGTTTGATGTGTATGTATGTGTGTTCCACAGCATTTTGTTAGTGATGTCTACAGAGGATGAGTCTGTAGGTCATCACTCCAGCCTCCCATACTCTAATTTTTAAAGACTGAGAAGTAATACAAATTTAAGAAAAAGGAAAATTAGAGATTGGATGCCTACATCGTTATTGTACAAAGAAACAATAAAAAAAATAGCAGTGAACGAAAGGGGAGAAGTAGGTCCCCGGGCAAGCTCCCAGTTATTTAAGATGATGAAATCTAGAGTGTAACATACAGCATGGAGACTAAAGCTCACAGCATTGTATTCCATATTGAACCTTTGCTTGCGCGCATGCATGCATGCGTGTGGAGGTGTACGCATGCACACACACACGCATGCACACGGGGGGGGCAGTACACAGAAGGATTTGTTCATTTACTTGGCAGCAAGTATAAAAAAACTTTTCAAGTTGAAATATGTGCCTGTACTTCAAGTGGGTTGAAAATGATTGAGAAATTCTTTTTTATTTCTTTTTTCTCCCCCAGTGCTGGAGACTGAACCTAGGATCTTGAGATTTCTAGGCAAGTGCACTACCACTGAGCTAACTCCCTTAAGAAACTAAGTGGTAAATAGTTACATTTCTCTCTACTGCTACATCTTTATCTCTCATTTTTGCAACAGATTTCCTAAGCCCTGGAGATGAAAATATATATGGAATGTTCTCTAGTCTTAAGGATTTCATGGCATGGTGACTTTGTAGAACTGTTATTAATAAATAATACATCAATTTTTGTGTGTATTTTGTTCTGAGATAGCATCTTATGTAGCCCATGGGTAATCACATCTCTTTTTTTAAAGTGCTGAGGATCTAAAGAAGCTAAACAACAAAGAGGACCCTAGGGAAGATGCTTAATTCTCATTCAGAATGGCAAACAGGATAGATACCAGAAGCAGTGGAACAGAGAGGGAACAGGGTGGGAGCCTACCATAGATGGCCTCTGAAAGGTTCCACCCAACAGGGGATCAAAGCAGATGCAGAGATGCACAGCCAAACTTTGGGCAGAGTGCAGGGACTCTTATGGAAGAAGGGGGGGAGGATAGAAAGACCTGGAGGGGACAGGAGCTCCACAAGGAGACCAACAAAGCCAAAACAATCTGGGTCCAGGTGGGGTGGGGGCTGCAGAGGCTGATGCACAAAGCAAGGACCTAGACTGAATGGAGAGAACCCAGACCCCCCTGCTCACATGTAGCTGATAGGCGGCTCAGTCCCCATGTGGGTTCTCTAGTAAGGGGAGCAGGGGCTGCCTCTGTCATGAACTCAGTTGCCTGCTCTTTGATCACCTCCCTCTGGTGACACTGCCTTACCAGGCCACAGAAGAAAAGGATCCAGGCAGACCTGATGAGACTTGACAAACTAGGGTCAGATGGTAGGGGAGGCGGTCTCTTCCCCTTTCAGTGGACTAGGGGAAGGGGACGGGGCAGGGAGAGAGAGAGGGAGGGTGGGACCAGGAAGATGTGAGGGAGGGGGTTACAATCGGGATATAAAATGAATAAATTGTAAAAAATAAAAATAAAAAATGAGAAAAGAAAAAGAGAGAAAAGTGCTGAGGCTCGAACCAAGTGCTTGTGTATGCTAAGCACAAGGTCTACCAGTTCAGTTATAACTTCAGCGTCTACTGGAACAGACTGTTAGTGCAATTATACATTCCCGGCAATGCAGTCAAGAGCTGGTGCATTCCTCTAGTCATTTCACCTTTCGGTAGCTCTGTCCTTCATGCTATAATATCATGGGATGTAGTTCTGAACTCAAATAATAGATCTAGAGATGGAAAAGCAGAATAGCTTGAATCTGAGTTTTTGGGTGTTGGGAATCAAACTTCTAGGCCTGAATGAGGTAGGTAAGTTTCCCACCATTAAGTTACGTTCCCAGCACTTAAATGTCCATCTAAGCCATTTTTCATAGTTGAGATTTTTAACTCCTCATTTTGAAGAAGTGTCTGTCACCTTTGGAAGAAAGGAATATAATTGTGCTGTGAATTATTTTCAGGCCTTGCTACTTGAAATGTAGTCATAGAGAATCATTGGTATCACCTGAGAATTTATTACAACTGCAGCATCTTTGGCTCTAATCCCCACGTCTGGGTTAGAGGCTGCTGCCTAACAAGGTACACAGGTGATAATCGTAGTTTAAAGTTTGCGAACGAACCCTGCTATTGAGCATCAACACAGCATGCTCAGTGAAGGCAAGTCCTTATGCCCCATCCATTCTGAGGACATTAGTATCAGTGTCCCTTGGGGACTCAGCAATGTAAATTCCCAGTCCCACTCCAGTCTTGCTGAATCAGAAAACAGAATGGCTGCAATCCAGCCATTGTGTGTTTAAAAAGGTGACTCTGATTGGTGGGGCAAAGCAGAAGTGTGTGAGGCCTCACGGTTTGAGTCTTTGCATTTGGAGCTCCAGAGGACAATTATATTCTCAGACACTCCTTCATTGTTCAGATATGGAGACACAGATATTTTGGGATGTTGGGGAGTTTTAAGAAAGTACACCTTAGTGTATAAAATCACTCTGTACATAATGGTGGAGATTCTAATGCGGGTCGTGCCTCTATTCCTTTTGAATCACCTGCAGAGATCTCCTCTCTCAGCAGTTGTGGGTAAGAGCTGTGTGTGAATTTCAAGTGTGCTATGGGAACAGTCCTGTGGCAGGTTTTATGTCATGTTCACTCTAGTTCTTCAATACCTCAATAAAGTGTTACATTTTAGATGAGGAACTGATCGTGCTTAGTGGCACGTGTTAAAGGTGCTAGTTAATCACTCCCAACTGAGGGTCATCTATTCTGCCATATAAGAAGGCCTCTTACTCTTTGTTGTTTCTTGTTTTCTCTGTGGGGTTGGATCTCCAGTCTGAGCAATGAAGTCTTTCCTGGGCCTGTGGGGACTCCTCCTCCTCCTTCCCTTTATGAAGACTTGTGCTGATGATTGGACAGGTATCACATGTGACTTTGGAGAACTGGAATATCTTAACATGTGCTGAGGGATGTGGATTTTAGACTTTTTCATAGAGATTGGTCTTTTTCAGATGCCTGATATTAGAATGTAACAATTCTACTGAGACTAGACACTGTCCTCATTGGAGTTCTTTCTTTCTTTCTCCAACTCCCCTTTCTTTTGACCCTTCCCAGACCACATCATTTTCTGGGGGCCCAATAGTTGAGATGAATTAGATAGAAAAGTAGGGTGGCCTAGAAAGCACAGAGGTGTCCAGGGGCTGTTAAGAACTCAGGAATCGTTGGGTTTGGTGGTATACATCTTCAATCCAGCACTGAGGAGGCAGAGGCAGACACATTTGTGAGTTCAAGGCCAGCCTGGTTTATAGAGGGAGTTCAAGGACACCCAGGGCTACACAGAGAAAACCTGTCTTGAAAAACCAAAAATAAGTAAAAGAACTCAGGACTTGCTGTGGCATTTAGGAAAAGAGCCTTTGCAAAGGCTCAGCATTTTCCTTGTCTTTATCCATTATAGAGCCACAGTATCTGAGAGGGAAGGTGAGCTCCTTCTAGTAGGGTGACTAACTGATCCATCTTCTATGTCAAGCAAACTAGAATGGCTGGTCTTCTGAATATGAATGTAGACTATTAGTTTTAAAGTTTAGAATTACAACAAAAAGTTATGTATTTTTGTCAAACTACTTAAAACAAAATAACCCAGTCTTAAGGAAGTTGCAAGACTCTAAACACATTGATTAATGTGCTTGCTTTATTTATTCATTCATTCATTCATTCATTTATTTATTTATTTATCTATCTATCTATCTATCTATCTATTTATTTATTTATTTTGGTATTAGAAGCTACTTAAAATATGGCTCTAGGAATTGAATTGGTATTCACTACCTCATTATCTGGACTTGTTATCTCCACTCTGACTCGCTTCCCATGCTTAAGTTTATTTGGGATAACAGTGGGAATTAGAATGGGAGTCCCTGTGGTCTGCTCTGATCTCTGAGTCTTCCTTCTGTCCATATGGAAGCTTATTAATCAGCCGATCCTCTGCACAGTTCATGTTTTATAGAAGCAGAAGAATGGTTTGCAGGCATCTAGAGTTTTATTTATAGTTTGTTCTACAGCTTTATTTTTGCTTAGTATTATTTAAAGATACTTGTAGCACTGGCTTGTTTTAATTGCTACTTTGTAATCCATAGAATGGATACATTGAAAAAAAAATTTTTTTCTGTTCTTATTAGGACTTCTAAAGTGTTATTTATTTATTGGTGTGTGTGTGTGTGCGTGCATATATGTGTGGTCCCACAGCATGTGTGTTGTAGCCAGACTTGGCAAATGCCTTTTCCCAGTGAGTTACCTCACTAGCCCTGAGTGACTTTTTTTTTTTTTTTTTTTTTTTTGCCTTGTTAGAAATAGAACTGTGGGGCCATAGAGCAGACATTGTTTGGTTTTTCTGATATCATGGCTCCAGTTTTGTCTTTTGAGAAGAAATTAATCTTGCCTTAAAATTTTTTTTTTCATTCTTAGAATATTCAGTACTCACAGGTGACTGATTTCCGTGAGTGTGAAGTAAATCAAGCTCTTATTTTTTTTAAATCCTTTTTATTTTTAGAAATTCCCACTATAGAAGTATTTATAAAAAGTACTACAGATCTGGGCGTGGTAACCCATGCCTTTAATCTCAGCACTGGGAAGGCAGAGGCAGGCAGATCCCTGAATTTTCGGCCAGCCTGGTCAGGACAGCCAGGGCTTTGTTACATAGAGAAAACCTGTCTCAAAAAACAGATAAAACAAACAAAAAGTACTAATACAGGAAAAATCAGTATGTCATTTTCTTAGTTTTACTTAAAAATAAAAATAACATTAGTCATTGTGGCTAATTTCAGAGTTTCTCTATCACTATGAGGGCAGGCCATGTTGCTCTTCATTTTAACGTTTTTCACGTTTTAAAAAGAGGCAATCCCATTTTCCTTTATACATATCTATTTGTATATTGGTGATAGGGTCTCACCATGTACCCTGGCTGGCCTTGAACTCCCAGAGATACTCCTGCCTCTGCCTTCTGAGTACTTGGATCAAAGGTGACAGTGCGCCGCCGTATTGTCTTCTTCCATTCCAGCCCTTAATCTTTGACCAACCGTAATTGTATGTTTTTACAATTCTATCATTTCAGTTGTGTTATTTAGTATAAAACATTTGGAATTGTCTGGCTCCCACTTTGTGTGTGTCTGTGTGTGTTTGCATGTGTGTGTGTATGTGTATAATATTGTCTCTAGATATTCTGAGTTAAAAGGAGAATCGTAACGGTTATCTCCCTCAAGTTTCATGCACCTGATTGCTGGGCTGTAGTTTTTTGTTTTTTTTTTTTCTTTTGATACTTAGTTTTTTTTTTTTCTCCTCCCTGCCAAACCCTCACATCCCCTCCCATTTTCTCATCTCCATCTCAGAGAAAGGGGACCCCCCAAGAAGTACCAACCCACCCTGGCACCTCAAGAGCAGCAGGACTAAGAGCATCCTTTCCCATTGAGGCCTGACAAGGCAGCCCAGCTAGGGGAAAGGGATCCAGAGGCAGGCAACAGAGTCAGAGACAGCCCTTATTCCCATTGCTAGGGGTCCCACATGATGACCAAGCTGCACATCTGTTACATATATGTAGAGGCTCTGGGTCCAGTCCATCCATGCCCTTTGGCTGGTGGTTCAGTATCTGTGAGCTCCCATGTGCACAGGTTAGATTCTGTAGGTCTTCTAGTGGTGTCCTTGACCCCCACTAGCTCTAGGAAGGATAGAGGAATCCTTCCTCCTATTCTCCCACAAAACTCCCCTAGCTTGGCCTATTATTTGGCTGTGGATCTCTGTATCTGTTTCCATCAGCTGCTGAATGAAGCCTCTCAGAAGACAGTTATGCTAGGTTCATGTCTGCATGCTTAGCAGAGTATCATTAATAGTGACAGGGGTTGGCTTTCTCCCATGGGGTGAATCTCAAGTTGGACCAGCCATTGGTTTGCCATTCCTTCAATCTCTGCTCCATCTTTATCCCTACACTTCTTGTAATGTGGGCAAGATAAATTTTGGGTCAAAGGCTTTATGGGAGGGTTGCTGTGCCCCTCTCATGACTGGAAGTCTCACCTGGAAACTTCAGACTCCATATCTTCTGCTGCTAGGAGTCCCAGTTAGGGTCATCCCCATAGACCCCCATGAGCCTTCCCTGTCCCAGAGATACCTCCCTGCCAATTTCTGTTCTCTCTCCCTGTCATCTCCACTCCTCCCCTCTCCACACACCTGATCCCCAACCTTGTTAACTTTCCCACCACCTCTCCTGTACAATTTCCTCCCTCCATCTACTTCAGATGTCTATTTCTTCTTCTGAGTGAGGTCCTCCTGGGCTTCCTTGGGTCTGCAGATTGTAGCCTGGTTATACTGTACTTTATGGTTAATATCTATTTATAAGTGAGTACATACCATGCATGTCTTTCTGTATCTAGGTTACCTCAATATCTAGGATGATATTTTCTAATTTTGCCCATTTGCCTGCAAATTTCATGATGTCTTTGTTTTTAATAGCTGAGTAGGATTTCATTGTGTAAATGTCCCACATTTTCTTTATCCATTCTTCAGTTGAGAGGTATCTAGGTTGTTTCTGGTTTCTGGATATTACAAATAAGGCTTCAATAAACATAGTTGAGCAAGTGTCCTTGTAGCATGGTGGAATCTCTTTTTTTCTTTTAAAATTTGTTTGTTTGTTTATTTATTTATTTATCATGTATATAGTGTTTAGTGGAATTGCTTTGAGTTTCTCTCCATTTAATTTGATGTTGGCTCTAGGCTTGCTGTATATTGCCTTTATTATTTTTAGGTATGCCCCTTGTATTTCTGATCTCTCCAAGACTTTTAACATGAAGGAGTGTTGGATTTTGCTGAGTGTCTTTTCAGCATCTAATGAGATAATGTTTTTTTTTTCCTTTCAGTTTGTTTATATGGTGGAACAAATTGACAAAGTTTCATATGATGAACCATCCCTGAGTCCCGGGGATGAAGCCTATGTGATCATGGTAGATGATGATTTTGATGTGTTCTTGGATTCAGTTTGAGAGTATTTTCTTGAGTATTTTTGCATCACTATTCATAAGGGAGATTGGTCTGAAATCCTCTTTCTTGGTTGAGTCTTTGTGTCGTTTAAGTATCAGGGTGACTGTGGTCTCATTGAACGAGTTTGGCAATCTTTCTTTTGTTTCCATTTTGTGGAATATTTTGAGGAGTATTGGTATTAGCTCTTCTTTGAAAGTTTGGTAGAATTCTGAGCTAAAACCACCTGGCCCTGGGCTTTTTTGGTTGGGAGCCTTTTAATGACTAATTCTATTTCCTCAGGAGTTGTAGTTTTACTTAAATAAAATTAAAAAATTCTCCCTTCATCCATACACTCTTCCCAGTCCCTTTCCCACCTCCCACCTCCTCTTTTCCCCAGATCCCCAGATCCACTACTCCTGTTTTTTTTTTTTTTTTTTTTTTTTTTTTTTTTTTTTTGGAGTGGGGCAAGAGAGCTGGCATCCCAGGAATATCAACAAAAAGCAGAGCAAAACAAGTTGGTTGCTATGTTCTCACAAGTGTTTATTGCTGTATCAACCCTTGGTGCTTTCGTTTATATATCATGAGGCTGTGGAGAGAGAAATGAAAACATGAGCTAGTTTAGAGGAATATACAATTAAAATGTGTTTTTATGCCCAGCTGTATAAAATGTTGACTCCTGAGGCTGGTGTGTGATAGCACACACCTTTAATCTCAGCACTCGGGAGGCAGAGGCTGGTGGATCTCTGAATTTAAAGCCAGTATGCTCTATACAGGATGTTCCCAGGGCTACACAGTGAGACTTGTCCTAAGAAAAATATTACCTTCAGAGAATAGAATTAAAATATTAAAAATGTTTTAAATTTGTATTGATCTCCCTCTGACAGATTCACTAAAAAATGCCTTTGGTAGATAAGAGTGTCTTACGGATGAAGTAATAATATGTGACCATCTTTTACAGACTTGCTTCTCTCTTTAACATGTTTTGTTTTGTTAAGGGATGAACTTGTGTGTTAACAAGATTTGCTCAAATGCTCTGCAATGATTCACATACAGCCTATTAACAGGAATGTTCTCTTTTCTATTTCTTAGTCATTCGTCTGCAATGCACCAATCACTGGTTCTATCTCAGGATTAAGGCTATATTATTTTCCAATATATATATGGAACCTGATGAAGTGTTTTTAGGAATCGGCTGCCCTGTGTCCACCGTCTGGCCAAATGATGTCTATGACTTTACCTATCGTACTTACTCCTGTGGCATTGTCAATAAAGTAAGAAGAAACATTATTGTTTATGATCCCTTCCTTGGATCTACAAAATGGGAATCATAAAGTTTCTATTTGTTACATAGCTGGGTTAATGTCTGTAACAGCCACATAATGTTAAGTTGCTAGCTGAGGGGGAGAGAACTGTTTTCTCTTCATCACAAAGTAGTTTCTCACACTAGTTGCACATTACAGCCCACATCGTTTGGCTAGCCTCAGGTGGAAGGGAGTAACCTCGGTTAAACATGACAAAGGCCTTCAGAGTTCCTTATGGGGGGACATTGATAGTGAAAGTTATGCATATCACTAACATTATTTTGAGTTGATTAAGAAAATGAAAACCAGGGAGACTTTGCTGTAACATTGCTTGTTAAGAGAACGGCACAACTTTGACAGGTTGAGATGAATGACGGATTTGGTGACACAGGAAGACAATTTTTAGATGGAGCAGTGGATGAGGGATACAAGGGTGTTTATTAAGTGCCCTTGGGAGAATGCCTATTGTGCAAAAGGAGATGCTAGGCTGTGATGAACTCAGTTATGACTGGCCCTACAGATGCTTTAACAGTCCAGCCAGAGAACTGATAAGAACTGGAACGCTATCAGGGGGTTGATTCTTTTTGTTCTTAAGAAATGACGCGGCGCGTGGGGCTGTATCTATGTATCTCAGTTGTCTGGGTGCTCATCTAGCACGCGCAAGGCTCTGTGTTTGATCCCCAAGGCCACAGAAAGTGGGCATGGCCCAGCACCCCTGCAAACCCTGCACTGGAGAGGCAGAGGGAGGAGAAGCAGCAGGAGTTCAAGGCTAGCCTGGCTGCCTAGACAATTCAAGGACAGCACAGGTGACATGGGACCCAGTCTAAGACAAATCAGAGTTGATCACTTAAATGAAATTCTCACAAGCATGGATTCCAAAATGGGTTTCAGCTGATCTGAAAGCTGGTGTTCTCTGCAATAAGCAGTGCTTTACCTTCCCCTGTGTTTGTGGAAAGGAGGTGTGAGCACACAATTTAAAAACTATGAACCAAAGATCTGATCTCTTTCAATAAGCAAGTATTATGTGGCTTTTACATCTAGGAGGTGTACCAGATTGAACCTGTCTCTTCATTTAGAAAATGGTCCAGTTTCCCACGACCCTTTCTCTTTGAGAACTGGAAGTACCAATAAACTGTTCTTCAAATTCCTTGCAGTGTTTGGAGATCTGTGAGACAAGCACAGATTGTAATTTTTCTTTGCTCCTGTAGGTTATTAATGACGTCATTCTGCTTGAGACTAAACTCACATACTTCTCTAGAAACGGTACTCTCCGGGCTGAGATGCAGCTGTCCTGCGTAATGCACAGGTGAGTGCCGTAGGCCAGGCACTGCCCGAGGCCCCAACCGCACCTTGAGACTTTAGATAAGAGACCCAAATCCCCACATGTTAAATCACTCAACCCAGGGCGTGCGTGGCATGGACGTGGGTAGGTGTGGTGGTGGGGGAACCAAGGCTTAACGGGATATAAATCTTTGTCCTTGGCTCCACCTCGTCAAAATTACCGTTGTCTCCTAGAGTGTTAGAATGCTGGAGCAGAGGAGGAAGACAACTTACTTTTCTAATGCTGGTGTCTGAATGGTGGAAAGCCTCCCCGGTCTCACTCAGCTAATCAAACTAGGCTGCTGCAAAAATAAGTCCAGATTTAAGTTTACTGAGGACAGAAAGGGAAAACAAAACCCTGAAAGATACAGGCATACATCGGAGAAATCAAGGTCAGCATGCAGCATGAGCGGGTGGGGCTCAAACCACAGGGAGAGGGAGCAGTTTCGAATCAGACCCATATGGTGATATTTAGCTTCTTTTTCTACCTTATTAGTTGATCCACTCGAGAAAGTCCAAGGTATAGATCATGAGCAACTCTGATGGGGTCTTAGCAAAGTTACGAAAAACTTGGCTTTTGGGGGGAGTTGGCAATGTGTTAGGTTTTTCTGGTTAAAATCATTTAAAGAACACTTAAAAAGCTATCTAAAATCGGTTTGTTTTAAATGGTTGTGCACATAAATGTGGCGATAAAGTTGTGATATTATATTTTTAATTACACTTTTCCTCATCACTTGAACAACATCACTCTAATTGCCTCACTTTATTATGGTCACTTTAAAACATTTTATTTAGGCTATATTCACTGACTATAGTAAAGGGGCTCATAAATATATGTAAATTCAAGTGTATTATATACTTTGACCATATTTACCCCATTACCCTCTACTGTCCCCCTTTCTGCTAATACCCTTTCTTTACCCAAATAATACTTTAATGCTCATGTCCTGTGTGTCTGATTCAGGATCTACATATGAGTGAACACATTCAATATTTTATTTTGATACAAATGTATTTTCCATTCAAGTCATTATTGGAGAGCTGCCCTGCCTGTTCCCTTACACAAAGTAATACCCACCATAGCAGCTAACCCTTTCAGTGCAATATTTTAATTAATTCTTTGAGAGTTGCATGCAGTGCATTTGGATCATATTTATTCCCCCTCTTTATCTCCTCCATCCTCTGTTCATTCCCGCACACTGTGTTCCTTTTTTTTTAATTTTTAAAATACCTCATTGACTTCAATTTGTTCTGCTCATATATTCATGAGTGTGGGGTTGTCCTCTGGGGTATGACTGACCTACCCAGAGCCAAATCCTTAAAAACAAAACACCCCGGACTACCTCTCCCAGATGCCATCAGCTATTCATAACTCCTCAGTTAGGGGCATGGCTTGATGTTATGTGGGTCTTATGAATGTAACCACAGGTACTGTGAGCTCTTGAGTGCAGAGGTCCTGTCATCTTCAGAGACACTGTCTGATGCTCCCTAACCTTTAGCTCTTACCATCTTTCCATACCCTCTTCCTTTACAGTCTTTGTGTGTGTGTGTGTGTGTGTGTAAACACACATGTATATGATTGTGATAAAAATGACTCATTTTTGTCTGATGCTTGTTTTCTACCCCTGACCAGTTGGGAGTTTCTATGTTATCTACTGCCCACTGCAGCTAGGATTTTAATGTAGCATATCATAGGCTTACGCTGTTGTAAGCGCTTCACTTGAATGATGAGTCTGTTACATATGGCAACTCAATGACATAGATTTCATGACATCAATTTCCAGGTGAGGAAAGTGGCACACTGGAGTGGAATTTCTTGCCCAATGTCATTGGTTGGTTGGTCAGTGATGGAGTCAGAGCATGAACCCATGCTCAATAATCACTGTTTTGTAATGTTTTGAAAAACCAGTTGGAATCAGTGTATCTACCAATCACCGGCATTTGGCCTTGAGTGCAGCCTTCTAAACTCCAAAGTCTGCATAGATCTTCAACCCCCTGTGATATTTCTTTTTCTTTTTTTTCCCCTTACATTTAGCCGTTATCCTCTTATCTGTGATGCTGAATGTAGCGGAGATTTCACTGGCAATCCTCCTGCGTGGGAAGTAGATATGACAATACCCAGACATCAGCAAGCTGCTGATACACGGACGCCAAAGTAAGGAGCCACCAAGCTAGTATTTCCTGATGTTGTCAGGCTTAAAATATGCCAAGGAAGCAGTCAAGGATATTGTCCTTAAACAGCTTCGAGATCAGGTTAATATTGCTAACGATAATAGTGGTCTTGTTAGTCTGTTACTAGTCAGTAGGGATTCCACAGGAATTAGAGGTGTCCCTCTTGGCCACTATGATAGTTGGTCTTACTTGAAGACTGGAGTCTGGGAGACATGGCCCCTGGGGGTGTCCATAAGGGTGTTTCTAGAGCAGATTAACTGAGTTCAGTAGGCTCATCCTCAAAGTAGGTGGCACCTAAAGCCATGCCACTCGGATATCCTTCTTCCTGAACACATTTATAGTTGTCACCAGTGTCCTCTCATGACATTATATTTTATCTCTTCAGCTTTTCAACATCAAATGAAGAACCCCAGGCCTCCGGAAGCAGCAGGCTTGGGCTGGCTGAAGTTTCTAGCTTCATGGATTAGAAGTTAACAGTTCTCCGTTTCTCCAGAATGCAGACGGTTGGATGAGTTCTTATTCATTTTAAAGAGATTAATTTGCAATTTTAAATTTGCGTCTGACCTTCAGATAGTCTCATTTTAAGAAGGGAGCTGTACTTGCTTTTAGCTGAATAGAATCTGATTAAGGAATGAAAAATTTCCATGAATGCTGTTTCTAATTGTTGAAGGACTAATGTGCATAATTTAAAGCCCAGTGTTCATAGTGATTTTGCTGCTTACGTTTGTTTTGTACTATTTTGTGAGAATTTCATGTATGTGTACAATGTAGTTTGATCCTATCCAGGCCCCCATCTTTCCCTTAGCACCTCCAAGATCCACCCTCCAACCTCCCTACTGCTTCCCAACTTTGACCTTTTTTTTTTTTAAATTTTTAAATTTTTTTTTTTTTTATAACCTAGCAAGCGTAATTTATACTACTCATATACTCATGGGTGTAGGGCCTTCTACCAGAACAAGGTTGATATTCCAAGTGCCATACTCTTAAAATAAATAAATAAATAAATAAAGCCCTGATTTTTTTTCTCCTCAGAAACCATCAACTGCCGGTAGCTCCTCATTTAGGGGTGGAGGCTCCCGAGCCCCTCCCCTCTCCATGCTGGAATGCTGACTGATTGGGTGTTGTACAGGTTTTATGTAGCTGCTGAGACAGTCCATTTGTACAGTGCTCCTGGCATACCCAGAAGACACTGTTGCTGTCTGCTCCTCTCTGACCACTATACACAGAGGAGGCACCAGTGACAGAGTGATTTGCCTTGCTGGGCTCACATTGCTTATCCTTCCTTTACCTTCACTTCAGTTATTGCCATTTGAATTTCACTGAAGTGGTGGAGGAACAGCGACCAGACAATGAGGGTGGAGCAGAATGGTAGTTGGACTCTGTAATATCAACCCCTTAATAATTCTATATTTTGGTAGGATCCTCACATAGTTCAAATTTTATCAATAAAATGTAAATTGAAGATAAGAGTGTCAAGTTTACACTGACTTAAGTGATACAGCCCATAATTATTTTTATTTCAATCTCTCCTGTAAGAAACTGGACTGTTTCTTCATTTCCACTTGAACATGACACTGTTGTCTGCAGACTGAGATAAGAGAAAGTCAGCACTCTCCCTGTTGAAGAAAATTATCAGGTTGCCTTTGTATCTACTTTCCTTTTACCTAGCAAAGTGGTCAGCAGTTAGTGAGGCTCCCTCCACCCCCAGTAAAATCTCATTTATTAAATTAAAAGGTCATCTGACTTTCCCTACATTATGCAGTGTGTTTAGAAACCACAAGAAGGCCCAGTGTGGTGGTTGGAATGCTGTCCTTCATGGCTATTATCATCTTAAAAAATCAGAGCAAAGGCTGGGCCTGTTACTATTTCCCCATGGAAGGAGAAGTGGGAGGGTGGCTGACTCTCAGCTGAGCTGACAGCCACTCCCTCTCTCCCATCCCACCTGCTGCACCTGGTCCTGCCCAACTGCATGTGCTTTGGGGGGGGTGCTAATGTACCCAGGAGGTGGAATATTAGAAGGAAGATTTCATCTACACAGCTTTGGGAGCTCATTACCTAGGCTGGGTGGGACTCTTCGGTGATGTAACTGTTTTAGGGTTTCCCATGCATCTTTATGGAGGCCCAGTAAAATCAGAGGTTCATAAAGCTGGGCTCTGGTCCTCTGAGAGCAAGTGCTCTTAACCACTGAGCCACCTCTCCAGCCCCACATGATTTCAAATGATGTATTCTTGCTTTCATAAACAAGACGCTTAACAATTATTTTTTTGCCCAAAGCATTCACTTGAAAACACATGGTATACACTTACAAGTGGATATTAGCTATATAATATAGGATAGCCATTTACAGACCTAAAGAAGCTAAACACTAAGAAGGACCCTAGGGAGGATGCTTAAATCTCATTCAGAATGGCAAACAGGATAGACACCAGAAGCGGTGGAAGAAAGGAAACAGGATGGGAGTCTACTTTAGAAGGTCCTCTGAAAGGATTCACCCAATAGAGCAGATGCTGAGACTCGGGGCCAAACTTTGGGTAGAGTGCAGGGAGTCTTTTGCAGGAAGAGAGGGGTGGCAATAGAGGGACATGCAGGGGACAGGAGCCCCACAAGGAGACCAACAAAGCTAAAGGATCTGAGCCCAGGGGGTCCTGCAGGGACTGATGCACCAACTGAAAACCATGGAAGAGGACCTAGAACCCCTGCTCAGATGTGGCTGATTGGCAGCTCAGTCTCCATGTGGATCTCAAAGTGAGGGGAACAGGGGCTGCCTCTATCATGAATTCTGTTGCCTGCTCTTTGATCACTCATTCCTGATGATATGGCCAAAGAAGAGGATTCAGACAGTCCTGATGAGACTTGATAAGCTATGGGCAGATGGCAGAGGAGGAGAACTTCCCCTTTTAGTGGACTAGGGGAAGGGATGGGGAGAAAAGGGAAGGAGGGTGGGACCGGAAGAAGTTGAGGGAGGGAGCTTCAGTTGGGATATATAATGAATAAATTGTGAAAAAGAAATAAAAATAATAAAGGTAAAAGAATACAAATTTTCAGAGAAACAAAACCAACATAATCTGTGAGAGGACGTATTTCTCTGCTTTTGTATAAGCTTTGGAGGAAATAAAGTGAAAAAATCTAGCTCACTGTATTCTATTTTTTTTTAACAAACACAAACCACACCATTAACACACAGGAGCTTGGCTTTTTAAGATTACTATTGTTTAAATCTGATGAAATTCAGAATTTTAAAATGACTTTTAGTGTATTTTGTGGGTTTCCTTTCTGTCCTATTAACGCTTTCATTATGATAAAACTGTGTACTAAGTCTCAACCCAGACTTCCCTTGGCAAAAATCAGTGCTTCCTCTGCCCCCAGACTAGAACCCGCAGTGGGCATGACGCGCAATGTCATCCACGGACACGGACTCACAAATATTCTAGAGTGCCCACTGGGAGATTCCCAAATCACCATGCAGATCACTGCTTTTTGTAGTCTAGCACTCACGCATCAAACATATAAGGCCCAGTTGCAAACATGCTTGGGAACACACAGTGAGTCAATAGTCTGGGAATACATCATCTCTTTTCTCTGATTGTCTCATTATCGTTGCATTACTTGGGCTGTAAAGGGCTTCAGCAGTGCTTTCTTAATAATGGATCATTCCTGGCAATAAGCACTTCAAAACTACCTGGCTCAGTTTCCCTTTTCCTTGCATCATAGTCTGAGTGGTGACATGACAAAGACCCTCAGAGCGTTACTTGAGCGCCTTGTGCCCTGTATGTTCACCCAAGGTTTTGAGGATGGTAAGGCAGGGCCTTCCGCAGGATGGTGTTTTAAGAACTTCCCCTCCACTGCTGACCCTTCCAGTTTGTGCTTTACAATATGGTGGTTACCTGCGCCGTAACAGTGAGTCTTTGCCAGTTTCCCAGCGTTGTCTCCACTGTGCGTACTCTGGAGTCTATGGCAAAAAAGTCACCTCAGGATGCTGTTACCTCTTCTGTTTGTGTGTACCTGTGAGGAGCAGGGGCATCTTCCTCGATTGCCTCTCCACATTATTGTCAATTATTATTAATTTTTGGTATAAGTGTAAAACTCAAGGTCTTGCTGCTTTAGCTTCTAAGTAGCTCGGTTTACAAGCTTGTGCTGCCAGGCTCAGATCAAAGATGCTGGGATTTGCTTATAGGTGAGGTGGAAAGCTCTCAAAGAGCCTGGTTGATATTTGATATTTGCCTTATGAGTATCTGTGGATTATTATTTTTTCTATCCTCAGAGGAAGAATTAAGTCATCTAAACATTAGATAACTCGTGCAAGACCTCGTAGTGAGAAATACAAACATATATTTGGTATTTTTATCTTCTGTCCTCCCCCCCCCCCCCCCCCCTTTGGAGTTGAGTTCCACATCAGTTTTAAGTTTGAATCTTTTCTGAGCTCTGTGTGCTGACAGACAGTAGCTATAACAGGCAGTGGGTACTGGCTTCAGGTCACAATTAAGCAGAGGCCTTATTTGAATAACCATCTGCTCTAGCTGTGTGAGTTGTATCTTAGGTCTGACCACTCTGATGTGGAAAGATGTTGGAGTATCTTGAGTTCCTTTGTCCTCCCTCCTCTCATGGTATCAGAACCAAAGAAAAAACTGCTATCATCCCATGTTGTGCTTTTTCTTTTTCTTTTTTCTCAATAGTTTATTAGGTTTTTATATCTCCCACCTTTCCAACCCCCAACACTAGGTAAGAGAGAAAGAAGGTTAGAGGGGAAAGGGAGCACAGACGTGTTTAGAGTACTTTCTACTGATCAGGGGTTTTGAGTTCTTAGGACAAGTCTAATCTTCATTGTCTTCATTGCCAAAATACCCAGCAGCCCAGCAAATGGAAGAGCAGGAACTGGCAGCAGCTGCTGCAGGCCCCCTCGGAGCTCTCCCGTCTATCTGCTTCCCAGAGTCCCCAGAATTGAACTATCTAGAGCTGGCAAAAATCATACCCCTCCTAGAACAGCGGACAATCGTAGTTAACACCTGTGGACAAACAGCCCCATATCCCACACCTGGGATTAAAACAAAAACATATTTATATAACATATATATTTTTCAAAGAAACCAAAATTCTCACTACAATCCCACCAAATAATGACAGTCTTTCATGCTTTATTTTAGCATTATAAGTCCATTATTAAAACGACCGAAGTTAATTTTAGATTGGCTTTAGAGCTGATCCAATACTGAGATGTTGCTGTAGTGTTCAGATTATTTTGTAATACAAAGTCGTGTCGCCTGTCCGAGGTCCGTGAACCTTTAAATTGCATTTGGAGAATTGGCAATTGGAAAAGGAAGCAGGCTAGCATCCCCCAAACAGCTGTCCATCCCATTGCCAGTCAGCAGATTATTTGGGTGGTGAGGTTGGAAAAAACTTTTCTGAGACTCGATGTCTGCGTCGTTGTTCTCCTTGTCATCCCTGGGTGCTTCCTGCATTCTCTGAGTGTCTGAGTCCAGCCACTTGTAACCTAGGGTATGGTTAGTGTCTCCTGCTATCAACTTTCTATTTCTCCAGCGGCGTGTGGGAACCTGGGGAAGCCAGACCACCCAGAACTTTCTCAGAGGCCCCAATGAAAGGACAAAGGCAGCTTCAGTTCTATGTCCTCATCCAGGCCCTTCTAGGGTGGAGTCGGGGCCCCGGAGGAGTCAAAGTTGTCACTTCTGAGAACCCAAGTCCCCGGGGCTGTGCTTATCAGTCCTTAGGCAGCTGTGTCTGAGGTTTTCTTTGCCAGAATTGTTTAATTTAGCTCTCTGCTGACCTTGGCCATTTCCCCCCTGTAAGTTAATATATCAGATGCTGTATTTCTTAACAAACTTGCGAAGTCATCAGTTTACGCAGGATTTCCTAGTTTGTCTTCTTTATTTCACAATCTTGGTCCTCCCATGTGACACCTCACTGGGACCCTTATTCCTGTGGGTGTGGGTAACGATACACTATCTGTCTTTTTTCTCTCTCTGCCTCTGACTCTGTATGTTAACTCAGGAAAAAACTAACCGTTAACAGTATGTGCACGGTAGATTACTATTAGTATGTACTTGTAGACTCATTTTTATAATATGGAATACAAATGTGCCTTTATGATACAGAATGTAAAAATGCTTCTATCTACCCATTTTTTCCTTTATTAGTTTTATGGAGGAAGAATTATTAGGTCAAATGTAGGGCCTTACACACCATGCATTCATTCACCCAACTTCATCTCACACATTTCTCTTGCCTATGATGGGCAGGTTTTAGAGCAAAGTGAGAGACATAAGTAGTACTGGGCAGTTTTATGCCCCTTGAGGTAAGAACAAGACCACTACTACAATTTTTGAGGCAACTCTGAAGCAAACCTGTTTTTTTTTTTTTTTGTTTGTTTGTTTGTTTGTTTGTTTTGGTCTCTTTTGTTGTTGTTTTTTGTTTTTCAAGACAGGGTTTCTCTGTATAGCCTTGGCTGTCCTGAACTCATTTTGTAGACCAGGCTGGCCTCAAACTCACAGTGACCCGCCTGCCTCTGCCTCCCTGAGTGCTGGGATTAAAGGTGTGTGCCACCACGTCCGACTACAAGCTTGGTTTTTGATGGGGTGTACCAGAAAGCTGTCCAGTGACTGCCACTTAAGTCAGGTTAAAGAGAGCAGGCTTCTCAGGCTCCTGTTAGGGAGTAAAATCATGAATAGTTGGTTGCAAAGCAGGTTTGCAGAAGTGAAACAATGGAGCAGGAAGGAATAAAAAAAAAATCTCCGGAACAAAAACAAACAAGCCATCCATCACCATGAGGTCAGTGATTAGGAAGGGTTAGGGTGTTCTCAAAAAGCAAGTCAAGGTCGTGGACTAGAGCAGATTAGGTTTCAGGAAACGGATCCTTAAAAACAGAACTCAGCCCTTGCAGTAAATGGAAACTTAATTTTTAACAATACAGCATAATGGCTCCTTCTTTCAAAATGGAGTCAGGCAGGTTCCTCAGTGTCTAGAGCAGGTTGTTGGTATTCAATCAATAGACTTTACTTAGTGCCCTGTGATTTACATAACCTTAGTTACACCCCTCTTAAGAGTAACACATGGAAGCAGAGTATAGCATGAAAGGAAGTGAGCATCCCTGTGACGCCCTGCTGTCTCTCATCCCTGTTGACTTTGCTTTACAATAACTTTTTCCTGATTGCGGTAACAGCTTCATTTTCCTTTCTAGTCTTATACCATATCATTTTCAACGCGGGTGTCTTAGGAGTACCTAGGAGACTCCTAGGTATACCTGGATTCTGTTCCTGTACAATGAATTCACATTTTTTTTTCCACGTTGAGTTTTAAAAGTTAGTTTAAAAATAGTTCTTTTTCTCATACAATATATTCTGAATAGAGTTTCCCCTCTCTCTATTGCTCCCAGATTGTTTTCTCCTCCCTTCCCTTCCAAATCCATTCTATTTTAGTTCTCATTAAAAAAGAATAGGCTTCTAAGAAATAACAACCAAATATGACAAAATAAAATATAACCCGTCACATTGAGGCTGGACAAGGCAACCCAACCGAAGGAAACAAGAAGAGCCCCAAGAACAGGCATGAAAATCAGAGACCCACTTGTTCACACACTCAGAAGTCACATAAAAATACTAAGCTGAAAGCTCGAATATATATACAGAGGACCTCATTTGGGCCTGAGATGGCTTGCTGCTCCAGTCTCTGTGAGTTCATAAGAACTTTGCTCAGCTGATTCAGAGGGCCTTGTTTTCCTGGGTTCCCTCCATCTCTGACTCTTACACATTTTCTGCCTTCTCTTCTACAAGGTTCCCTGAGTTCTGAGGGGAGGGATTTGATGAAGACATCCCATTCAAATATGTGTTCCGAGGATTCTCCCTCTGCATAATGTCTGCCTGTGGGTCTTCGTATTTGCTCCTGTCTGCTGCAGGAGGGAGCTTCTCTGATCATGACCGAATAAGGCACTGATCTGAGTATAGCATAATATCATTAGGAGTAATTTTTATTGATACTTTTGCTTTTTAGACCAGTAGTGTTTTTAGTTTTATCCTAGATCTCTGCGCTATCTAGTCTCTGGTTCGTGCTCACCCAAGCAATCTCAGTTATGGTTCTGTCTCCTGGAGTGGGCCTTAAGTCAAATCAGACACTAGTTGGCTATTCCCACCAGTTCTGTGTTACCACTGTGCTAGCATAGCTTGCAGGTAGGCTGGATTGTAGGTGGAAGGATTTCTGGCGCGGTCGCTGTGTACTCTTCTCTTTGGGTAGCCTGCAGAGTACCTTCTCATACCAAAGACACTACGGGTGGGCACCAGCCCAACTTTTCCATGTTCAGTGAGTTGTGAGGGTATTACCCTTGGCAACATGGCCCTGCTGTCAGTTTGCGGAGAGCATCCATTGTCTTGACAACAGCTTGAGTTCTTTGAGGGTTTCCGTGGGACGCCTTTGGACAACAGCACAATCGGATGCAACCCAGTCCTGCTATTAGAAGCCTCCTTTGGTAACAAGAGATGGTCGGGTGGGACTCTGTCTCCCCTAATGAGGAGGCCTTATTAGGATCACCTTCATAGAGTTTAGAAAGTTTCCATACCACCCCTCAAATGCCCCTTAATTCCAGCTGTCTTTCCATGCACTCCCTCCCTTACCCTTAATGGTATCTTCCCTTCTCCCATCTGACCTTTCAGCTCCTGTCCCTTCCAAAACCGATGTCCTACAATGATTATACAAACACTGTCTAACTAAAACATGTCTGTGCAATAAACAAAAGCTCCATGGCAACTGCCGCTCAGCTCATACTGCTAAATTTAGTAGAGTCCTTGTAAGTCTTTCTTAGAGTTTTCTGGGGAAAAGGCTTTTCTGCCCCCTTCATTTACATTATAACTGATAGTCTGAAAGCAGACAGCTGCTGAGGCTTAAATTTTCCACCCCTCTGCAAAGAAACTGCCTGGAAAGAAAGATCAACCCAGAGAAGGGGAAAGGCATGATAATATTTTGGAAACAGATAAATAGGTATTTTGCAGTGTAATAAAACTTTTTATCTAGATAGATATTCATAATGTCTGTTTACCCAGGCTAATATATTTGTACAAAACTGAGATGAAATTGGATTTATTTAATATGTAATACACATGTCCTGTGTAATATTAAAACATAAATTTTCCCCGACTCTTTTAAAATGTTCTCATGGGCTAAGTTAATTCTTTTTGTCACTCAAAAAGGAAATATTAAGATAGCATTTAGATTTTATGCCATTTGGGATACTAACAAGTGTTCTTGAATACTACATTTTAAATATTATTTTAATTTTATTCATTGAGAATTTCATATACGCATACAGTGTATTTCATCATCCTTACTTTCCACCTCCAATGCCTTCTAGACCCCTCCTCTTTGCATTTTCCCCCAACTTCATGTCATATTTATTTTATTCTATTTATAATCTATTGTGTTCAATTAGTACCTCCCATATATGCATGGGGGTGGGGCCATCCACTGGTCAAATATTAATGACCACTTGCTATTATCATTCCATATACAAAGGTAGGTATCTTAGACTACTGGAACTAATGTTATCTGACTTTCGTTAATGACAAAGTGTTCTTCAGAGAGTATCCCTATTGGGCAGGATGTTGAAGTTAAGTCTATCTTGCTCTACAGAGCTCTGCCTGGTGCCTGGTGCCGTTCAGCTGATTGTGTCCGTGTGAACAATGAAGGACACAATGAGTCTCGCTGGTTTTCACATTTTCTGGGATCTGACAGAATTGTGGAAGAGAGTCAGTTTTCTTGTTCAAGATCTTGTATGCTGAAAATTTCCACATTTTTTCCTACAATATGAAGAAGTAGAGGTATCTTTAGGATGTCAGGTATGTAAATTTGAATGGATCAGGATTATTGAAATCTCAAGTTAGTGAATACAAAAATAATTGTTCTGAAGTTTATGTGTTTTGTAAATTTGGTATTGTTTGTTGTTTTAGTTTGAATCTTGTTGTTGTAATAGAACTCTTCTACCAAAAACAATTTAGGAGAAAGTATTATCTGCATATACTTCCAGGTCACAACCTGGAAAGACAAAGCAGGAGCTCAAGGCAGGAATCTCAAACAGAAACCATGGAGGAATATTGCTTATTGAGTTGCTCACCTCTGTTCTCAGCTAGCTAGCTTAAACAGCCTGGCCTTCCGCCTAGGGACTGTACCACCCATGGTAGACTGGGCCTCCCATATCAATCATCAGTCAAGACAGTCTCTCACAGGCTTCAAGGCAACATAATCTTAACAATTATTCATTTGAGATAACCTCTTTTCAGGTGACTGTAGGTTGTGTCCAGTTGACAATAATTGTTCTATTTTAAAAGATAATATTGGCTTGATATTATGCTTTTTGTACTGAAGTATACCGTATTTTAGATTTTGAATGAATGAGCTTTTGGGAACCTACACAGGGGAAAATCTTTCCAACTGTTGAATTCTGACCAGAACAATCTAGATAAGAGTGTGTTCAATTGAATATAATTTTACTACATCCTATTTTGTTTGCTCTAGTCTTTCTCTTAGTTGTTGCTTTTTATTTTAGTACCTAGAATACAAACAATAGCCAGTACAAAGAATAAAATTATTTATTCATTGAAAATTTCATACATGTATTCAGTATATCTCAATCATGTGCACCCTTAGCTGCCTAGGTCCCTCCCACCATGCCTCCTTCCACCTTCATGTCCTCTTCTTCTTTTTTTTTTTTAAATCATTCACTGAGTCTAGTTACTGCTGCTTCTAAGTGCATGGGTTTGGGGCCATTCACAAGAACCTGAGCCTTCTTGTGGCCATACCCCTAAAGAAAAATGACTTTTTCTCCCTCAGTAGTTATCAATTGCCAATAATGCTTTAGGAAGAAGCAGAGCCTCGAGCCTCATGAGTCCCTCCCCCATCCTTGATGGAACATTAGCTGAACTGATCTTATAGCATCTAGATTTTTAAGGGAGGATTCCATTTTCATCTGGTAACTACTCTCAGATACTATCTTGGATAAATAGCTAGAATCTGAATGTTGGAGGTCGTGGCCATTTAGATCATTTCTACATGTTGGCTGTTATGAATAATGTTGCAAACAACATGAGTGCTGGTATGGTTTTGATATTCACACTTGGAGTGTGCTGGGACAGGAGCCTAGCAGAATTGTCATCTAAGACACAAGAGAAGACTGTATCCAGCAACTGATGGGAACAGATGCGGAGTACCACAGCCAAACATTAGAAGAACACGGCCCGCAGAATCAACTGACAGGGACTCATTGGAACTTCAGAGATCAGGGAACCTGTAGGTCATCTACACATATGTATGTCTGAGTGGCTTGGTATCCTTGTGGAAATCATAACAGCGGGAGTGTGGGCTGTCTCTGACTCTTTTGCTTATTTGTGGAACTCTTTTTCTCCTGCTAGGTTGCCTTTTCCAGCGTTGATGTGATGGGATGTGCCTGGTTCTACTGTAGCTTGTTATGCAGTGTTTGGTTGATGTCCCTGTTAGGCTTGCTTTTTTCTGTGGGGAGGTGTGGGGAAACATCTAGAAGAGAGGGGAGGTGGAGAGTAGGGGGCGAGGTAAGGGAAGGAGAAGGAAAGGAAACTGCAGTTAGAATGTAACATGTGAGAGAATAATAAAAAAAGAGTAACTGGCCATTTCTGGGGCCTCAGCCTATCTGTAATCTCAGAGGCTGGCAGCCAGCAGAGACTACTAGCTCTACCTGAAATCCCAGAGGTGTGCTTAATAGGTTGTCTCCACTGATGAAAGGAGCCAATTGAAGGCATATTAAGGCATGAAGGCAGGTTTACTGGGTGCAGATCCAAGAGGGGTTCCCTGGCCTCATTCTTTGAGGCCAGGGAAGTCACCATGGTGAGGGAGAAAGAGAAAAGGGGGAAGAGAAACAGAAAGGGCATGTGCATACAGGGGGAGAGAAAATGCAGAGAGAGCAAGAGAATCAAAATGTGTGGGTTATATAGGAAAGCCCAGTCCCTGGAAAGTTCAGGGCATAGGACCAAGTATGCCAGCCATGCCCTGTCAGGCTGGGACTGAGCATACCAGGTAGGGACTGAGCATACCAAATAGGGACTGAGCATACCAGGTAGGGACTGAGGAATGGTGGGAGAACCTGGAGGCCAGGTCCACTTTAGTATGTTAAATATGTACTCAAGCCACTTGTCCTGGGTCTGAAACCCTAAATTACTGCCATCATGGACCACCAGGCCTGCCAATGCCAGGGTCAACCAGATGGCTAAAGGCCAGCATAAACATAAGAACACACTTAACAAACCCAGGGCAATATGGCACCACCAGAACCCAGCTAAAACAAGCCCTGGATATCCTAACACATCTGAATTACAAGAATATGACCTTAAATCTAATCTTATGATGTGATAGAGGCCTTTAGAGAGGAAATGACTAAATCCCTTCCAGAAATATAAGAAAATATAATCAAACCACTTTTTCTGTGGGTTTTGGGGAGTTGAACTCAACTTTTCATGCTTGTGGGGCAAGTACTTTACTGGCTGAGCTTTCCAGTCCACCAGGATAACCTTGGAGAGAATTAAAGAAGGAAATACACAATTTCCATGGATGAAGGTAGTTGTAAAAAGTTTAAAATTTGGGCAACCCATCCAGAAATATATGATCAAAAATAATACACAATAGGTAACTTAATTTTACTTGTGATCTAGATAATTAATTTAAGACTAAACAATGGGAAAAATTAGATTTTCTCACAGTATCAAATTAATGGAGAATAGTCATGTTAGGTAGATACAAGGAATATGTTTGATGCATTAATCAGCCAATGATAGTAAACTGAGCCGATAATATAAAATTTACTTATTGTGGAAAAGGTCAAAAGACCCTATACCAAATACTATAGATTTTCATAGTGAAATGATGATCACTTCTGTGAGATCAAGGTAGCTGTAACAACCACACTGATTCAGTTGGAGGTTCTAGACAGTATATCTGGCAACACTGAGAAAGTAACGTTATCATATGAAGCAGTCATGAGCCTAAGTATGAAACAAAACCCTAATTTTATATCTTTCAGAAGAGAACATAACTTCTTCATAATTTTTGAATAATAAATTACTATTGACTAAAATATAAATGCTGGATATGGAAGCACATGCCTGCCATCCAAGCATTGGAGAGTAGGAGATAGAAGGATAAGGAGTTCAAAGTCATCCTCAGTTACATAGTAAGTCCAAACTGTACCTGGGCTATATTAAACTCTGTTCCCCAAAATCTAAGTAAATAAATAAGGCCATATTATAGGGTATACCTGTGCTTTCAGCCTCTAATTGAGAAAAAGTGTCAACCTCGTTTTTTTTTTTAATTGAAAATAATTATTTTCTCACACAATATATCCTGATTACACTTTCTTCTCACTAATTCTCCCAGTTCCTCCTCACCTCCTCTCTCTTTGGATACATTCCCCTTCTGTCTCTTATTAGAAAAGAACAGGCTTTTAAGCGATAACAAGCAAACAAGACAAAATAAAATAAGATAAAAAAGAGGCTAGGCATGGCAATTCAACCGAAGGAAAAGAGCCCCCAAAGCAGGCACGAGAATGAGAGATCCATTTGTTCACATCTTCATGAGTCCCATAAAAATGCTGAGCTGAAAGTTATAATATATACACAGAGAACCTGCTGCAGATCTGTGCAGTCACATTTTCAAATAAGCAAGCTAGAATGATAGCCATTTGGTGGTTTTTTTTTCTTTTTTCTTTTTATAATTTATTACAACTTATTGACTTTGTATCCTGGCTGTGGCCCCCCTCCTTTGTCTCCTCCCAATCCCACCCTCCCTCATCTTCTCTCCCTATGCCCCTCCCCTAGTCCACTGATAGGGAAGGTCCTCCTCCTCTTCTATCTGACCCTAGCCTATCAGGTCTCATCAGGACTGGCTGCATTGTCTTCCTTGGTGGCCTGGCAAGGCTGTACTGCCCCCTACCCAGGGGGAGGTGATCAAAGAGCCTGCCACTGAGTTCATGCCAGAGAAAGCTCCTGATCCTCTTATTAGGGAACCGACTTGGAGACTAAGTCTATGGCTACATCTGAGCTGGGGTTTTAGGTCCTCTCTATGCATTGTCCTTGGTGGGGTATAATTCTCTTCAGGGGGGCTCAGTTTTTGTGTTTTTTTTTTAATTAAAATGTTTTTTAAAATCACTATCAAGCAATTTCAAAATCTAAATATGACAAATAACACTCTAAATCTTTCAGTGAACTAGGAAAAACCTTTATGGATTCCAGGTCTGGAATGCTTATTAAAAGATTTACAGAGTAAACTGAAGGGAAAGACTGAGTAGAACATATGGTAAAATTCTTCTGTTTACTAAGTTTCTCTATGTTAAGCTAGGTTCTTCAGAGAAACAGAACTTAATCCTGTGTGTGTGTGTGTGTGTGTGTGTGTGTGTGTGTGTGTGTGTGTGT